>NC_045428.1:192784300-193114050 GCF_902635505.1 Sarcophilus harrisii
TGATTTGAAACAAGAGTTTGAACAAAAGAAGCATCAGAGAACTACTTGGCTTGTGCTTACCAATTCCAGCCATTCACATATATGGGGCAGTGCCCCTTTGTTCTTCCATTCTGGAGAGATGTGACTAGCTCTCATATTATGGAGTATGTGATTTCAAGCACTATCTTTTCCCCTAAATCTGCCCTTCCATCAAATCTCAATTTCTGTTGAATAGTTGAATTTCTGTTGTTGTAGTAGTCACATACATTTGAAATCCCAGATCCATCCTCAACTCTTCATTGTCCCTCCTATCTCCATGGAGCCAAGCCTTGTAAAGATGTCCACAAAATCTCTAATACTTATCCTCTTCTCTCTAATCCCATGGCCATTACCTTAATTCAGACCCTCATTACCACTTCTCATAACTATTAAAGCAATAGTCTCCCATTTCGTCTCTCAGATTCCAATGCAACATCCATATAGCCACCAAAATAATCTTCCTAAAATATAATTAAGACCATAATCTCCCTAAAATGTAATTAGGATATCCCTATGCTCCTAGGCTCCCTATTGCATCTAAAAAAAGTAAAAATTCCTCATCTTGGCATTTGAAATTTTCCATAGCCTAGCTCATTCCTTTCCTTTCTGGAAATGGAAACATTTCCATGTTTCAACCCAATGTATCTACTTGTCCCCTTACTCCAGCATTCTACCTTATATCTCCTTTTGCATAGGGTATTCCACACTCTTGGGTGCATTTCTTCAAGGCCAGCTTAAGGATAATTTTTTTTGCCTACCTTTGCTTATCCTCTCTTTCAAATTATATTTTATTAATTTATTTAAGGGCAAGGATTTTCCTTCTTTCTTTTTTTTTCTAACCAATTGTGTCTTGCACATTTTTGTATATTTGCTTTTTAACTTTGCTGTATATTTGCTTTTTAACATATGTACTTAACAGTAATTTGAAGGACATGGTTAAAAAAAAACTCAGTATATCTAAATTCATGTAATGAGGACTGGATTGGAAGTTAGAAGATCTGGATCCTTAACCTGGTTTTGGACAAATACAAAACAAAATAAAAATATCTAGTTTCAGATTACTCATCTACAATATGATAAGAAAAGAGTAGATGATCTAGAAGGTGTCTTCCATCTGGCATCATGATTTTGTGCTATAAAGGGGTTGTAGTATACAATTTTCAAGTCCACATCTATCAGCATTTGCTACTGTTTTGTAGCCCACTCATTTTTCTTGAATAATTGGGATAGTAGCCATAATATAAATAATAGATTCCCCCAAACAAAACTATCAGAAAGGTCTGACTTACCCATTTTATGGGTCCACACCTCTGATTTCATCATGTGATAGAAGTCCCAGTGTGGAAATTCCTTCCACTATTATAGATTGGCAACTTGCCTGTAGTTTAGAATCTTACAGAATGCTTGAGGCCCTTAAAGGTTAAATGATTTGCCCATGATTATACAGCTAGTATGTGTCAGACTTGAACACTATTTCTTGCTGACTTTCTGTTAGCTGAAAATAAAAATAAAAAGAGAAAAAAAAGGGCTCTCCTTCTTTCAATCTTCCTTTCCTCTGCCTGAATATAAGATCTACAAGGAATGCTATTTCTAAGGCTGAACAACTGTCAACAAGACTTTTTTCAGAAAACTTTAAAATGAAGCTTGAAAATTATTTCTACTTTGCTGGTCTATATTTTTTCCTTTGACTTTATAAACAAAAATTAAGTTAAATTCCCACTTATACAAAATATATGACCAAAAAACTCCCCATGTTAATTTTTTTAAGTGATTTGTTTAGGGCCATGCAGCCAGTATATGTCAGAGTTGGTTCTTCTAGTATTCCCAGTCCTTTTATGTGTTACACATGAGCTCTGAGTACATAGGAAAATTAGTCCTTTCCTCTCAAGACATGTTTCCCCTCTGCCCATCCCCATCTCTTGTCATCTACAAAAGGAATAGAGAAAATAAAGGAAAAAAGGATATTTAAAGGAATGTGATTGGCTTGGATTCTTTCAGCATGAATCATTTTGACAATAATGGTTCTTTCTACCTCTAAATCTCTGCTCCTTTGATACTATGATCTCTTGCTATAGTAACATGAAGTATACCTATTTATAATTTATATTTATTTATATATTTCTTCATTTTTCCTATTTATAATTCCTATATTATTACTTTCTATCAGGGTATGCAAGGAAAATATATATATAATTAAGTCATAATGTAGCCATGAAGGGATTAGCTGACTACTTTAGATTAATAGCAAGAATTTCTATATATATCAGCAAAACACATTTAATCTTCACAATAACCCTATGAGATATGTATTATCTTCATTTTATACATGAGGAAACTGAGGCTAAGAGAGTTTAAAGGACTTGACCAGGGTCACTCATTAATAAATGTATGAGGCAGATTTAGAATTGAGGATTCCTCACTCCAAGTTCAACCTTATTTACTGTGCCACTTACATGCCTCATCTGGTATCAGGTGAATATCAAGAAACAATGGGGAAAATACTAGAAATGGTCTTAAGATCTTCTATGATCTTTTATTTGTTGTTATTGAGGCAATTGGAGTTAAGTGCCTTGCCCAGGGTCATACAGGTAGGAAGTGTTAAGTGATTAAGACCACATTTGAACTCAGATCCTCTTGACTGGTGTTCTATCTATTGTGCCACCTAGCTGCCTCATACTATGATCTTTTAAAGACTTCAGTGTTCACCTTTGAAAGGGAACCTACTCAGGAAATCATAGACCTTATTAATCCCCTTTGCCTAAAAGGAGAGCAAATCATATATAATTAGATTACACAGTTATGGAAACATACTACATGAACTTGCAATTCTGGGGAAAACATTCTATCCAGTATTTTTAAAAGAAAACATAACCAGGTTCAGCAAAAAAATATAGTCTTGCTCAGCCTGTATATAACAAATAATAATCTTGTAGAGATTATAGTCCTTACAGAGCAATGTTTTGAAAGTCAAGGAATGGAATGAATATAGAAGTTGGAGAGGAGGGGCCAGCAGAGACAAATGCTGTAGAAAATAAAAGGAACACTAAGAAATGACCATTGAACTTGGCAAATAAAAGATGTTTGACTATTGAGAGGAGCTTCAGGAAAGTCATAGAATAGAATTTAGATTGCAGGAGATTGAAGAGTGAATTTTTATAGAATAGAAATATATAATTTTTATAAAAGAGTAAGAAAGTTCGGGAGGAGGAAGAAATTGATTGATTAATGGAATAAGATCCTTAATGAGGCAGAATAGAATCACTAGCACAGAAAGAGGAGTTAGAGTTCACAAGGAATTGCCCACCATATTCTCTGTGACAACAGGAACAAAGGAAGAGTTCAGAGAAAATCTGAGTCATGGATAAAGTGGGATAAGGGAATTTATATCCGAAAGCTTCAGTCACCTTGTTGAAAAAGATGAGATCATCTTCTAAGATAGCAGATAGAGAATGGCAGGCTTGGAATAAATGCCATGGAGAGTGGGAGAGAATCAACAAGAGAGAAATAAAAGGGTTTCTTTGTAGCAGTAAAGGCACTTTTAAAGTAACATAGAATAAGTTTGTAGTGGATTCTGTCAGCTTGATTTTTTGCTATCTTCTTGTGTTTAGTGAGAAGAAAAGTCAGAAGATAGGATTTTTCTAGCAGTTGCTGAGAATTACTTAGGATTAGAGGGCAGGTATAGAAAGAGTTCAGGGAGGGAAGAATCCCAAGCCTACAGAAGTTTTTTCTAGTCTCAATTTAAGAATAGAAGAAGACCACAGACTTACCACTATGAAGGCATAGTAGGGGGTAAGATCTGGGAAAACCCTGAGGAATCTACGATTGAAAAGGTTTCATGAAAAGTATAAAGCAGAGAGAACTCTAGGAAGATGGCAGAGTAAGTCAGTAAATTTCAGACTCTCCAAATTTCTCCCACAAACAGAACAAATTTATACCTCAAGGAAAGCATAGACTGGTCAAAAATCAAGAAGACTTGGGGCAGAAGAGGGGTCCTCCTGGTACAACCCAAGAACATCCAAAGAAAGATCTCAAACTAGAGATTACCTGATGTGAAGTGCAAATACCTCTGTGCTAGATCCACAGAAACACAAAATAGGGACCTTTGGGGCTAACAGTTTGGTTGGAGTCTCAGCAAGAACCACAAGAATTTTCACATCTTGGACTGCCTATGGAGTCAGGAGTCTGAGTCTGCAAACACTGAGTGAACCTCAGCTGACTAGGAATTCTAGGTCCCCCTATGCTGCAAAGACAGTCTTGGGCAAGAAGTAACCAGCACACCTAGTAAGTGCAGAAGCAGTGGAACAAGGATGCTGTTGGCTGTGGGCACTTTCAGAAAGATGGAACTTTGGTTTGGGGTTCCAGGTCAGAAGGGTGAACCAAAGTGAAGCTAAAGGCACCATTCCTCCACCTCAGGATTAGAGATGTTTATACTAATACTTCTCATTTAAAAAATGAACCCTCAAAGAAGAAAGAAACCAACCAAAGAAACTTACAATAAAAACAGGGAAGACCAGGTTCATTTTCACAGGAAGACATTGAAGTAGTAAGAAAAAAAAAAAGCTTCTTCTACCCCAAAGAGTAATGTGAAATGGTTCCCTACCCAGAAAGAATTTATAGAAGAACTCAAAATACAATTTAAAGATCAAATGACAGACACTGGGAAAAGACAAAATAAAGAAAGAAAGAACATTCAAGAAAAAACAAGATCATGAAAAAGAAAAGTTAACCAACTAAAAACGGAGATACAAAATATACAAGACAGAAAGAGAGTTTAAAGAAAAAAATAACTGTTTGGAAATTAGAATTGGGAAAAAGAGAAGCCAGGGAAGCTATACGAGACCAAGAAGTAGCAAAACAGAATATAAAAAATGAAACAATAGAAAAGAATATAAGATATATAAGAAAAACAACAGATCTGAAAAACAGATCAAAGGGAGAAAATATAAAAGAATAATTGGACTACTTGAAAACTGGAACCAAAAAAAGAACCTTGACATAATAATGTAAGAAATAATCCATGAAAATTATCCTGGAGTAATTGAACATGAGGAGAAAGTAGAAATAGAAAAAAATCAACCAATCACCACCTCAAAGGGGTCCTTTGTGGAAAACACATGGGAATATTATTGCCAAAATTTTAAACCCCAAAATCAAAAAAAAAAAAAAATTCTTCAAGAAACAAGAAAAAAACAATTTAAATAGATTGATTGGAACTGCAATTAGAATTGTATAGGACTTATCAATAGCCATAATAAAAGACCACAAGTCCTGTGATCTTTTATATCAGCAACCAAAAGAAATAGATTTGTGGCCAAAAATGTCATATCCAACAAAATTATCCATAATAATGAATGAAAAAAAAAATTTCAGGACTTTCTTTCAACCAAACATAATGTAATAGAAAATTTAACATATTAGAGACAACATCAAAGGACAATGCCCAGGGTCACACAGGTAGGAAGTGTTAAGTGATTAAGACCACATTTGAACTCAGCTCCTCTTGACTGGTGTTCTATCTATTGTGTCACCTAGCTGCCTCATACTATGATCTTTTAAAGACTTCAGTGTTCACCTTTGAAAGGGAACCTACTCAGAACTTAACATGGACAAAATGTTTTATGTTTTTTTCATGGAAACATATACTATATATTTAAGACTGACATCAGCAATTAGGTAGCTCAAAAGAAAGAGTGGGGCAGAGTTGAATATGATCTGACTCTAAAAAGCAAAACTGCCTAGAAAAGGGTTAAAATAGTAATTATGTTATATAAATGAGGTGCAGAAAAAGAATAGACACAGAGGCATTAGAGAGGGGAGGAAGGCTCATAGTTCTGAAAACCTATTCACATCAAGAATGAGTTAAATAGGCAACACTACACATATACCATGAAGGGTATGACACCATCCAAAATCTATAAAGAAATAAGAGATGAGGGGAGAAATTGGTGGAGGGGGAAGCAAAAGGAGAGGAAGAAAATAAGGGAGGAATCTATGGGTAGGTGAAGGCTAAGTTAAGGCAAGGCCAAGGTAAGAAGCAGAATTAAAGCAGAAGAGTTTGCAGTGATAGGGAAGAAAAGATAAGTCAAACTTAAAGATTCAATCAAGAGAGAAATCTACATTATATATCAGCCATACTAATATTATTTTAGATACATGTTTACATATGGGTAAATGTGTGTGTATGTGTGTCTTAGTAATGTGAGGGAGTCTATGAGTGGGTGTGAATGTATATGTGTATATATACATATATATGTGTGTGTGTGTGTGTGTACATATATAGCTTGCTTGGGGGAGGTAAGGGAGATGAAAAGGGAAAAAAGAATAAAGTAGAAAAAACTATGCAGCAGAGAACAAAAGAATAACCTATAAGGAAGTTAAGAAAAGTTGGACATTCATGAATATAATTTCTTCTACTATTACATCCTTTCTTGACCTGGTAATCCATTGTTATATATTTTGAATCCTCTCTGATATTCTGCTGGGCATATTACAATATTGTTTTGTTTTCCTTTTCTGGTTTTTTCTATTATGCTTTTCTTTAATAAATTTTTTAAAAGAAAGAAAATATAAAGCAGGAATGAGGGCAAAAGAATCAAAGATATTGTGGGAGATGAGGATATGGAACTCATTATCCTGGAATTTCAAATGATGATTTGAAAGCTATCATCACCTTAATGACACACTGAGGTAGAGTGAAGTTGGAGGATACATAGTGAAAAACTTTGAAAGCATGATATTAGGAAGGTTGCAAGGGAGTGACAATGTTGCTGAGAATTACTGAAAGAGTTGAGGTCAAGAAGAAAACCAAGTGCTAAAATCAGGGAGGAAAGTGAGAAAGCATTTTAGAGTTGGTAGATGGAAGACAAAAGGGGCTGAGTACATCAAATTGATTAAATTTTCATTTTTACCCATGCCTGATTATTCATACCAATATTATATGGTGCTCAATGTATATAAAAAAATATATCCTGACTGAAATTTACTAATAAATGAAACTGCTTGCATTTACATAAGGGATAGGTAGCGTGAGAATGTATCAGGAGCACATCCAGCACTGTAAATGGCATCAGAAAATATGATTTGTGTGCCAGCTCTGTAACTTAGTACTTGTATGCCCTTGGGCAAGCAAAATATACCTCTCTGGGCCTTGGTCTTCTCATCTCTGAAATGAGGGATTTGGACAAAATAATCCAAGTTTTATATTTCAAACCCAAAAGCAAAGTTCAATTATGTTTTCATGACTTTCCTCAAAGTAAAAGCGTGCCTTTAAACAAGTCAACAATTACATTTTGAGATAAGTGTAATTTAAGTACAATTCATTGATTTGCAAAATGTTCCTTCCTTGGGACACTGGTCAGTGTGCATGGTTGTAGGGGAAGGAGATGCAGCAGCTCTGCATCTTCATCTCTGCCTTTTCCCTTCCCTGACTTCTTTCAAATCCCAGCCAGAATCCCACATACTACAGGAAGCCTTTTCCAATTTTAAATCTAGTACCTTCTCTTAGTTATTTATTTCTAATTTATTTTATATAATAGTTATAACTTATTTGTACAAAGTTGATTTCTTCATTATCTCCATCATTAGATTATGAGTACCTCAGAGACAAGGACTTTGCCTTTTTGCATTCTCAAACTTAGCACAGTGCCTGACGTATAGTAGGTGCTTAATAAATACTTACTGGTGAGCTACAGATATATTAGAAAAATATCTTACCTCTTATAGGTATGATTTTCCTTAGAGGAAAAAATCTTAAAATTAACCAAATTGTCTAATTATTTATGATTTTAATAATAACTTTTGTAGTGGAATATATATATGTGTATATGTGGGTGTGGATGGGTGTGAGTGTGTGGGTGGGTGTAATTTTAGGAAGAATTATTAGTTCAAAGTGATGAAGTCCAAATAAAAGTCAGATTGGTAATTCAAAGGGAAGTAAAGGAAACTATAGAGAAACTCTCAAAAATTTATAATGCTTTTGTGGGCTCTGACATTTTTATCCTGCTATTTATTAATCATTTCCACCACCTGCAATTAGTACAGTGTACTTCTTCACTGATGCAGGAGTGAAATGTACAATCTAATCCCCTTGCTAAAGTAAACAGAGCTTCAGATTACACTACTTAAAACTACTATTGTGAATGAGTGACTTCCATGTTCAATCTCTCCACCTATTGTTTTCCCTTTATTAAGTATAGGAGAAAGTGAGTCAGATTTGAATCTGAAACACCTGAACTCAATTCCTTCTTTAGACAGATAGTAGTTGTGTGATCCTGGACCAGCCACTTAACTTCTGTGAGCTTCACTTTCATCACTTATAAAATGGGAAAAAAATAATAGCACATACAGGTTTGCTCACAGTGTTGCTGTGTTCTCACACAGATAAGATCCAATAAGATATGAAAAATGCTCTTTAAAAATTTGTAGCAATATAAATGATAACTGCTACTATTGCTGCCTGGATTCACACCCTATCTCTGCCATTACAAAGTGGGTGACTAAAAGACAAGGTCTTGCATGATGAGAAAGGCCCAAAAAGCATCTGTTAGGAAAATTAAATGAGGTACCTCATCGACCCCAAAAACCTATCTCCAAGTTTCAGTGTTTCTTATAGGGACTGGGGATTAGACCTGTGATTTTATTAAAATAGGGAACTTTCAAGATGAGATGACTGTCTCAATAAATGCATGTTGGCACTTTCTCTTGAACTTGTAGTAGAGATTGCCTAAAGAAATGAGAGCTTAAATGCTTTATCCAAGAATACACAATTAATATGTAAAAGAGGCAGATTTTCTTGACTCAGAAGCCTATTCTCTCTATATTATGTCATGGTCATTTAGTATGTCTGTATGTGAATACACATACCTATATGTACACCAAGTATATGATATATATGCATGTCTGTATACTTATAACACATGTGCATACATTTGTGTATATATATATATATGCTACGTGTATACCTATATCTATATATGTGTATATAAGGATATAATTGACATAATTCCATTGGTATGGGGAACTCCCAGATGAATCTCTACTAACATACAGTGCAGAGAAGCTATTGGAAAACCAAAACCTTCTGACCCTATCAAAGTTTTGCTGATTTTCTACTGGGATCAAAAATCTCATAGTCAAATCAATAATATGGTGTCACTTTCCTGGATTGTCATAAGTTCAATTATGGCTTTATCACAAAATCTTCAAACCACAATCTTGAATTGTCTTTTCTATACTGCCAGAAAGTCCTGCTCCAATAGAAATCAAAACTGATATAAAAGTATCTTAACATTTAAATAATGGCACACCTAGCTTTATTATCAATCATATGAAATTTATTTGGCACCTACTATGTGAAAGACACTTTGCTAAGCATTATGAAGAATTGCAGTTTTCTTCCCTAGCATAAGTACACCACCATGAAACTGTATATACATCTCTCGAATATCTATACATGTATAGACCAACCCTTTCTTTAAGTCTCCAATCTGTATTACCTCTTGAAATAGAACACAATCATCCAAGAAGAAATAATTTTGGCCATGTGTATAAGTATGCATCCAGGAAGAAATCATTTTGTCTATATCCATTCACCACAAAATAAAACATCTATATCCTAAGAACATTTACCTTTTTAAAGGATATTCACTGGGTGTATATTTTGGGTTCACATACCTGGTCCCATTCATACTTTGTAAGTTGCTCCATAGCCAACATCGCTGGTGGGGGTAATTCATGAGAAAAATGGCCATGCCTTGGATCAAATACTGCTGGTACTAGTGGTGGCATTAGAACTGATCTCATCTACAAGTTAAATTCATTCTCTGAAACTTTTCATTCTACAAAACATTCACTCTCAAAACTACTCCCTTAATATAACCCTCATATCTCTTGCATGGACTATTGCAATAGTTTTCCACCTGGTTCCCCTCCCTTCCTTTATCCCCACCCCCACCTATCCTCCTTTAAGCAATTAAAGTTATTTTCCTAAAGCACAGGTATAATCATGTCACCCCACTGCTCAATAAATAAAACTTTTTAAATATTAAGGACCAAGAAAATATTTTGGAGATAAGAGAACTAAACTGTAGCCCAATAGGGTTACCTGACTTTTCCAAGGTTATATGGGCAAGTAAATAATTATGCTCTAAGACCAAAGCTTATACTCTTTCCTCTATACCCTTGAGACTTATAATCATGTTTCATCTCTTTTGGAATAATGTTAAAATATATGCTTGAAAACATAACATAACATAACAAAGGTGAGGAAACTGCCTCGGATACAAAAGTTGAGAAGCAAAATTTAAATATATGTGTGTATGTATATATGTACATAAATATATTTAATATTCTAAGTATGTTGTGCCAAGGATAAGAGGGAGTAAGGTGTTCTAGTGATAGTACAATGTTTGAGTAAACTAAAGCAAGTTGTATGGTCTTACACATTGATAGAATAGCTTGAAGCCTTTCAAGCAATAGAGTTCTTGACCATAAAGAGTTATGCAATTCATTTTAAGAAGGGTATGAAATAGTTCAAAATGTTATAAAATTATGTGTATATAATTGAGATTTTTTCTTTAAAGAATGGAATTGAAAGTTTCAACTACCAAAAAACTATATGAAGCTTCATTTTATAAAACAAAATGGAGCATCTGAAATATTTTTTACCTGACTTGATAATAATCTAGTTACTCAAAAGATAAATGTCACTAAAAGAACTATACTCTATTAACTTGTATTGTTTCTGAACAAATCTCATAGCCAGATAATTTGCGTAAATTACCACCAATCTCAACCATGTTTCACTGTGAAATAATTTCCCCATTGTTATTCATAAATAGGTAGTTAATTTATTCTTCATTTGGAGAGTTTCATTTTTTTTTTTAAATCTTTTGACTAAGCATTTAAGAGTCAACTAATTCACGGCAAATAGTCTTCTGGAAACTCTATTACTCACCCTATTTCTTTTCATTTGTTCAAGCACAGTCAAATCTGTATTGTCTGCTATTCCTCCATGTATGACCAGAACTTTTTTGTCAATTAGAGTGCCAATAGGAAGCCAGGTATAAACTTCTTCCAGAAGGTGCAAAATTTTTGCACCATGTTGCTAGAAATAAAGTTTAATTAAGTTTATTCATTTTCCTGAGTGACTTAAGTTTATAGAATAAGAACTGTTTTTGGAACAAAAGTACTTGTTTATATTCCATAAAAAAGGGGAAGAAATTTGCATAGTTTTATTCATCAATTAGAACAAAAATCAAATTAGAATGATTTCAGATTTAATTAATCCACCAACTTCTCCATAACATAATAACACTTGGGGGTGTAATGTGTAAAATGAAATCTAATAGGTAGGTCACATTTTCTAAAGCAGGTTTGTTATATTGCTTAATCTGAACTACATGATAATAGCTATATGAATATACAGTACTTTAAGGTTTACAAGGCATTTTACATATATTATCCTTCACAGCAACCGTGGAAGATAGGAGCATTATTATCCCCATTTTACAGATAAGGAAACTTAGATTGAAAGAGGTTAAGTGACTTGTCCAGTGTCCCACAAATCAGTATGTGAGAAAAGATTTAAACTCAGTTTCTTTTTGATTCCATAACAGTACTCTCTTTCCCACATTTTCTAGTTGCTTCATACAATATCATACATATAATCACTTGGAACAATAAGGATTAACAGTGACAACCCCAGGTCATATAAAGTACTAATTCAAGATTCTAGATATTTCTTAGAATCCCCAACTGCTGGAGAATATTCTATGAATAAAAGCAAGTACAAATTTTTATCAGCTTTCAATGGAGAGAGCATAAATATGACACCAGGATTATTGCCACATCATGTGCCAGGCAGCACCCCTGCTTCCCATCATTTATTAAATGCCTATTATGTGCCAGGCATTGTGCTATACACTTTACAAATATTACCTTATTTGATCTATATCCTTGACATGGAGGGAAAGGAGGAGGAGGAAAAGGGCAAACTGGGAAGTTGGGTTGAAAAATAAACTTTATTGACTTCAACCCTTTTTTCCTAGAACTGGTTCTGATTATTGACATTGAACAGAAAATCACCTTTTAGATCAACCAGTGATCCAGTTAATATTTTTGCCCACATTCCACATCACAGACCCTAGGGGTAATAAAGAATTATCTCCCAGTCTGCATAGAAGTTGTTTTTATCCTAGCATCATTATATATTATTGGAATGGCCCATTATAGGAAATAGACCCCCTGTTCTTTCATCTATTTCCTGTGTGTATTTTACTTGTCTATTTGTTCATAGGTTCAACAAGATCTCTATAGTTATTCATTTTATTTCTTCTCTATATTCACATGGATTAAATCATCTAAGTAATGCTCATTACAATGTGTGTGTGTGTGTGTGTGTGTGTGTGTGTAATTTGCTTATCACTGTTGTAATTAGATACTGAGCCCTCAAAGGGCAAAAGGAGGAATAACTTCTCCACCTTGATCAAAGCAAAATCAACGAAATTTCAACTAATGGAAAGGCACTCCTTTTCTTTGTGCCTTTCTTCTTGTCCCCTGCCCAATAAACTAAAGCAAAGATGATATGTATAACTACATTGAAAACCGATAACCATAATTCTACTATGCACTATGTATACAGCAAAAAGAACAACAGATTTGATGCCAGGCGATCTGGATTCAAATCCTGGCTTCACCTTTGTAGCTGTGTAATCATGAACTTGACACTTCTCTCTCTGATTGTTTCCTCATTCATAAAATAGCTAAATTTTATTTGAGATACACACCTCAGAGGAATGCTGTGAGGGTGGCAATTGAAGAACAATATAAGTTCACTTTAAAGTATCATTAAACCGTATTATTGTTATTTCATGCTACCTGCATAGAATTTCACATGTGTGTGTGTATGTGTGTGTTTTCAATATGTTGATTTCTAGTTTATTTCTATCAAAACACTTTGAGAGGTAACAAGCCACAGTAGAAAGAACTCTGGCTTGGGAATCAGAAGATTAGGATTCAAATCTTGCCTTTGACAGAGTACTAAGGTGATCTTGGACAAGTCACTTAATTTCAATTCCTCTTCCTACCTTGAGTACATAGCCTATGAAGCCTCTTTCACCTATAGAGCTATGATCCTATAACCTACATTTCCCCCATTGTTATTAGTGAAAAATAGCAAAAGGAAAAAAATCATCTGTGAGACTTATTAGATGTTAAACAAACTTCTGCCTTGACTTATTGGATAAGTTAATTCTGTTAATATTGCACTACTTTGCAACCATTAATAAATACAAGTAGCCTATCAACTTGCCTCATTTCTTTACAATTCCTAAGGTGATTCAGGTCACTGAATAAAAATATAAAAATCTTTTCCATTGAGTGGATAAATTTTAGAGACACTGAAATTAATTAGACTATCCCTGGATTTCAAGTTTGCCTATTTTAATTCATTTATGTAGGATTGACAATAACTAGAAGGAATCTAAGCAGATTTCCAAAAAGTATGTGGTCCTTAGCAAGAAATGATAGATTTGGGAGGTGGGATATTAAGGGTGATTTAATCTCTTCTTCCATTTGAAGGTTAGAATCTTCATTATAACAATAATGATAACAATGATGGTATTGTTTATTCATTTTTAAATTGTATGACCCCATTTGGAGTTTTTTTGGCAAAGATATTGGAATGGTTTGCCATTTCTTTTTTTTAGCTCATTTTACAGATGTTTCCTGAGGCAAATAGGATTAAATGACTTGCCCAAAATCACACAACTAGTGAGTGTCTTGAGGCCAGATTTGAACCTAGAAAAAAGAGTCTCTCAACTCCAGGCCCAGCACTCTACCCACTGCACAATGATAATGATAATAGCTAGCATTCACATATTGCCTAAAGTTTGCAAAGTGCTTTACAAATGTTATCTCAATTTATCCTCACAAATAGGAATTATTATAATCCCCATTTTAGAGAGAGAGGTGAAGCATCCCCTAGAACCACAAAGCCGGATTTGAACTTTTTCTTTCTTTCCTAATTCAGATCTAGTACTCTAACTATGCTACCTAGCTATCCCCAAAATATGGGAAGTGAATGGCTAGCTAATTATAGCTCCACACATTTGTTTTATTCTTGATTAATGTATGAAATCACAGAAAATAGAAAATGGGGGAGGGAGGAATTCTTACCTTATATTTTTGCATAATTTCTTTTGTGAAGCCATACCTAAAAATAGCAATAGGAATATAAACAATTTGGCTAAAGGTTAATTAATTCAGAAGCTACTGGAAATTATATCCCAATAATAAAAAGAAGTAAAGAAATGAAGAATTTTGTTTAAAATTATTTTTCAGTAATTATTGAACATTTAACATAAGTAGAAAACTTTCCTTTAAGTAATGTTTGAAGCAAAACTAGTCCAATATATAGCTCCCCCTCAAGGATTTCCAATTTTTTTGTATTTAAACAATTGAAAAATATTATGAACAGTATCTCTTTAAATAATATATCATACAGTTCAATAGAACTTAAGCAGGATTTGAGAGAAGGGAGCCAGAGTAGATGGGTCCATACAAGAAGACCTCCATTTCTTACTAAATGTTGTAATGAATGAATAATCCAAAAAAATTAACTGAAGCACTACAAAATAATAACATCTTGGAATTGGAAGAGGCTTCATAGGCCATCTTGTCCAAATCCTAACTGAAGCATAATTTATCTCAATAGCAATGAATGGGAAGAGAAACCGTGGTTGTAGGAAGATGCCATATTACTACTAACCACTTGTATGAAATGGCATAAAAGGCATGTCTAATAAAAACTGGAAATAAGTTAGTCATGTATAGAAAGTAAAACATAACAAATAGGGCAAGTATTACTAGGGTGCCATATAGTGCCACTTAGAAAACACTGGCAACAAAAAAAAATGGGATTTTGCTTTAGAGAGTAAGGTAACTTTGGACTGTTGAAAATACTGCATCGTTTCCAAAATGTAATTCAGCCTACCATTTTACTCCTATTCAATTCAATAAACTAACATTTATATATTGCTTAAAATTTGGAAAGTGCTTTACAAATATTTTCTCAATTTGTCCTCACAAGTAGATGTTATTATTCTGAAAGATAGGTATTATTATTATCCCCATTTTATAGAAAGAGGTGAAGCATATTGCCAGATTCAGCGTATTTTTGATTGTAATGACTGTCTAAAATATCTGTAATTATAGATGACTAATAATAACATCTAATATTTATATAGCACTTGAAGGTTTACATGGGTTAAGTGAATTATCCAGGGTCACACAGCTTATCAAGTGACTGAGGCTAGATTAAATTTATGTCTTCCTGGCTTTAAGTTCTATATCTAACTTCTAGAGGAAGTCTCCTGAAACACTGAGTGACCCCATTTCTCATAAATTTAGAAGGAGATATGTACAGGATATCACTTTTCTGGTCCTTTTCAATTTTCACAAGTCTCAACTAATAATATTAGTTTTCTTGATCAGTGATGCTTTGGGATATTTATATTAGAATGTAGATCCTTGTTTTCATCATTTTCAGTCTTTGAAAATCTTGAGTTTTTAATGCAATCCATCGCCTCATCTAAATTATTTGCAAATGCATTATCATCATTCCTGACCATACCTTTTGAGCCAGCCACCTTTTCTTTTAGAAAATCAGCCTGTATTTTCTCTAAACATTAAATCTACTCTCCTAAAGTCTAGTTTATGTGTCAAATTAATTCTTTGTGGGGGTTTTCCATGCTCTCCCTCCATATGATATTTCTATCCCTTCTATTATTCTATATCTTTTCTGCCTTTTATTGTCAAACTCCTTGAAAAGGTATTCTACAATAGGTGCCTTCACTTTCTCTCCTCTCACTCATTTAAAATCTTACAATATGGCTTCCAATAGCATCATTCAACATAGACAATTGTCTTCCAAGTTACCAATGATGTTATCAATGCCTTTTCTTAATCCTTATCCTTACTGACCTCTCCACAGCATTCTTGATCACCCTCTCCAGAGAGTGGATATTTTTTCCTCTCTAGATTCTCATGACACTGCTTTTTCCTGGTTCTCCTATTATCAGATTTCTACTTCTCAGTCATCTTTGCTGGCTTTTCAATCATGTTAAACCCCATTAACTGCTATTGTTCCTGAGAACTCTGTCCTTGAGCCTTCTTTCTCTTTTTTGCTCTGTACTCTTTCATATGGCAATTTTATTAGTTCCTTTGGGATTCATTATCATTTCTACGTTTATTCCCAGATCTATACATCCGATCTTAGTCTCTCCATATTTTAGGCAACTCAAACGCAGCATGTCCAAAAAATGAACTTAAGTTTCCATCGTAACCCACCCCTCTTCCAAAGTCAGGCTCACAAGCTTAGTTTCATCTCTTCACTATCATTCACCCATATATTCAATCTGTTGCCAAATGTTGTCATTTCTATGTTTACAATATCTCTTACATATATACCCATCTCTCTAGTCACATAGTACCTTCAGGTTTTAATCACCTCTTGCAGAGACTTGTGGGAACCTTCTATTTGGTCTATTTAGCTTAAATTTCTTCTTATAGAAACCCAGCCTCTACTTAGTTTGCTAAAAATGATTTTTCTAATGTGTAAGGATGTCCATGTTGCTTCCCCCAGACAATAAACACCAGTGGCTTTGTAATTCCTCTAGATTCTTTTAAAAGCTTTTTTTTGGCAGCATAATTTGTTCCTTTAGAATTTCTAAAAGTAGATAGCAATTTTTAGATTTGAAAAGTCTCAGGAGCTTCTCAGCATCTTGTATACACATTTCAAGTCAATAGCAGAACTCACAATTGGTCCTGTGAGGCTCTGTATCTTTAAACATCACAATTAAGCTTCCCTCTCCACCCCAGTAACTAGCAATGGATGTCCCCTTATTGTTGCCTGCAATTCCTCTTTATAGTTCAATGAGCCAAAGAAAAGGACTTCTTCCTCAGAAGGGCCATTTCTGCTCACCTTGGGAAGATTCTAATATCTATTATATAATTCTGAGATTCAGAAGAGAACTCAGTGGTCAATTCTCTCATTTAATAAATGAAGAAATTGAAACTCTGAAAAATTCAGTGATTTGCCCAATGTCACACAGGTCATAGTTAGGATTATTCTGACTCCAAACCCAGAATTCTTTCCACAGTACTAAACCACTTCTTCCATCTCCCTTTTGTTTTGCTTTCTCCTACACTGTAACTACTTAGATATATTTGGTTTTCCTTCTACTTCTTTCTTTTCTTGGATTTTTTTCTTTAGACCAATTTTTTCTGTCCTATCCATTAGGATTTTATCCTCTGTGATAAGACATAGGTGGCTTCTGGATATGATTTTAAAGAAAAATGCCCCACCTAATATTACAGCTCTATCAGGAAAAAATGGCTCTTCCTTTCCCCTGTAATAGCATAAATGCCTCAGGTGAAAGTCCGCAAAACATTAATACTTGAATGGAATTGGCTAGAAGAGGTAAAATGATGAAAAATTATTTCACCATTAATTACCCTCAGTTTTGTACAACTCATTTAAAATACTTGTGTAATACAGAGTTCTCATAGTGTGGTCCTGATACTTTCATAAGACCTACAAGGTCAAAATTATTTTCATCATAATTTTAACATTGTAATTTCTAACATGGTAAATATCAATAGATATAACCAGATATATACTTGGAATCAACTTGAATTGGCTTGCAGGAGGCAATTATTAAATATTCATTTGTGAGCATTTATGCTTCAGAAGTCAAATACTACAAAGCAGGACTTAATTTATTATTTTATTGATTTTGTAGAATTTAAAAAGGGACAGAAATTCTCTTTAGGGACAGGACAGAAGAGAGGTTAAACATAGAGATTGTTAAGCCAACCCTATCAGGCATTCTTCAATGTAATTTACAAGAAGGCTCTTTGGGGTCTTTAATAATTTTTGAGAGTGTAAAGGGATTCTGAAAGCAAACAGTTTGAGAACTGCTAGTAGAGGAATAGCACTAATCCTATAAATGCACCATGTAACAAATTCATGTTATATGGTATTTTGTAAATTCTAGATTTGTCATGGGCCACTAAAATCTAATAAAATGGATGCTTAAAGGTTATTCAAGTATAACTGAGATACTTTGAGTACCAGCAAATGAAAGTCATCTTAGGATCAGCCTAATTAAGCAGAGAACTGTGGCTCAATCCTAAAAGCTGACTGCAAATTGGTGAATTATATGGCTAAAACAAGTCCTGAAATCCCAGGCTAAGGTAGTAAGGGGCTAATGATCATCAATCTATGATTGAAAGTTGGTGCTATTATACATCCAAATATGTATAAGGAACAATACTTTAAGAAGGCATCCTGAAGTGCCCATTTTGTTACTATGATATTCTTTGATTTTGTTTTTATTTGTGGCATTGATTTCCACATTATAATCTTAGAGTATAAACATAATATAAAGGAATGATATCATGAAAATTTTATTTTCTTTTATAAGCATTTAGGCCTGAGGGCCTATTTACCTTTTCTGTAGAGACTAAGACATGAGTGATATATTCTAATGTTACTAGGAGAGACTATGGGTGGGGTCAAAAGACATACAATCCTAATATGTCAAGGGAAAGTCCTGTATTAGATCCATCCAGCCAAAAATGAGAAGTTCATTTGAGAAATCTCCCAAATTTTAATCCAATTTGTTTAAACTGGACTATGGGTTACATATGCAAATTGAGTTTAAAGTGAGTCTCAAATATTTCAAAAAACTAACTAAGCCAAAGATTATTATTACATTATAATTTTTCTTAAGTTAATAATAAGACACTAAGTAAATGTTTGAGATACAAAAATCAGGAGGTAAAATGGTTCTGCCCCACTTTTATTCCACCCCCTCAGTCTGGACCACAGCATGATGATTCATACAAGATTCCTATTTCTTGTGTGACGTTTGGCAAAGCACTGATCTTCTCTTAATGTTCTCATCTGGAAAATGAAGAGGCAGGACAAGGTCATCTCTGGGGTTCCTCCTATTTCTCAGGCATGTTTTAGAAGGTCTAAATTTCAAGACCTTTCACAATGTGAAGTATATGCATGAGAAAAAAAATTTATGGTGTACAAAATAAAGCAGAGAAAAACCTAAAATCAGCCATCATTACCTCATGTTCATTAGATAATCCTCATGATTCCCTCTGTTCAAGTATACATCATTGGGATATACAAGAAGAAATGAAAACAGGACCATTAATACCTCCATGGAATTTTGCCCTCTATCTACAAAATCGCCATTGAAAACGTATCTGTTATTCCCTGAGGGAAGACCATTCTGTAGAAGGAGGAAGAAAAAAATAATTTACCAATGAAATGAATTACATGAATCATATAGTATAATATATCTTTAAGCAAAGTAGATCATTAAGATAAAATAGATCATTTTGACTACATACAATTAAAAGGCAATTGCAGTAATTAAATCAGTGAAAACAAAATTAGAAGATAAACAATAGTAGGGCAAGTGTTTGCATCACATATCACCAATAAACTCTGATATTCAAAATCAATGATTTTACTAAAGCTATTTCATTGTTTTGGTTTTTTTTTAATAAAATATATTATTAATGGGTTTGATCAGATATCTTATTTACCAGATTTGGTGAATTTTGGCTATTTCAAGAAATCAAATCTGTCCTCAAAGGATAAAAATTTCCAGTAAGGAAATTATGCAACCAAATTAAAGAATCATCTTCTCTTTCAATAATGTCATTAGATCTTGTAATTTGAAATACTATTTCTATACTGTTCACTCTATATATCCAGCCCTAGTTCTTCTCCTGAACTCTAATCCCACATTACTCAGTTACCTTGCTGGATCTTTTGAACTGGATGTTCCCTAGGCATCCCAAACTCAACATGTCTTTTTTCTCCCAAGTCACAATTTTCCAAACTTTACTGATATCTTTTGGTTTTTATATAGTTGAAGATAACCTTACATTCTTCTCCTTTTCCCCTCTCAGAGAAACATCCCTTATGACAAAGAATTTTTAAAAAACAAAGAAAGAAAAAGAGGAGGGGAAAAAAAACAATCAAAATCAGTCAATATAGAGGAAAAAAATCTGACAATATTCCATATTCATGGACCCATCTTTCTGCAGCAAAGTAGTAAGGGAAATGTCTTCTTACTTACTTCTCCCCCGCAAAAAGCTTTATTTCTGTCAATGATACTACCATCCCTCTAATGACCTATGTTCACAAACTTGAAGTAACTTTCAATTCTTTACCATTATACCTCCACAATATCTCTCTCCTTTGTCCTTTTTTTCCTAGTGCCATGTCCCCACAGCCAACCTGAATAATGCCAATAGTCTAAATGGTCTCCCTACTTTAAACTCCTTCCCTCTTCAATCAAAGTTCCACATAGCTAAGAAAATATTTTTTTCTAAAACATTTGTTTTACTATTATTCTGCCCTGTAATATCCAGGAGAGTTGACTTAAAGGGTGAACCTTAGCTATGTTGCTATGAATTCCATTCCAATTTCATAGTATGTCATACAATTGAATTGCTATTTCCTATTAATAACTAAACTTTCTAAATGTCCTTTTGAGCGTTATGGATAATTGAAAAAAAAAACTTAAACCTGGCATAGAAAGAAGATAGTTCTCCAGTTGAAAAATATTGAAGATCAACAGTCAAGCAGTGAGTAGAAAAGAAGCTTCCTGTGGGGCAGATGTTCTGAATGAATCAATAACATTACATTCACAGTATATGCTCCTAAATTTTCCTCTCTCATGTCTTTTTATGCCAGGTTCCTACAAGTGTTTGCCAACTTTCCACAGTTTTATATGTGTGTTGTGATGTATAAATACAATGATATTTCTGTATTTGGTTTATATTGATACCTATAATATTGTTAGTTCTTTAGCCTTATTAAGAAGTAAATGATTATGTTTCAGATTTTAAAAGATCATTACTGAAAATAACAGGTTGTCTAAATATACACTATGTGAATAAATTGTTTTGTAAAGATAGAAAACATACTAGATGGGAGCTCAAGAATTATAGTAGCAAGTAGGGAAAATATATGTTCCTGTGACAAGTTTATTCTCAGACTCTGAGAGAGTTTGAATGTAACCATGTGGTGATGATCAGTTTTTAGGAACTTCTACCTATGCCTTTGGTAACAGATTGTAGGAATGAATCAAGTCCACAGAAAGAGGTCAGATGTGTAGGATATAAAATAAATTCACGTAAATCACATAAATCATTGGTATTTCTATATGTTTCTAACGAAGCCCAGTAGCAAAAGATAGAAAGAGAAATTCCATTTAAAACAAATGTAGATAATATAAAATATTTGAGAGTCTACCTGCCAAAGACAAGAACATATGAACACAATTACAAAACACTTCTCACACAAATAAAGTTAGCTAAACAATTGGAAGAACATCAAGTAGTCATGGGTAAGCTGAGCTAAAAGAATTAAAATGACAATTCTACATAAATAAATTTACTTATTCAGTGCTATACTAACCAAACTGTCAAGAAATTACTTTAGAACTAGAAAACATTAATAACAAAGTTCATCTGAAAGAACAAAAGGGCAAGAATTTCAAGGGAATTAATGGAAAAAATGCAAAGGAAGGTGGCCTAGGTATACCAGACCTAAAACTATATCATAAAGTAGCAATCATCAAAACCACTTGGTAATGGCTAAGAAATACAATAGTGGATCAGTGGAATACATTAGATTCACAAGACACAATAGTCAATGACTATAGAAATCTAGTGTTTAATAAACCCAAGACTCCAACTTTGGGATAAGAACTCACTATTTGACAAAAATTACTGGAAAACTGTAAAATAGTATGGCAAAAACTAGACTTTGACCAAGATCTAACACCCTATACTGAAATTAGGTCAAAATGAGTTCATGATTTAGACATAAAGGTTGATACTATAAACAATTCAGGAGAATAAGGTATAGTCAGTTTCTCAGATTTGTGGAGAAGGGAGGAATTTATGATTAAAGAACTAGAGAATATTATGAAATGCAAAATGGATAATTTTAGTTACATTAAATTTAAAAGTTTTTGCATGAATAAAATCAATGCAGCAAAGATTAGAAGGGAAACAGCTGGAGCGAAAATTGTACAGTCAATGTTTCTGATAAAGGCCTCATTTCTAAAATATATAGAGAATTGACTCAAATGTATAAGAATACAAAGCCATTTCCTTGATAAATGGTCAAAAGATATAAACAGAAAATTTTCAGATGAAGAAATTAAAGTCATTCTAGTCATATGAAAAATGCTTCTAAATCATTATTGACCAGAGAAATGCAAATTAAGACAACTGAAATACCCTTTACAACTTTGAGGTATCACATGATACATCTCATGTTGGCAAAGATGACAAGAAAAAATAATGATAAATGTTGAAAGGGATGTGGGAAAACTGGGACATTAAAGCATCGTTGGTGGAGTTTGTGAAATGATCACTATTCTGGAAAGCAATTTGGAAATATGTCTAAAGGGTTATAAAACTGGGCATACCCTTTGATCCAACAATCTCTCTCCTGGTTCTGTACCCCAAAGAGATCATAAAAGAAGGAAAAGGACCTATATGTGCAAAAATGTTTGTAACGTCTCTTTTTGTAGTGTCAAGAAACTAGAAATTGAGTTCCTCAATTGGGCAATAGCTAAATAAGTTATGGTATGTGAATGTAATGGAATACTATTGTTTTATAAGAGATGATATAGAGGCTGATTTCAGAGGAGCCTAAAAAGACTTACATGAACTGATGCTAAGAGAACTGAGCAAAAGTTATCAAACTGTGCATACCCTTTGATCCAGCAGTGTTACTACTGGGCTTATATCCCAAAGAGATACTAAAGAAGGGAAAGGGACCTGTATGTGCATGAATGTTTGTGGCAGCCCTTTTTGTAGTGGCTAGAAACTGGAAACTGAGTGGATGCCCATCAGTTGGAGAATGGCTGAATAAATTGTGGTATATGAGTATTATGGAATATTATTATTCTGTAAGAAATGACCAACAGGATGATTTCAGAAAGGCCTGGAGAGACTTACACGAACTGATGCTGAGTGAAATGAGCAGGACCAGGAGATCATCATCAACATCATCAACAACAATACTATATGATGACCAGTTCTGATGGACCTGGCCATCCTCAGCAATGAGATAGATCAAATCATTTCCAATGGAGCAGTAATGAACTGAACCAGCTACGCCCAGAGAAAGAACTCTGGGTGATGACTAAAAACCATTACACTGAATTCCCAATCCCTATATTTATGCCCACCTGTATTTTTTATTTCCTTCACAAGCTAATTGTACAATATTTCAGAGTCTGGTTCTTTTTGTACAGCAAAATAACGGTTTGGTCATGTATACTTATTGTGTATCTAATTTATGTTTTAATATATTTAACATCTACTGGTCATCCTGCCATCTGGGGAAGGGGGTGGGGGATAAGAGGTGAAAAATTAGAACAAGAGGTTTGGCAATTGTTAATGCTGTAAAGTTACCCATATATATAACCTGTAAATAAAAGGCTATTAAAGAAAACAAATAAATAAAAGAATGTAAATGTATTTATGTATATATACATATATATATACACAATGGAAAATGTTTAATGAAATAAAATATTTTATTTAAAAAAAAAAAAAAAAGAATTGAGCAAAACCAAGAGAACATTGTACACAGCAACAAGAAGATTATGTGATGATCATCTGTGATGGACTTGGCTCCTTTCAATAATGAAGTAATTCCAATAGACTTGTGATAGGAGTGCCATCCACATCCAGAGAGAGAACTATGGAGACTGAATGTAGATCAAAGCAATACATTATATGCAAATTACATGCTTATGTGGTAGGGGAGTAAATAAGAATGTCCTATGTATAAGTATGTCTTGTAACATAAATGTTATGTAATAAGCTTTTTTTTACAAAAAAAAATTTAATACTGAGATAGTATATAAATTGAATTTTGCAACAAAAACTTTTTTCGACAATGCAGGAAGTAGTTTAAAGAGAATATCGGCTATGGGCGTTGATGGTGGGGCATAATGCCTTCTTCCTGATGGGTCCTAGGAAGGTTTTACCTTCATAGCTAACTTACAAGGCCAGTATTTTGATTAAATTACTTGGACTCTTCACTTAAGTTTTAATATATAGTTTTCAAATAAGCCTGCAAGAGGTATAAGGACAATAATTAGTAGGAAATAGAGGATAGAAGCTAGTTGGCCAATAATGATAAATGGTTGTTCTACAGGCTGGCCGCTGATTCAGGTGAGTGTGATTAGGTTGGCAGTAAGGATTCAGAATAGAGTTTGGGATACTGGTCAGAATATCATTCTTTGTTGTTTGGCTGTGTAAATCAGGGGGATGATTAGTAGGATTAGGATGGAGGCTTGCATGTGCAAATAGGAAGTACCATTCTGGTTTGATGTGAGGAGGGGTGTTTAGTGGATTGGCTGGTGAGAAGTTGTCCAGGTCTCCGAGCAAATCTAGTGAGAATAAGGCTAGAAGGAGGAGCACAAGGAGTAGTAGTATTAGGCCTAAGGCATCCTTGGTGGTATAGTATGGATGGAAGGGGATTTTGTCTGAGTCTGGGTTGACACCTGAAAAGTTGTTGGAGCCTGTTCCATGGAAGAAAAGGAGGTGTACAATGGCTAGTGCTTTTTTTTCATTTTCATCTTTTTTTGTGCTGTTATTGTTTGCTTGGTTTTCTTTTTTTCCTTTCTCATTTTTTCCCCTTTTGATCTTTTTGTTTTTTGCTCAGCATGGTAAATATGGAAATTGATTTAGAATAATTCTACAATTTTTTTTAACCTATATCAGATTGCTTGCTGTCTTGGGAAGGGGAAAGAAGGGAGGAGAGGGTTAAAAACTTTGGAATATAAGGTGAATGTTGAAAACTATCTTTGCATATATTTGGAAAAAAATAAAACACCATTAAGGTTGGAGGAGAGTACAAAGGCAGATGTTTCAAATTGCCTCTCCATTGATGTTTAGATAATTCACAATTTCAGTTCTTCACTGACCAGTGTTTCATGACTCAGAACCATATAACAATATTGGAAGAATACAGTTTTAAATGAGCCTTTTAGTTAGCTAATAAGTTGAAGTTACTAAAAGAACTTTAAAATCTCCCAAAGATAATAAATCTATTCTTTTTTTATTAAGTTCTAGAGTGTTCATTTCCAATGTCAGTGCAAGAAATATATACTAATGAGCTCCATATGATGTCCTTTCAACTGTATATAATACTATGGACAATAGATAATTTTCAGGCATTGGTTTTTTTCTGTGTGAATAGCAAGTTAAACTTTTTAGCATGGTTATGGGCTACAGGAAGCTTTGCAACTTTCCAGGGTTTAATGAAATCAGCATTTTATAGTTCACAAATAGGAACATTTGGAAAGCTTCACTATCTCTAATGAATTCTTCTTTGAATTGACTGTGCAATGGATTTCCTCCATGACATCAGCAAATGTCTTAAGCAAGCACATAATTGTTTTATTCTTCATTTGATATTAATTATCAAAGAATTATTAAACAAGGCTATAACTATAGATATATTGCTAAGAATCTTATGGAATCTTGACACATACATGGGAAACATCTTGTTGGAAAACAACCTTTAAGGTAAGTTATCTTGTTTTCCTGAATCAAATGTTTTTGATTCAATGAACAAAAAAGCAATTAATATAGTACATTCTTTTATTTTTTTATAGCTTTCAATTGAGTGGTGGTAAATTGTGGGTGTGTTTTCTTCTTTAAAGTATAATGGTTCTCTCTGGGAGAGAGGTTTTCTGGAGGCAGCTTTAGTTTCAATTACAAGTAAATAATCACCCAAAATCGCAGCCAGCTGATAAAAAATTCAGATCTTTTATTGTGTCCTTCAATATAGCCCAGTTAGTTTTCTTAGAGGCTTATTTCTCTTCTTGGTTCCAAGAGCTCTTGCAGCTTTGTCCTTTGCCTCTGCTTTCTTCAGCTTCCAGCCAGCACCAAGGTGGAAGATGCAATGAATCTCTCTTGTCCCAGAGAAAGGGCTTGTAGGCTTCCTCCCAGAGTGCTCCTCTCCGACCCCAATCAATGTTCCAGAGTAAGTCCTCTAAGCTCTAAGAGCTTCCGCCATATATATGATCTCCCAGAGGTTAACTCCTCCTTCTGGAGGCAGGGCTTAAGGGAGGTGCAAATTCTGATATCTCATACTAAACCGTGTGAACTCCAATGAGTACTTAAATATTTCTTGCTTCTATGAGCTCTCTAAATGTGTGAACACAAGCATCGTTTCTATCAGTTGTACTTAGTATCTTGTTTCAAGTTCTGGACCAAAATATCTCCTTCTAAGATCAAATCAATCATATTGAACCATGCTAAATTAGATAATTATTGTCTCTATCAACTCTAATGACTTAACAGTTTGTAAAGATTCCAACAGTAAATATGTGATTTGCTATAAAATATAGCTTGAAAAATCCTTCCTGTTCTCTTAAAATGCCGTCATCAGAATGCCTATATTGCATACATATATTTTCATTAAAATGTATACAGATGGGAAAATAGGCATATAAGTCATTCATTATTTTGATACATTTTTACTTACTTTCTTTAGGCAAAAATAAGCATCAGATTTTAACCCGCATCTTTAGCATATTCCCTTCTTCCAGACATCCTGAAAATCAATTCCTTAATATCCTCAAAATTATGTTACTTCTCAAGGAACTGGAAACTGAATAGATGCCCATCAGTTGGGAAATAGCTGAAGAAGTTATGGTGTATGAATGTTATGAAATATTGTTCTTAAGAAATGATCAGCAGGATGATTTCACAAAGGCCTGGAGAGACTTACATGAACTGATGCTAAGTATAGTGAGTAATACCACGAGAACATTGTATACAGCCACAAGATTATGTGCTGGTCAATTCTGATGGATGTGGCTCTTTTCAAGAATGAGATGATTCAGGCCGATTCCAATGATCTTATGATGGAGAGAACCATCTGCATCCAGAGAAAGGACTGGACTGATGTGGATCACAACATAGTTTTTTTGTTTTTTTTTTTCACCTTTTTTGTTGTTGTTTACTTGCATTTTGTGTTTTTTCTCTTTTTTTCCTTTTTGATCTGCTTTTTCTTATGTAGCATGATAAATGTGGAAATATATATATAGAAGAATTATACAAGTTTAATATATATTGGATTACTTGCTGTCTAGGAGAAAAGGTGGAGATAGGAGGGAGAAAAATCTGGAATACAAATACAAAAATCTGGTTTTGCAAAGGTGAATGTTGAAAACTATCTTTGCATGTATTTTAAAAATAAAAATATATTAATTTGTAAAATTTATTTTTAATTCACATTGCTTTATGAATGATATTGGGAAAGAAAAATCAAAGCAAAAGGGAAAAAACATGGGAGAGGGGGAAAAAAAACAGAAAAAAGAAGTGAACATAACATGTGTTGATTTACATTCAGTCTCCATGGATACAGATGGCATTTTCTGTCCAAAGTCACAATAGTGTGATCACCTTGGATCATTGAGCCACTGAAAAAAACCAAATTTTTCATAGTTGATCATCGTACATTCTTGCTGTTATTGTGTACAATGTATTTCTGGTTCTGCTTGTTTCGCTCAGCATCAGTTTTTCCAAGTCTTTCTAAAATCAACTTTGTTATTTTTTTATAGATAATATTCCATTACCTTCATATACCACAATTTATTCAGTCATTCCTTAATTGATGTGCATCTACTCATTTTCCAATTCTTTGTGATGACAAAAAGAGCTGTTACATTTTTGCCCATGTGGGTCCTTTTCCCTCCTTTATGATTTCCTTGGGATAAAAAGCTATTATTTTAATATATATATATATATATATATATATATATATATATATATATGCCACTTCTGTATGCACTAAAGCTATTCTAGTTGTTAGGCTTAACTTTGCTTTCTTCAGTGTTATTGCAACTTTCTTTATGTCCATAATTATGATATTAGAATGCAGATCTAATGACTGTAATTTTTAAAATCATTAAAAATTTTGCAAATCTTTTCCATCTTTTTTCTCTTTGTTGATTTTATTTCATCCTTAAATGTTTCCAAAATAGTTTTCTTTAGATTGCTCTTTTTCCAAAGCTTTCTTATACGTTTTTTTAAAATTTCATCATTTATCTCTATTTAATGAGGTCACACTGCTTAATAGTTTAACATGACCCTTCTCTGTAAGAGTTCACAAATGAATTCACGTTTTAAGCCAATGTTGCCCTTGGCTTCATTTTCTCTGTTTGGCTAGTAAGTTATTTGATGACTACAAAAATTTCGAGGCACTTTGGGCCTCTAATTATTTTAGAACTTTTTTTTAATAGCAATTAAACTTCTACATGAAATTGCTATAATCAGTTATCCACTCCACTCATTTCCCACTTTTCAATGTCAATAATTTTGTTAAATAAATTAGATTGGAGTTATTTTTAATTTCAGACCTTGTCTTACTCATCATTATTTTTATTCTTTCTTCTAACTTTATATTAATTTTTTTATCCTTACCAACAAACTTCCCTACTTGATAGCATAGTAGATAGAGCACTGAGACTGGAGTCAGGAAAAGCTGAGTCCAAATGTAGTCTCAGACATTTACTATGTAACTCTATCACCTAACCTCTATTTACCTCAGTTTCCTCAACTGTAAAATAGGATTAATGGGGTTGTCATGAAGATCAAATAAGATAATAATGCAAAAAACAATTTAGCTTAGCACCGGCCTGGCCAATAATAAATGCCACATAAATGCTTATTTCCTTCCTTTCCTTTCTTCTTTTCCTAATGATAATCTGAAATCACTCTTGCTACCTAATTTATACTTTTTTTTCATTGTAGTCTTTTTGCAAATATTTATCATGAGCATCATAATATGGAATGACCAAATGTCCTGTGAAATTATGTTTCTTGCTATTTTTGGATAGTTTATTAAAAGCTAACTTTTTCAGCTCCTTTGCAGCTTCAAAAAGAACCTGTGAGTCATCAATCCATTCATTTAGAATTTCCTTTTGTCTCATGATTGCATTGAAAGCAAATTAAGTAAGAATCAGCTTCTGTGTAGTTCCATGCTTACCAGGTAGTGATTGTATGTCCTGCCACAAAGAGTAGAGAGGTAAGCACCAAACTCTGTGGTTCTCAGAGAACTTTATTCTTATGGATTGAATGAGGAGTCTAGCGGAGTGGACAGTGTGGATTAATAAATTAAACTCCTGACCCAGGTTTCTACCCATTGGAAAGCTGAATTCTGTTCCTTTCTTTCTTGTATTTCAATGTCAATTTAATTCAATTCAATTGTAATTTCAACCATCATGTGAACAATGTATAATGAAGTAGATTCATCCAAGCACTGGCCAATATAAGATTTCTTTAGCAATGGATGGAAAAAGAAAAATGATAATAAATTGAATACATATTAGCAAAGACATCATGTATGTTACATGCTTATGGTTACTTCCAGTCCTAAATATTGTTGAACTACTCTATAGATATATTCTATAGGATATTCTATAGGTATAACCTAAATTCAAGATTTCTCAGGCGCAGTTCAAATGCACTGTCACTTTCACCTAATTACTAAATAACTCCAAATGTTTTAGTTTTTATATCAATGTTTTTAAAAATAGTTTGTATTTTTATGCTTTCATTTTACAATACTGTCAATGTCCTGTCTTTAGTAAGCCCTATTTTTTTCTGTTCCCTAACTTTTAATCCAAGTCTCCAAAAGCAACAACTAAGTTGTTTGTTTTTAATTGTGTGGGAAATAATGCTACCAGTCTATTTACCTGGGTGCTGTGAAATTATATCAAAGCATGTTCCTATGAGTAAAATGTATGAGCCCTCAGTATATGGACTTTGTGACAGCTATTTCAAAAACTCAGTCACCCTTCTTGTTTGATTCTAGGTTCAAGAAAATGCTATGGATAGCTATGTTTGTCAAAAGTTTAATTGCTAGCTAATTAGTTCATTGTTGCCATTAACATCTGTACCAAAAGTTTAAGTTTACAAAACATTTTGTGCCTACTGACTTACTCAAATGATACTTGTGTTATTGAGATGTACATTATTGTGCTATGATATAATCCTCTCCCCTAGATAGCAACTAATTCAATATATATTAAACTTGTGTAATTCTTCTATACAAATTTCTGTAATTATCATGCTGCACAAGAAAAATCAGATCACAAAGGGAAAAAATGAGAAAGAAAATAAAAAGCAAAAAGAAAGATGAAAATACTATGTTGTCATCCACACTAAATCCTGATAGTCTTCTTTTTAGATGCAGATAGCTCCCCATCACAAGTCTATTAGAATTGGCCTGAATCACCTCATTGTTGAAAAGAGCCATGCCCATCAGAATTGATCATCACATAATCTTGTTGTTACTGTGTACAATGTTCTCTTGGAAAGAACTTACATTCTAATGAGAGAAGGGGATTCTATTAGAAGAGGAATACTTCATCATTCAAATTTCCCTCTTACCTCTTTTCACAAAAACTATTTCAAATAAAAGTAATGTCCTCTTTTATTTTTGTGACTCTCCACTTCTTGAATCCCTTCCACTGGTTCACCATGTGTTATCAGGCATATCCTGTTTCACCCTCATTGGTAATATAATTTGACAATTAATAGCCTGATATGAAAGACAATTGACATTAATAAGGATGTAGAGAAGAAACCACCCTTTCCACAACTAGCTCCAGCTGGTATAAAAATGACTTTCAGACCCCTATGTTGAAAAGCTAACTTTCTCTCATGGACAAAGGGAACCTCTCCTATCTTCCCACCATGAGTCATGTAGATTAAAAGGAGATTGTTCTCTGTTTTCTAAAGAAGTCATCCCTATTTGTTCAAAAAAGATTCCTGGATGAGAATGAAGCAAAAGGTTGAGTTTGATGAGATTATTAGATATGCACCTAACAGATCCTTTAGTGCCATCATTCTTTTTCTTCTTCTTTAGCTGTTTTAGTTTTTGACTCTTAATAGCTCAACTTCATGGCAGCAAAGTGGTGCAGTAGATAGAGCACCAGCCCTGAAGTCAGGAGGATCTCAGACACTCAACACTTCCTAGCTATATGACCCTGGGCAAGTCACTTAACCCTAATTGCCTCAGGGGAAAAGGAAATGAAAGGAAAAAGGAAAGGAAAGGAAAAAGGAAAGGAAAAAGGACTTCATTTACACTTATTTTTTCCTTCTCTGTTGACTCATGAGTCAGGAACAGGTTTTTAAATAGTCTGCCTCTGGTTTTCCCCCGGTGAACTGATCAATAGGAGAGCATAAGGCCTCAATCTCCCTGACAGCAGAAAATAGAAAATTAATCTTCCTTTTTCTCTCTTCTCTTAATCTTTCCTCTTTTTTCCTTTCTCTCCCTTTCTCTCCCTCTCTGTGTGTCTCTGTCTCTCTATTTCTGGTTACCTATCTCTCTCTCCCTCTGTCTGTCTCTGTCTCTGTGTGTATGTGTCTCTTTCCCTCTCCCTCTCTCTATTTCTTTCTGAATCTGTCTCTCCTAAGAATTTGGATTAAGTATAATTTATGATTATAATCCATTATAAATGTTTAGGAATAATGGTATATATTCTTATATTTGAGGTCTCTCTTAAGGATATAAATTTCATTACATAGAAATCATTTTGATTTATTGCAAATTCATTATTAAAGTAATGCTTCACCTATCAGTCTATGTGCTTTATTACTGAGATAAGAAACCCAATTCAAATATAGAGGAGTCACAATAAGGATCACCCAGGACCTAGCAGCATCCACATTAAAAGATCGAAGAGACTGTAATATGATATTCCGAAAGGCTAAGGAACTCGGTATGCAACCAAAAATAACTTACCCACCCAGAATGAGCATCTTTTTCCAGAGAAGAAGATGGTCATTCAATGAAATAAGTGAATTTCACCTATTTTTTTATGAAAAAAACAGAACTTAACAAGACGTTTGATCTACAAATATAGAACTCAAGAGAAACCTAAAAAGATAAAAAGAAATCTTGGGAACTATATTTCTGCTGTAAAGATGTATAAAGAATACATGTATATCTTGTTCTAGAAATTAGAGGTGGAAAGGCACTAGAAAAAGGGTAAAGTGAGGGTAACTACATCTATGAAGAGGCAAAGGAAACCTATTATATTTGAGAGAAAGAATGGGGGGGATGAATATAGTGGGTATTCTACTACCATCAGAATTGGCTTTAAGAGAAAAAATTTTAGACATATTCAATTTATGGTGAAACTTCTCCCATCTCATTGAAAAGTAAGAAGAGAAAAGTGAAAGGGGAAGAAATAAGCTAAGCAGAAGGGAATATGGAAACTGTGAGGGAAAGGAGTAAGATAGGGGGAGGAACTCTAAGGTGGGGAGGAGGGATACTAAAAAGGGAGGGCTGTGAGAAGCAAGTGGTGCTCACAAGTTTAATACTGGGAAGGGGGGTAAGGGGGAAAGAAGGGAGAAAAGCATAAACAGGGGTTAACAAGATGGCAAGTAATACAGAATTGGTAATTTTAACCATAAATGTGAACGGGGTAAACTCCCCCATAAAGAGGAAGCAGTTAGCAGAATGGATTAAAAGCCAGAATCTTGCAATATGTTGTTTTCAGGAAACACACCTGAAGCAGGGAGATACATGCAGAGTAAAGGTAAAAGGTTGAAAATCTATATGTTCAGGTGAAGTCAAAAAGGGGTATATCCTTGATCTCAGATCACAAAAAGAAAGTTGATCTAATTAAAAGAGATAAGGAAGGGCACATATCTTGCAAGGGGATAGATAATGAAGCAAATCAATATTAAACATATATTACCAATGGGTAGCATCTAAATTTTAAAAAGAAATTAAGAGAGCTAAGAAGAAAAAAGCAAAACTATAATAGTGGGAAATCTAACCTTTGCCTAGAATTAGATAACCCAAACCCCAAAAATAAATAAAAAGAAGAAAGAGGTAAATAGAAATAGAAAAGTTAGAATGATAGAACTCTGAGAAAACGAAATGAGACAGAAAGGAGTACACTTTCTTTTTAAAAGTTCATGGAACCTATACAAAAAATAGACTATATATTAGGACATTAAAACCCCAAACCAAAATGATAAAGAAATAGTAAATGCATCCTTTTCAGACCACGATGCAATAAAAATTCATGAAGAAAAGCCAGGGAAAGTAGACCAAAAAATAATTGGAAACTAAATAATCTCATACTAAAGAATGATTGGGTAAAACAGCAAATCATAGACATAATTAAAAACTTCATCCAAGAAAATGACAACAATGAGACATCATACCAAAATGTGTGGCATGCAGCCAAAGCAGTAATAAGGGGAAATTTCATATCTCTAGAGACCAACTTGCATAAAATAGAGAAAGAGAAGGTCAATGAACACAACTAAAAAAATGCTAGAAAAGGAACAAATTAAAAACCCCCAGTCAAACACTAAACTTGAAATTTAAAAAAAAGGAGAGATCAATAAAATTGAAAGTAAAAAAAACCATTGAATTAACCCTAAATAAAACTAAGAGTTGTTTCTATGAAAAAACCAACAAAATAGACAAAACCCTTAGTAAATCTAATTAACAAATGGAAAGAAGAAAATCAAATTGTTAGTCCTAAAAATGAAAAGGGAGAACTCGCCATTAACGAAGAGGAAATTAGAGGAATAATTAGGAATTATTTTGTCCAACTTTATGGCAGTAAATTTGACATCTTAAATGAAATGGAAGAATACCTTCAAAAATATAGCTTGCCTAACTGTACAATATTTCAGAGTCTGATTCTTTTTCTACAGCAAAATAACGTTTTGGTCAGGTATACTTATTGTGTATCTAATTTATATTTTAATATATTTAACATCCACTGGTCATCCTGCCATCTAGGGGAGGGGGTGGGGGGTGGGGTAAGAGGTGAAAAATTGGAACAAGAGGTTTGGCAATTGTTAATGCTGTAAAGTTACCCATGGATATATCCTGTAAATAAAAGGCTATTAAATTAAAAATATATATATATATAGCTTGCCCAGATTAACAGAGGAAGAAGTAAATATTCTAAACAGTCCCATCTATTAACCAACTCCCTAAGAAAAAATCCCCAGGACCAAATGGATTTACATGTGAATTCTACCAAACATTTAAAGAACAACTCCAATGCTATATAAACTATTTGAAAAAATAGGGATTGAAGGAGTCCTACCAAACTCCTTTTACAACACAGAAATGGTACTGATACCTAAACCAGGTAGGCTGAAAACAGAGAAAGAAAATTATAGACCAATCTCCCTAATGAATATCTATGCTAAAATCTTAAATAAAATATTAGCAAAAAGATTACAGAAAATCATCCCAGGATAATACACTATGATCAAGTAGGATTTATACCAGGAATGCAGGGCTGGTTCAATATTAGGAAAACTATTAGCATAACTGACTATATCAATAACCAAACTAACAAAAAACATATGATCATCTCAATAGATGCAGAAAAAGCATTTGATAAAATCCAACATCTATTCCTAATAAAAACACTCGAGAGTATAGGAATAAATGGACTTTTTCTTAAAATAGTCAGGAGCATATATTTAAAACCATCAGTAAGCATCATATGCAATGGGGAAAAACTGGAACCTTTCCCAGTAAGATCTGGAGTGAAGCAAGGTTGCCCACTATCACCATTATTATTCAATATTGTATTAGAAACACTAGCCTTGGCAATAAGAGTCGAGAAAGAGATTAAAGGAATCAGAATAGGCAATGAGGAAACCAAACTATCACTCTTTGCAGATGATATGATGGTATACTTAGAGAACCCCAGAGATTCTACTAAAAAGCTATTAGAAATAATTCATAACTTTAGCAAAGTTGCAGGTTATAAAATAAATCCCCATAAATCCTCAGCATTTTTATACATCACCAACAAAATCCAACAGCAAGAGATACAAAGAGAAATTCCATTCAAAATAACTGTCGACAGCATAAAATATTTGGGAATCTATCTACCAAAGGAAAGTCAGGAATTATATGAGCAAAATTACAAAAAACTTTCCACACAAATAAAGTCAGACTTAAATAATTGGAAAAATATTAAGTGCTCCTGGATAGGCTGAGCGAATATAATAAAGATGACAATACTCCCTAAACTAATCTATTTATTTAGTGCTATACCAATCAGACTTCCAAGAAAATATTTTAATGATCTAGAAAAAAAAACAACAAAATTCATATGGAATAATAAAAGGTCAAGAATCTCAAAGAATTAATGAAAAAAAAATCAAATGAAGGTGGCTTAGCTGTACCTGATCTAAAACTATATTATAAAGCAGCAGTCACCAAAACCATTTGGTATTGGCTAAGAAATAGATTAGTTGATCAGTGGAACAGGTTAGGTTCACAAGACAGAATAGTCAACTATAGCAATCTAGTGTTTGACAAACCCAAAGATCCTAACTTTTGGGATAAGAATTCATTATTTGACAAAAACTGCTGGGATAACTGGAAATTAGTATGGCAGAAATTAGGCATGGACCCACACTTAACACCATATACCAAGATAAGATCAAAATGGGTCCATGATTTAGACATAAAGAATGAGATTATAAATAAATTAGAGGAACATAGGATAGTTTATGTCTCAGACTTGTGGAGGAGGAAAGAAATTTGTGACCAAAAACGAACTAGAGACCATTATTGATCACAAAATAGAAAATTTGATTACATCAAATTAAAAAGCTTCTGTACAAACAAAACTAATGCTAACAAGATTAGAAGGGAAGCAACAAACTGGGAAAACATCTTCACAATTAAAGGTTCTGATAAAGGTCTCATTTCCAAAATATATAGAGAACTGACTCTAATTTATAAGAAACCAAGCCATTCTCCAATTGACAAATGGTCAAAGGATATGAACAGACAATTTTCAGACAATGAAATTGAAACCATTACCACTCATATGAAAGAGTGTTCCAAATCATTATTAATCAGAGAAATGCAAATTAAGACAACTCTGAGATACCACTACATACCTGTTAGATTGGCTAAGATGACAGGAAAAAATGATGATTGTTGGAGGGAAAACTGGGACACTGATACATTGTTGGTGGAGTTGTGAACGAATCCAACCATTCTGAGAGCAATCTGGAATTATGCCCAAAAAGTTATCAAAACTGTGCATACCCTTTGACCCAGCAGTGCTACTACTGGGCTTATACCCCAAGGAGATACTAAAGAAGGAAAGGGACCAGTATGTGCCAAAATGTTTGTGTCAGCCCTGTTTATAGTGGCCAGAAATTGGAAAATGAATAGATGCCCATCAATTGGAGAATGGTTGGGTAAACTGTGGTATATGAATGTTATGGAATATTATTGTTCTATAAGAAATGACCAGCAGGATGAATACAGAGAGGCTTGGAGAGACTTACATGAACAGATGCTAAGTGAAATGAGCAGAACCAAGAGATCATTATATACATCAACAATGATACTGCATGAAGATGTACTCTGATGGCAGTGGATTTCTTTGACAAAGAGACCTAATTCAGTTTCAATTGATCAATGATGGACAGAAGCAGCTATACCCAAAGAAAAACCACTGAGAAATGAATGTAAACTGTTTGCATTTTTGTTCTTCTTCCCAGGCTATTTTTACCTTCTGAATCCAATTCTCCTGTGCAACAAGAAAACTGTTTGGTTCTGCACACATATATTGTATCTAGGATATACTACGACATATTCAACATATATAGGACTGCTTGCCATGTAGGGGAGGGGGTGGACGGTAGGAGGGAAAAATCGGAACAGAAGTGAGTGCAAGGGATAATGTTGCAAAAAAATTACCCTGGCATGGGTTCTGTCAATAAAAAGTTATTATAATAAAAAAAAGTAAAAAAAAAAAAATAATTTGGATTAAGTATAATTTATGATTATAATCCATTATAAATGTTTAGGAATAATGGTATACATTCTTATATTTGAGGTCTCTCTTAAGGATATAAATTTCATTACATAGAAATCATTTTGATTTATTTACAAATTCATTATTAAAGTAATGCTTCACCTATCAGTCTATGTGCTTTATTACTGAAATAAGAATCTCCCTAAAGCCTATATACATTAGTATATCTATAATTTATACATTAGTATCTCTATAATTTTCTGCTTTGTGGACTTCAAATTCATAGACATGCTATGATCAAGATCTAAAAAGAGCTTCAACAGATTTGGGATGCAGCAGATTTAACAATAGTAAAAGTTGAAAGATTTCCCCTTCCAGTAAGATATATAACATGATACAAAATTTAAAATGTGCAAGGGAAATGGTTACTTTTAAACACTATCATTTTATCTTTAAATGTTTTAATATTTTTTGTCATCTACCCCTCCTCAGTTTAGTCTATAAAACAAGACTATCTATTTTCCTATAATTTTCATAGCTTTATAGAAGGAATATGATTCCTCCTCATTTTACTCATTGTCCTATACGTTATGGTACCATCTCTTGTGGTCCCTTAGATTCTTAGATTCTATAAACTTCTTGCTGCTGTTGCTCTTCAATCATAGTCATGTCCTTTTCTTTGTGACCCCATGAACCAAGTCAGGCCCTTCTATCCTCTATTATCTTTCAAAGTCTGTCCAAGTTCGTGTTTGTTATTTTCATGACACTATCCCTTTCTTTGATTTTTTTTTTATTTTATTTAATAGCCTTTTATTTACAGGATATATGCATGGGTAACTTTACAGCATTAACAATTGCCAAATCTCTTGTTCCAATTTTTCACCTCTTACCCCCCCCACCCCCTCCCCTAGATGGCAGGATGACCAGTAGATGTTAAAAATATTAAAATATAAATTAAATACACAATAAGTATACATGACCAAAACGTTATTTTGCTGTACAAAAAGAATCAGACTCTGAAATATTGTACAATTAGCTTGTGAAGGAAATCAAAAATGCAAGTGTGCATAAATATAGGGATTGGGAATTCAATGTAATGGTTTTTAGTCATCTCCCAGAGTTCTTTTTCTGGGTATAGCTAGTTCAGTTCATTACTGCTCCATTAGAAATGATTTGGTTGATCTCGTTGCTGAGGATGGCCTGGTCCATCAGAACTGGTCATCATATAGTATTGTTGTTGAAGTATATAATGATCTCCTGGTCCTGCTCATTTCACTCAGCATCAGTTCGTGTAAGTCTCTCCAGACCTTTCTAAAATTATCCTGTTGGTCATTTCTTACAGAACAGTAATATTCCATAATTTTCATATACCACAATTTATTCAGCCATTCTCCAACTGATGGACATCCATTCAGTTTCCAGTTTTTAGCCACTACAAAAAGGGCTGCCACAAACATTTGTGTACATACAGGTCCCTTTCCCTTCTTTATAATCTCTTTGGGATATAATCCCAGTAGTAACGCTGCTGGATCAAAGGGATCACAGTTTGATAATTTTTTGAGCATAGTTCCAAACTACTCTCCAAAATGGTTGGATTCGTTCACAACTCCACCAACAATGCATTTGATTGTCTTTTTTACTTTTGCCTTCAATTTTTCCCAATATCAAAGTCTTTTCCAATGAATTCTGTCTTCTCATTATGTGGCCAAAGTATTTAAATTTCAGGTTCAATATTTGGCCTTTCAGTGAATAATTTGAATTAATTTCTTGGAGTATTGACTGATTTGATCTCTCTGCTGTCCAAGGGACTCTCAAAAGTCTTCTTAAGTAACACAATTCAAAAACATCAATTCTGCAGTATTTAGCCTTTCCTCATGATCCAACTGTCACAGCTATAAATTGCTACTGGAAAAAACCATAGCTTTGACAGCAAGATGATATCTTTGTATGCTATCCAGCATAGTTTTCCTTCGAAGAAGCAAACATCTTTTAATGTGATGGATGCTGTTGTCCACAGTGATCTTTCAGGCTAAGAATATAAAATCTGACACTGCTTCCATTTTTTCTTCTTCTGTTTGCCAAGAAGAGATAGGAGCAACTGCCAAGATTTCAATTTTGTTTTGTTTTGTTTTCATGTTAAGCTTCAAACCAGCTTCAACCCTCTCCTATTTCACCCTCTGTAAGGGTCTATTAGCGAGGCCAGGCAAGTGCAGTTAGGTTGTAACATAGGCCTATGACCTGGAGATCCCTGGACATGATTGGCTATGAGTATATAGGGACTACCTCTGTAGAGGATGACGTGGCAGGAAGGAGGTCGAACACATGTTCCGATCCCATTTAAAATGTTAAAAGAGGTGAAACAAGCTTGCAAACACTATGGCCCTAACTTGCCCTATACTGTGCAAATTTTACAACTGATATCAAGTAGATATGCCCTTACCCTGAATGATTGGAAAGTATGGCATCTGCTTGTTTTACTGCTGGCCAATCAGTTGTATGGCTATCAGAATTTACTAAATCAGCTCAGAAATATGCTGTGGCCAATGACCATCAAGACCCGGAAGAGTCTGTGCTTATAATTACCAGCACAGGCCGCTATTACACAACTCAGGCTCAGATTTTATACGATGTAAATGTGTTTGCACCGATCTCACAGTGTGCTATACAGGCTTGAGAGAGAATAGATAAGGAGAGGCTGGTACAGCAACATCTTACTTCAATAAAACAGGGCCCCCGAGAATCTATTCGAGATTATATGTCCCAATTAAAAACAGCAGTTGACAGAGTCATGGGGAAAAGTGGTGCTTCTGACCTTCTTCTCAGGCAACTATTAAAAGAGGGAGTGAATAAGGTGTGCAGGCGTATAGTGGCTGGACTTTCTGAAGAAACTCCTATTGCTGAAATTATAGATAGATGTAATGAAGCAGATTATAAGACTGTTAATGCAGAAGCAATGGCCTCAGTTATGGTTCAGGGAATCATACAGAGGGAGAACAGGAAGATAGAAGGAAGGAAATGTTCTAACTGTGGCAGGAAAGGACATTTCCAAGCCCAAAGCCTTAAGCGGCCAATAGGGGGCACGTGCCAAAATTTTGTAGGTCTAGGAAGAAAAATCATACTACGGTTCAGGGAAACTGGTGAAGGGGTCCCATGAGGATCCCAAACACATATTGGATAGATTAGGAACCTATCCAGAGAGGAGCTACAGGGTTCAAAGAGAATTATCAGGCCTTGATGAGGAATATGGACAGTACTTGGTGAATGCAGTTGAGGATTTTAACATCAACCCATGGACCACTGCATGTATTGAGGTACCCATTAATTAGTATGATTGATAGGAGAATAATAGCTAAGGAGACCTTATATGAGATAGTTTGTGCAACTGCTTGTAGAGCCCCGATTAGGGCATATTTTAAGTTGGAGGCTCACCCTGATCATAAGATTGAATACACTGATAGGCCAGATAGGGAACCAACCCAAGGATGGAGATAGATTAGTAACTGGACTCCCAGTCTAGTAGAATACTTCATTGGGAATCTGAAAATCAGAAAGATGTTTTTAGGCCTCTTGTCATCACAGGGCTCAGAACCTCCTTGTGAGGAAGAAATTTACTGAAAGCCCTTCCGACAACATTACACATTGAGGAAAACTAATAGGGGCCGCTGAGAAGATCCTGGCAGTGCCACCCTTAAGATGGAAACATGACAGTCCAATATGGGTGGATCAATGGTCCCTCTCAAATGAAAAATTCACTGCCCTAAGATCCATCATTATGGAACAAGAGATATTGGGTCATATTGAGTCTTAGTGCTTATAACTCACCTATTTTTTTATAATTAGAAAAAAGAACAAAGCATGGAGCATGTTAATTGATTTGAGAGCTGTGAATGCTGCCATGCAACTGATAGGAGCCTTACAACCAGGCCTCCCATCTTCTAATATGGTTCCTAAAGACTATCATATGGTGGTTATTGATATAAAGGATTGCTTTTATTCTATTCCTTTGCATCCTACAGATAGGGAGAAGTTTGCCAGCTATTAATTTACAAGCTCCTGCCACTAGATGGCAATGGAAAATATTACCACAAGGGATGGCTAACAGTCCCACCCTTTGCCAATGGTATGTAGACAAGGTTCTTGCTCCAGTTAGAAATTTATAGCCAAATGTATAATTATATACTCCATTATATGGATGATATACTGGTGGCCACTAAGGAAGAGTCACAGTTGCAAAGTATTGAGCAACACATTATTCAAATATTGGCTCAGCAGAACCTTGTAGTGGCACCATATAAAATACAGACTAAGCCTGCATTTCTCTATCTTGGGCACATTCTTCAAGATCTTATTGTGTCTAAAGTGCCTCCTAAGGTGGATGAGAGTAAATATAAAACTCTTCATGACTTTCAACAGTTGGTGGGGACTTTACAATGGCTGAGGTTCACTCATCCCCTTCTCCCTTCTGTTATGCACCCTTTTTATGATATTTTTAAAAGGCCCTTCTGCTCCAACATCACCATGATCATGGTCTGCAGAGGCTTGTGCAGCATTACAATCAATTCTCTTGAGGTGCACTAGTCATACCTCTAGAATTGATCCTTCACAGCCCTTGATGCTATCAGCATTTATTGATAAGCCCTTTTTTGCTGTACTGCACCAAGGTGAACACCCCTTGTAGAGTGGCTGTATCCTACCAGACCTTCACTATTCTGACCAATAGGATTGAAGGACTTGGTTCCTTCTTGTGGCAATGTTGCCAACAAGCCATACTTATCTCAGGAAGACCTCCTCAACTGGCTCTTGGTATACCAGAACAGCTAGTACTTGCTATTGCCCAGGATAACTTAATGTGGGCAGTTCTGTTACAACTTCGTCCCCTAGCAACTTTGCATACTTCTCAGCCACTTAGGCAATTGTACAAAAGATTAAGCATTGTCACTCGATCTCTTTCCTCAGAGCCAGTACAAGGCCCTAATGTTTTTACTGATGCTACCAAAGATCGCAGGACCACAATATATAGGGAAGACACTCAAGAGACATATGTCCTTGACACCCCCTATGATTCTACACAGAAAAATGCCATGCCATGGTATAAAGAGGCTATTAATATCATCACAGATAGCCTTTATGCCTGTCAAGCCATCCAACAGTTACCACATGCATATATAAATGATAGGCACTCTACCATCCAGATCTTCTTCATCAGGCTCAAGAAGCTTTAAATAGCAGAGCCACACCTCTTTTTATAATGCATGTTAGGTCTCATACTGATGGCACTGGTCCCATATTTGAGGGCACTAAGGTAGCTGATGCCCTCCTTTATTCTTTGTGTGGCCTGATCTATGATTCCTCTGCCCAAAAGGCACATGCTTCATTTCATTTATTTGCCCACTCATTGCAGAGGCTGTAAAGGCATTTCTAAAGCAGATGCTACAGCTGTTGTTTATCGTTGTACTACTTGTGCTCCTTTTCGTCCTGCTCCTCGAAATATTGCAACAAATCCTCGTGGTGAGTTTCCCAATGCTCTATGGCCAATGGATGTGACACATGTTAAAAGGCAGTGCATCCATGTAACTATGGATACACACTCTCAATTTCTTTATGGCTTCACTCCAATCTGGAGAAGCAGTCAAGCATATGATCAACCATCTTTCTATTGTAGAAATCTGTCATGCATTTAAGACATTTAAGTCATGCATTAAGTAATGGATTAGAATATACATCTTCTGCCTTTAGGTCTTTTTGCATTGAATTTGACTTTGCCCATTCCACTGGCATTTCTTATAATCCTACTAGCCAAGTCATTACTGGATAGACTCTTCATACCCCCAAGAAGTTCCCATTCAAACAAGAAAAGGGAATTTTGGGATATACACAAGATGTGGCAATACATACATGTGATTGCTTGCAATTTTAAAATTCTTTTGATTTTATATTTTTAAATTCTTAGGATTTTACCTTAGCAATGCACTTCTGACATAAACAGAAAGTACAACTAACTGACAGATTGACTAACAAAGACAAGAACTTTCTTTCCACAGTGATTTGGAAAGGACTAGATAGCACCTGGAAAGGCCCAAGTTGGGTCAGGGTTTGGGGATCCAGGTACATTCTTTTCATTCTAGATGCAGATCCAATAGGTGGATCCCCACCAGAAACATTCATGACCTGGGGTCCAAGAAGAGAAGGACCAGACAACAGCCCAGAGGGACCAGCCAGATGTTAGCAACCCTTCAGATGCTGATGGCAGCAATGTCCCTCCTGACTGTGACATCAAGAGACAGTAGATACAGCTCCAGTGTAGCAGCTGAAATGGACTGTCTTGGGTAATGTGTTAATCAGACTGTTAAATGAACAATGAGCTTGTGAGCTTCTCCCATGGCTATTTGCCATATAGTGGCCTGGGGAGAGGATTTGCTCTGTGTTTTCTATTTATGGACTATGCCTCTAAATTAGTGGGTGAAAAACCAACACGCCCATCTGCCAAGGTTACTGAGGTGATGTTACAGGACATGACTTTGCTACAGGACATGACACCTTTATCTGTGTTTTCTTTCAAAAGATGTATACAAGTGTAATTGGAATTGTAACAAGCGTAATTAGAATTGTGACAAGTGTAATTAGAATTGTGACAAATGTAACTAGAATTGTGACACCCTCTCTCATTGATATCCTACCTTAATGACATCCTGATATATACAAATGTAACTACACAATTGTGATATCCCACTACAGTAAAATCCTATCTCACTGACATCCTGGCTGTTTAGTATCTTATCTCCTTGAGCATGACACTATTGAGTGGGTTGAACATCATGTTACCCATGTTTGGTGATGGCAACAGTTGAGTCTAGTTCTCACTGTCATGATTTTGTTTATTGGTCTGTTGCATCCTACCTCCTTGAACATGATACTCAGTGATCTCATTGATCAAGAGAACTATAGCTGATGCTAAGGAGCTTGACGGGATGAGTGGTTCCCACTTTAAAAGAGAGGGGAATTTTAAGAGTCCATTAGAGAGGTCAGGCAAGTGCAGTTAGGATATAACACAGGCCTATGGCCTGGAGATCCCTGGACATCCCTGGACATGATTGGCCTGTGACCTCATGAACCCGATATATGCTCAGTGGGGGAGGAGCCCGACCCTTTTCACCTGGAGCTCTGCCAAGGAGAAGGAGCTAAAAGAGTGCAGGAGGTCTTAGAGTAGGATGTAAACCACATGAATAAAGCTCTTAAGCTTGCCTGCATAAACTCTCGGATGCTCTGTTGTGCTTAAACTGCAGCCATATGAGATAGCAGGCAGAAGATTTCTGAAGAGGTAAGCTTGATATTAATATTTACCAGAGATTTTTCTGATGCCCTGGGAATTAGGAGAGACTGGCAATAGCAAATGCAATTATAGCATGTTGCAACCCTCATCAAGAGACTTAATTCTTCTTCACTTTATGCCATAAGAGTTATCATCTGCATATCTGAGATTATTGATATTTCTCTTGGCAACCTTAATTCCAACTTCTGATTCATCCAGTCTGTCTTTTCTCATGATTTGCTCTGCATATAAATTAAATAAATAAGGTTGACAATATACAACCTTGTCCCACTTTTTTTCTAATGTTAATGTTTAATTCTTGGCTTGCATACAGGTTCCTCAGAAAAAAGATGATATGATACTCCCCAATTCTTTAAGGACTTGTCACATTTCATTGTAATCTACATACTCAAAGGCTTAGTGTGTACTAAAGTTTAACAGTACTCCTTTGCTTTCTCCTTAATTCAGTGAATGTTGGCAATTCTTTCTCTAGTTGCTCTCCCTCTTTGAAAACCAGCTTGCTCTTCTGGTAAGTCTCCATTTACATATTGCTGAAGTTTAGTTTGCAGAATCTTAAGCATAACCTTGCTGTCATGTGAAATGTGCGCAATTGTTCTGTAATTTGAACATTCCTTGGCATTACCTTTCTTTAAAATTGGGACATAAATTAATCATTTCCAATCCATTGGCCAAATTTTTTAGCATACAACAAATGCTGCAAAGTGCTGCCAAGAGTGCAGCACTTTAACAGCATCATCTTTTAGGATTTTAAATAGCTCTACTGGAATTCCATTACCTCCAATAAATATCCTTATTGTTAGCAAGGCTTTGTAAGGCCCATTTGACATCATTCTCCAAGATGTCTCTAGATTAGTAATCATGCTATCATGGGTACTAATAGTTATTAGTTATCCTTGATGATATCCTACATCTTTTTTGTATAGTTCTTGTATATTCATGCCCCCTCTTAATCTCTTCTGCTTCTATTAAATTCCTATATTTTTGTCTATCATACCCATTTTTGCATGAAAGTTTCCTTTAATGTTTTTAATTTTCTTAAATAGATCTATCTTTCCTATTCTATTGAAATCTTCCATTTATTTCTATTGCTCATTAAAGAAAATTTTATCTCTCAACTATTCTCTGGAATTTTACATTCAACTGAGTTTATCTTTCCCTTTCTCCTTTCCTTTTCCCTTTCTCCTTTCCTTTTCCCTTTCCTTCTTTCCTCAGCTATTTTTAAAGCTTCATTAGACAGTCATTTTGCTTCCTTGTTCTTTTTTTTTCTTTGACATGTTTTTTGTTATTACCTTCTACACAATATCGTGAACCTCACTTCATAATTCTTCAGGTATTCTATCTACCAAATCTAATCCCTTAAATCTAGTCATCATTTCTACTTCATATTCACAATTCATATTAATTATTTAGATCATACCTATACAGTCTTTTGGTTTTCTCTACTTTCTTCAATTTAAGTCTGAATTTTACATTAAAGACTTTTTTGCAATAAGAAGTTCATGATCTGAGCCACAGTCAGTTCCAGGATGGGTTTTCCAGGAAGGAAAATTCTGAGATTAGTATTCCTTTAAAGTTACTTTTTCTCTAATGAAGTCTTTTGAAGAATTTAAGAAAATCATAAATTAAGGAACAACAATCCAAGTTTTAATTCATTCAAGAAAATCAACAGATCAAATTAGATTCCTGACAATTCTAAAAATGTGTGCTTATTATTAGTATTGACAACAATAATTCACAATTCTATAGTCTTCTTTACTTGTCAAAGTGTTTATGTCATAGATGTCCTGAAATTTAGGAAGGAATCATAAGACTATCTAATGCAACCCTCTCCTTGTATTATATTATACTATATATATATATATATATATATATATATATATATATATATATATATATATATAAACCTATTGTTTTTTATATCACTTTATTTCTAAATATTCTCCATTCCTGTATCCTTACATAGCAAACTTTTCTTTAGAACAAACACCTTAGAAACAAAAAACAGTTTAGCCAAATCAACTTAACCCATCAAAAATGTTTAGCAGCATTTGCAACTTTCCATATCCATATCCTTGTATTGCTTTTTCTGACTACTTCGTGAATATTTTCCTGTGTGATTTCTCTATAAAATAATCTTTTTGGCAAGCATATGTTTGGCCTTCAAACAGTGTGGTAAGTCCAATGGAGTTGTGCTCTCTGCAGAAGGATTGGAATGCTTGGCCGTTTAATTGGAAAAAGGACATTAGTGTCTGATATCTTATCTTGTCAGGTGATCTTCAGAATCTTCTGTTATTTGGATGCAATGTTAAGTTGTCTTGATCAAGAGCTGTTCATCTTTCAGGTCTACTGGATTTTGTGTTGTCTATAAGAGTGTAAACATTTCATGCACTGATGGTGAGTAGAATCAACTTTTCTGAAGTTTTTGTAAATTTTTTAGTGCTTCAACCCCAGGACGGGATTCCCACCTGCCTCAGTAATCAGGTCAGGGTTGGATAAGCAGATGGGACAAGCTCACACAAGGTAGTCAGAAAAAGTGATACAAGGACACTCTCAAGGTCTCTCAAGAATTTTAGAATTGATTATATGATATGGGCAACACTGACACAGAACCAACCACTCAGCATGGCATGCCCTCATCAGAGAAAATGCTGTGCTCTATGAACAAAGCAGAATTGAATTAGCTCAAAAGAATTGTAAGATTCTCAAGTTAGAGTGCACCCCAAATGTTCATAGGGACTATTCGTGTCTGACTCTGGCAGAATACTCCAAGGTCATACTGGTCTGATCAACTATGGTCAGAAAACTCTAATTCTATTCTTACATAGTGATGTCATTTTGAGAACAAAGGACAATAACCAACCATCCAACATCCATATTCACCTGTCTTTCTTATAGAGGAAGTGAGGGGCATTTAATCATTCAGAGACAAGTTAATATTTCTTTTATAAAATTAGATGATAAATAATTTGGCACATATACTTTGAGCACTGATGCTGTTTCTTTATGGCACCTATAAATATAATGATACCTTTATATTATATAAAAATAAAAATTATTCTTTATCTCTTGACATTGTTAATTTTAATTTTTTTCTTTCTTTGATAGAATGATTGCAACTTTTATATTTTTGGAATTACCTGTTCATAGTAAATTTTATTCCAGTCCATAATTTTTATTTGTATATGCCTTTATTTTTAGATGTGTTTTTGCATGCAACAAATAATAATGAATTTTTTTCTTATCTATTTTGTCTTTTGTTTTATTTGCTATTTAATCCATTTAAATTTAAAGTTATTATTGTTGGATTTGTGTTTTCCTCTCCTTTTTTTTATTGATTTATCATTCCCTTTCTTTTTTAAGGTGTATTTTCCCCTAATAATTTTAAATATATTGTGGTACTTCCCAACACTCTTGTTTATCTGCCCTATTTTAAATTCCTTGAATTTACTTAAAATTTTCAACATCTCTTTCATTCATGCAACCATTCATTCAATCATTCAATAACTTAAATGCTTCCTCCACATTCTTATTTCCCTTTTCTTGATTAGATAAATATATAGTTCAAAATCATCCTCCTCTCCATCTCTTAGTTTATAGAATATTTTTGATGTCCTTTTCTAATTTTTCAGTTATTTTATTCACCAATTTCCATTTCCTTCTGTTCTATATTGATTTCTGTTCTCTCACTTATGCCACACCCTTACTTATTCTTTCTTTATTCTTCCTTGTTTCATCATAGTAGGTAAAGCTTCAGTTGCAATAAATTTCTATTTCTTACTCTACTCTACCCTTAATTATTATGCTCATTCCATTCACACTGCCCCCTTGTGTATTTATTTATATTTTATGTATTTATTATCTCACTTTAATTTACTTTGGTTTTAGAAGGGCTTTTGTCTGTTGTCTTAATTCTAAGAAATGAATTTCATTCAGGATGTAACTTCAGTTCCTTTATTTTTTGGAATATCCTGTTCTATTCTTTCTTTGATTTTAAATACCTTTGAAATATTCTTGAGTTTATTCAAATTGATGATATATTATAGCTAAAATTCTTTTTTTGATTGCTTTAAAAATGTTGATTAGCATTAATATTGTAAAAGTTAACCACCACAGCTTGGAATTTCAAAGATGAAGATTTCCTCTAGCAGCAGTCAATAGGTTGAACTAATCAGTAATTTGTTCTTTATAATAAAAAATATTCTGGGCAGTTGTATCGTTTTATTTGGTATGGTATGATAGTCATGGGGTTTTTCATGGATATTTATATCTCTTATATCCATACATCCTATCTTGATATTTTGTTGTGGCTTATATAAAATTCACATTCTTTTAAAGTTACTACTGTCTTTTGCTTTTATCCTGCCAAAATTTATTTCTGTATTTTTTCACTTCAAATCTCTTTCAGAACTTTTAACCCATTCTAGAGTTTCTTGCTGCTATTTCTGATTTCTGGGGAATTCATAGAATTTTCTTTTTCATAGGGATTTTTTTTTGTTCTTTTTTTTTTTCAGAATATAAAACTTGTACAGTGTCTTTTGGCCTTAAATTTTTTAAACCTGTTTTTCTTTCTACTTTCATTGGTTTATCTTCCTTGGATTCTTGGACATTTTTCCTTTCATCTCAGGTATCATATATCTCTTCTCCTCCCAAACAAAAATTATATTTCCTTTCCTTCAGCTGTTAACTCCCCTTTCCTTACAGAGATTGTATCCCTTTCCTTCAGGTGTTTCAGTAGAATCAGGGCTTCCCATATCTCCTAGAGTATGGTTCAAAGATACCCCTGCTTTGAGGGAATGGACAGAAATATCTATAACCAATCTCTGAAACATAAGATTTGCTTGTCCTGGCTATACTTGGAATGTATTATGGGATAATATATAAAATTTTTATCTAGAACACTGTTTCTGTCTTTGAATCTTATGGATTCAATTTTATTCACTCTATTTAACATGTATTTCCATTTTTTGAGGTTTTGGGGGTTTTGTTTGTTTTGGTTTTGTTTCTGTTGTTTAGGTTGGAGAGGTTGTGGAAAGCAACATTGTGCTAATCATATAACTTCATCCTCCAACTTTACAAATGAGAAAATTTTTTCATCACTGATGTTAGAAACACAACAATCTTTATTTTCCATATAGCAATATTTAACAATTACTGAGTGAAATATATTGATTGATCATCAGTGATAGTTACTTATCACTGCTAGCCTCTTGATATATCAGAATTGTGAATGGATTCAACTCTGTAATTTAGCCTATTCCTTGTAGAACTTCAAAAACATGTGGAACGCTATTCAGGAGAATAGTGCCACCAATCCAGAGGTGAAGTGAAGGACAGGAAATAAAAACTTTGGCAAAAATTATAGTAATTAATTCTATGCTCATCTCTGAATTTTTCATCTATGTTCAGTCCTACTCGTGTATAATATTCACATTTGCAATTGCCATCTCACAAGAGATTGTTCCCTACAAACAGCCTCACTGTGTCACTGAAGGAGGAATAATCATGGCAGATTATATTTTTAGTTCTTTTGTTTTATCTTAAGGAAAATTGCTAAACTGAAAGATAGTAAATCATGGCAGGGAGCAAACCATTTGAAACTCATTGTAAGACATTTCTTATATTTGGGAGCTTAGTTGTACAGTAAAATATATGACTCAAAAGCTAATTTGGTATAATAATGATGAATATCAACATAATCATTAGAAACTTTTTTATTCAGAGCCTATTGATGTGTGGATGTTAAACAAGGTGCTATCCAGAATAAATTAATTTGACATAGACCCCATCTTCTAGGAGTTTATGTTTTCAGGGGTTTTATATGAGCTTTCAGAAGATTTAGAACCACAAAATAACCTACAGATCATCTTGTCTCTCATTTTACAGATGAAGAAGGTAAAGTCCAAAGAATTAAGTGATTTGGTCAAACAACAATAAGTAGTCCAGCCAAAATTTACCCAGACTTTTCTAACTCCAAATTCCAAAACTTACTGCTTGTAAGATATAGCTGTGTTCTCATATATAATAATGATAGCACTTATACGGAATTTGAAACTTACACAACTCTTTACAATACAGATATTATCTTACTTGAACCTCATAATAAGATAGGTGCTGTTATTGTCCCCAGTTTTTATTGTTCCAGTCATATTCTACTCTTTGTGACCCCATTTGAGGTGTTCCTGACAAAGATGTTTTACCATTTCCTTCTCCAGCTCATTTTACAGATGAGGAAACTGAGGCAAACAGGATTAAGTGACTTGCCCAGGCCCACCCAACTAATAAATGTCTATGGCCATATTTGAACTCAGGAAGAGTCTTCCCAATTGCAGGCCCAGCCCTCTGCACTATGCTACCTAGCTACAATAAACTAGTACTGAGACAGAGATTAAGTGAATTGTCGAGAGTCACATAGCTAGTAAATATGAGGTGGGAGCTGACCCCCCTTTTGATTTTGTCACATGGTCTATCTACCACATTTTACTACTTGTAAGGCACAGCTGTATTCTTAGACATTCTTAACAAAATGAATGTTCCAACCTGTCCTAATTCTGACTCCCAAAAAGAATACAAATATTCAATAAAACTGTTACTTGCCTTATAGAAGATTAAAAAAAGGTCATCAAGTTTCCCATGTATATCACCTAGAAAGCAAAGTTAAAATCATTATTTAGTATTATTCCATAGAAATACATAGTATTTATTATATCACACAATTATATGAACTAATTAAGGACCATTGTTTAATTATCTTCAGTTTATGAGTCCTCTGTTGGTACTTTAGATTTGTTGCTTTCCATATCTATGTTTCCAAAGCCAGTTGCTAGCTGTTTTAGAATTTGAGAGCCTATGTGGTATGGGATAAAGGGATGGGGTAAGGGAAGGAGAAAGAGTAGCTTTAAGTCAGATGGTCTGGGAAAATTTTTGTCTCAGATATTTACTAGCTCTGATCATTAATAAATCATTCAATCTCTCAAAGCTCTGGTTATTTGTTTCTGAATGAAGATAATACTTGTGTGATCTATCTTACTGGATTATTATCGTTATATGAGGAAAGTGTTTTATAAATGTGACACTATTATTATTATTATTATGTATTCTTTCCTTATGTTTGTCCCTTATTTATAAAAGTCACCAAGAAACTGCTTATGACCACAAAAATTCTCTCTGACATACTTAAACACTGCCAGTGCTAAGAATTTTCTTTTCCTTCTTCCTTTTTCTTCAATTCAATTCAATTAACATTTATTAATCACTTTATGACCCATAAGCATTTAGGCTTTTTCATTTACCACTTTATTCTTCTAACAATTTCACAATTTTCTGTAGAAAATTCCAAAATTATATGTCCTAGAATTATCTCTATCTGCTCCCTTAAAGATAATTAATCTAGAGGATGTGATTTCCAGGTTCATGTTAAACTTCTAATGCTTATTCATTATAGGAAGGAACCAGTGCCCCAAGCTTTATTCCCTTCCCATCAATTACAAGCTCCACAATGAATACACAAAAAAGCCCATTTATTCAAGTAAATAGCAAAACAGAAATCAGAGAAGGTATACAGAAGAGAATATATATACCAGATCACACATAAGGGGAATTTCCCCCAAAGTCTTCAGTATAGCAAACTAGGGATAGGGACAGGATGGAGACTGCCAATTCCTCTTATGTTTCCTTCTTCCTTTCATTAACCTGAAGTAGGATTGACTTCTTCCTATTTATCTCTTGAAACTGGAAGCCAGAAGAGGCTGAAATGACTACAGAGAAGGAAGAAACTAGAGTTCTCTCCCATTCCTAACATAATTGGTTTTAGTTTTAGTTTTTTCATTTTAAAAAATCTGTTAAAAAAAGAAATCTGTATCCTCAGCACATAGTACAATGTATTAATCTAATTAATAACTGCTCACTTTGTTGAATTAAATTGCAGGATGTTAGCCCTGGAAATGCTGTCTGAAGTCAATTCTCTACCTCTAGATTTCTCTTTTGGTTACTACAACTAGTCTATTTGCCCAGACCCCACGTGATAATCCTATGACATGGTAACTGCTTTTGTCATCTCCCAATATGTTTTCATCTTTTTATATCCTTTAGAATCACACCTTTATCTCCAGCTCTCTCACTCTTATTGACCCTAGATGTCAGGTAGCTCAGATGTGAATTGTCTGTCCAAAATCATGCATTGCCTCAGAAGTTGAGATAGAATTTTCTTTCTACTTTGTCCTATAGCCAAGATGGCCAATAACTTCCAAGACAAGTAGCCAGTCAGTAAACATTTATTAAATGCCTAGTATACTCCAGGCACTGTGCTAGGTTATAGAAATACAATAATCCCTGTCCTCAAGGAGTTCAAAATCAAATAGAGGAAACCTCAAATTAAAAAAAAAAAAAAAATGCGTGCATGTGCATGCACATGTGTGTTGTAAACAGGCTATCTTCAAGAAAAAAGAAAATATTTAAATTAGGAGAGCGCTAGAATTAAGAAGGGTTAGGAAATGATGGCTGTAGGAGAAGTGATTTTAGTTAATACTTGAAGAAAATCAGGGAAATCAATTGGGAAAATGAAAAGAAAGACCATTCTAGACCAGGGGAGCAATCAGAGAAAATGTCCAAAGATAGAATGTCTTGTTTGTGGAACAGTAAAGAAGCCACTATCACTGGTGGGAAATAAAGTATAAGAAGACTGGAAAGTTGTGTGTAGGAGAAAGAGAGGATGGATACATTATCAAGACCTTTAAACACCAAACACTTTGTATTTGACCTTGGGAGTGATGCGGAGCCCCTGGAATTTGTTAAGTAGTAGAGAAAATGGTCCAATCTGTATGTTAGGAAAATCACTTTGGGAGATGAATGAAGGCTGGATTGGAGTAAGAAGAGACATCCGGAGGCAGACCCATTAGCAGATTTACAGCAGTAATATAAGCATAAATAGATAAGGTCTTGTACCAAAGGAAGTAGCAGTAGCAGAGGGAAAGGAAGGACATTTTGGGAAAACTGTTGCAAAGATGAAATCAACAGTGCTTGGTAACACATTGGATATAGGGAGTGAGGGATAGTAAGAAGTCAAAGAAGTCAAACCCAGGTTTGAGGCCTGAATGATTGGAAGAATGGTGTTGTCTTCTATACTCCTAGGGAAATTAGGAAGAACAATAAGAAGTGTTTAGAGCAAAAATTATTAAGTTTAGTTTTGGAAATGTTTGAGATATCTAAAAAAGCAATTAGAGATGTGAGACTAGAAATCAGGAGAACTGCACTCTAATCCTATCACTATTACCAATTAGCTTTATTGGCTTGGTAAGCCACTTAACTTTAAAAGACCTTAGTTTTCTCACTGTAAAATGAAAAAAAAAAAAAATGGAGCAGATGAGAAGCCACATGGTACAATGGTTTTGAAGTCTCAGAAATCTGTTTAAATCTATCATCACTGATAATCTTATTAGTTAAGGAATCGGACTAGATGGGATCTATCTCTACAGCTAAGCAGCATCATGCATAGACTACTAGATTTGGAATCAAAAGAATCTGAGAGCTTTGCAAAACTTAACAAAAGTTACTGTTGTTGTTTTATGTAGTCCTACACTGCATTCTAAAATCTTCCAGCTTATTTATTTCTACTCAGATTGATTTACTCAAAGAGAAAAACAAGAGAGAAGTAGCTACAGATTCAGTTTAGAGAATTAAAGAAACCTGATCTTGTAGACATCCTTATCTGTTTGCTTGGTCCTTGTCTCAAACCATAAAGATAAGTTTACAAGGGAGAAGTAGCTACAGATTGGGCTTAAAGAAACCTTCTGATCTTCTAGACATCCTTATCTGTTTGTCTGGTCCTTGTCTCAAACCAAAATAAAGATAAGTTTATATTTGGCCTAGTGCACTTGGCACCCTAAGATAAATCAGAATAGTACATAAACTAAATTTCTGTTATATTGCTGACCTAGAGATCGCTCTTTTCCTACCCCTACCCTGAGCTATCCAACTACCTACTACTAGCACCATACTTATCTTAGCATACTCCATTCATCATCCTGATCACAGGGGGTCTCACATACGAGTGATTTCAAAAAGGCCTTGAATGAACCGAATAGGTTTTTAATCTAATTAAGATAATTGATTTCGACTCAATAAATCATGGTTCTACCCCATGAATACCTTATGCTCCCTATCAACCTAAACCTAATTGTAGCCTTTCTATTAGCCCTCACAGGGGTTTTAATCTACCGATCACACTTAATATCAACTCTTCTATGTCTAGAAGGAATAATTTTGTCCCTGTTCATCCTCATAACACTCCTAATTACCCACTTCCATATATTCTCAATATCTATAACCTCATTAATTCTACTAGTCTTCTCAGCTTGTGAAACAGGAGTAGGTCTCGCATTATTAGTAAAAATCTCAACAACCCATGGTAATGACTACATCCAAAATTTAAACATGGAAATACAGCCTGATTAGTTATATAAGTCAACAGCACTGGAGATGATGATGAACTGTGAGGTAACAATACAATCAAGGCAATGAATGAACTGCTTATCCTTGTTCATCAAATATCTGAGTCACCCATGTTCCACCTCACACATCTCAGAGTACAAATTATTAAATTGAGACCTTGTGACCAATAACAGACACTAGAAATGAAAATGGTCTAATTTGATCATGAAATTGTCTTTCTAATCATCAGAATAAGAAGAATTTTGTTTTTAAAAAGAGAGAGAGAAAGAAAGAAAAAAGGAAGGAAAGAAGGGAGGAAGGAAGGAAGGAAGGAAGGAAGGAAGGAAGGAAAGGAGGAAGGGAGGAGAGAGGGAAGGAGGGAGGGAGGGAGGGAGGAAGGGAGGGAGGGAGGGAGGAAGGAAGGAGGGAAGGAAGGGAGGAGAGAGAGAAAGAGGGAGGGAGGGAGGGAGAGAAAGAGGGAGGGAGGAAGGAGGGAGGGAGGAGGAAGGAAGAAAGGAAGGAAGGAAGGAAGGAAGGAAGGAAGGAAGGAAGGAAGGAAGGAAGGAAGGAAGGAAGGAAGGAAGGAAGGAAGGAAGGAAGGAAGGGAAGGAGGGAGGGAGGAAGGGAGGGAAGGATAACCATCATTATTTTGTAACTTGAAAACTCAGTAATTACTGGGACTGCTATTCCACACTAGTCATTCTATGACAATTGCATACTTTGCACCAATTATGAACATCTGGAAGTAACATTCTATCAGGCTTGCCTATACTGTAGCAAAATCTCATATCTTATTATTTATTTAGTGCCAGAAGGAACAAATTTCAAAAATGTCCCTGCTCTTTCTAAAAGCTAAAGACCAGCTAGGAAATATTATTCCAGCAGCAAAGACTGAGAATATTTTCATGTCTAAAACCACTTTTATGACCTTCCTTCAACTGCATAATCAATAGAAAAAATCTGATTGTTTAGTCAATAAACAAATATTTAACTAAATACCTGCTATGTGCCAGGAACTGTGATAAGTGGGGAAATTACAAATATAAACATGGAGAAAACAATACACAAAAGGAATCTGAAAGGAATGACAGTAGAGGGAAGTAGGAATGGCGGAGTCTCTATCCAAAGGAAGGATTGGGAAAGGAAGATAGGAAAAGAAGAGAAGCCTAATCTGGGAGTCCTCTTTAAATGGAAGCTTTAGGAGGAGTTCCTTGCTCTATCCTTCAGCTCTTCGGTCAGAATAACAGAAATTACTAAAGTTACTAAGGTTTCAGTAACAAATCTGATAGGATTTTGAAGAATACAAATTTCCTGAAGACCAGGTTACTGCGAGCTCAGTGAAATCTAGTTCCAAGAAGTGAAGCTGAGTGGAAAATGACAAGTATTAGAAAGATGAATTCTGAGGGAAAATGGAATGAACTGATAGGGCTAGGAAGAAGGAAAGAAGATATATAAGTGGTTTTTTGTTTTAGAAAATTGTATGCCTTGAGAAAATACTGAAAATCCCTTATCTGTTACATGGTCATTTCCTACATACAACAGGGGGGGAAAATGGAAACAAGAATTTTCCTCATGGATAATTCAATAGTTTTATTTTCCCCCTTAATATAGGTCAACTTTTACCTTTTAAGGCTCAGAGTTTAACCTTACCACAGATTGTTAATTCCTTGGATACAGTGGATGATATGTGAATGATATTTGGCATCTGTTGCAAGATCTTCTTGGCTTCTAGTAATACTTCTAGAACATAGCGAGCATGCAGTATCTATAAGGAAAAAAATCAAGGTCATCATTGTATTGAAACCTATAGTTATATTATGTAGACATAGGTTATTCAAGTCTATTTCTAGACTTTCTAGTCATCTCTCAAATTATTTTCAGGCAGATTATCCACTTTTTAGTCTATCCATAAGAAATTTTATAGAATGTGGATTTTATGTAATGGGTGATGAAAGCAGAGTACTAAGGAGACTGGGGGTGTTATGATTCCAAATAATGATTTTTTAATTTGCATTTGTTATTGTGCCTTTTGAGTTTCTATAATCATAGGAAGAAACAATGTTTTTTTCTTGATAGGGAGGTGGCCTAGAAGCCAGGGAAAGCTGGTTCCAAATAATGTTTGATGTATGCTGGCTATGTAACTCTGGAACAATCATTTAACCCTTTGATGTTCTAAACACATGCATTCCACAACACTCCTTTGCAAGGACAAAACAAGATTAATAAATCTTTTGGAAATGTTTTAAGAAAATTTTAAAATTTAATAAAACAGGGGCAACTAGATGGAACAGTGGATAGAGCACCACCCTTGAAGTCAGGAGGACCTGATTTCAAACATGGCTTCAGATACTTAACACTTACTAGCTGTGTGATCTTGGGCAAATGACTTAATACCAATTGCCTCGGCCAAAAAACAATAAGTAGAAATAAAATATATAATAAAACACAGATAATATTACATTACTAAGTCAATATGCAGCCCAAAGGGATCCAGTACAGTGTAGTGGCCCCTGTTTCTATTTGAATTAACATCATTGCTATGATAACAATAATAATAATTAACATTTTTATAATTTTTAATCTGTACCAGGCAATGTGTTAAGTGCTTTACAATTATTATCTCATTTCATGCTCACAATCACCTTGGGAGACAGGTGCTATTATCATTTCCCTTTTACAGATATGTAAACTGAGGCAAATATGAAGTGACTTGCTCAAGATCACTCAGATATCAATGTTTAAAAAATTATCCATGCATATGTTTTGAAAATAAAAAGCTTTAATATAAATATGTAAATAGATAGATAAGTGATTGAAGGCAAAAAAAAAAAAAAAAAAAAAAAAACCCACCTAGATAGTGTCTGAGGCTAAACCTATCTTGGTAAAGGGATTTTCCTTACCTGGGAATTCCCTATGTCAATGAAATCATGGGTCCAGTCTCTTTCCCAATATTTCCTAATACATAGTTGTGTTAAATATCTGCTTATACCTTGCTCATGTACTAACACTGAACGCCTATGCTGATGGTAAGAATGGGACACTGTTAAATAAAGCTGAACCTAGCTGTGCAATGCTGAGCAAGTCACTTAACCCCAATTGCCTCAGCAAAAAAAAAAAGAGAGAGAGAGAGAGAATAAATAAATAAACAAATGAATGAATGAATGAACGAACAAATGAACGGATAGATAGATAGACAGACAGATAAAGCTGAGCTGCCAGAGTCAAAGGAACTACATTCCCAACATCCCCGTGAGGCAAGGAGGTAGATCTAGGAATAATGGCAAGAACACAATGGAAGAAACATAAAGAAAAACTTTCAAATAATTGGGGCTGTCCGTCAACAGAGGGAGTTACCTTCAAAAGGAACTAAATTTTCTGGCACTGAAAGTCTTCAAATGGAAGCTGGATGACTGCTTATCAGAGTGGTCAGAGAGAATTCATGATTCAGGCAGAGGCTATTCTTACTGGGCCTTTGAGGTTCTTTCCAATTCTAGGAGTACATGTTCCCATGAATACATTAGGAAGCTAATTCTTTGAAGGTCATTTTATCTCTCTGCAGAAAATAGTCATGACCTTTATAAGAAGTTGCTTTATATATAGCTTGGAGCTACCATGGAAGGCTTACAAAAGTGAACCAAATAAAAAGTAGGACAATGCCAAACTAGAAGAAAAATCTTTAGTTAAATATTACTGCAAAATTTACTGCAAAAATAATAATCAATCAATTATTAAAAGACAAAAATAGGAAGCAAACAAAAAGGCACTCAGCTATAAATAACTTCTGAGGAAACATTTAAATGGGCTCAATTTTAATCCATAAACTAGGGAAATATATATTAAGAACATGGCACAATGGATATAGATCTCACTGCTGATTCCCTGGGTGACTTTGAGTTAGAACTTTTTAGTACTATTCCCTTGCAACTCGTGTTAAAACTGTTCATTTCAGAAGATTTGCTGTATAAATGGACAGTATTTCCTCTTTTAAGAATTTCCTCCATCAATAAAATCACAGGTTGGGACAAAAGAATACCTGTTAAACAGGGAGTGTTAATCAACCTTACAAGGTTGATACTTCCAGACAACAATCTATAAAATCCTGTCTGTTCTAGACTACCATTATTCTACATGCTTAGAGAATGAGCCAGAAACTAAATCTTTGAAATATGGTGCATTATACAGAAATTAGACTAGCATGGCTGCCATAATCTCAACAGCATAGGAGCTCACCTACCAGTGAGCCAGCATGTCTCAGAAGCTCAAACTGTCTTCAGAAAGTAAGTATTATGCTGTCAGAAAACAAAACTTAAGACAGGAGAACTGGGGTTTCTTTCTCAATTACTAAATAGGTAAGTTCACTTAAATCTTTCTTTTTGACCTTTGGTCAAAATATGAGGGTGGCAATACTTCTACAATTTTGCCTACATGATTTTGAAATGTCCAATTGTTTGGAAGAGTGTTTTTTAAACTATACAATAGAGGCAAGCTATCTCATCATCATAATCTTAACAAGCCTTAGTTTGAAAAGAATAACATTCCTAAAAACATTTTAACACTGTCAAAATGGATGGGATATATATATTTGAATCATTTTTATCTCCAAAATGTCTACTTGCCTGGTTTTCCTTGAAAGCATCAATAAGAAGTACAACATCAGCAAAAGTGAGAGGGAATTTTAGTCGAGGGCCATAATAAGTGTCTGGAACTTCTATCAGACTTATAATAGTTTCTTCGTCTGATTTTCGCTTAGGTTCAGGGTTAAAAATCTTAGGCAGATTATCTGAAAAGGGAAAAAATACTTTTAGAAGGAAAAAAAGGAATTGTCCAAACACAGCACTGTTCTCATATAAAAGTATCATGGTGCTATTTCTGAATCAACTGAAAAACTATAGTCAAATCCTAATAAGACAATTAATCAAGTGCCAACTATGTGCCTGATGTAGAGTTAAATTCTGAGGACAAAGAATGATATAATCTCTGCTCATAATGATTTTATATTTTAATGAAATAACAAATATATTTAAATAATATTCAGTACAAATATAAAATTAAAACATAAAATTATATACAAAGTAGTCAAAATATAAATTAATTTGGGAGGAAAGGCAGTTGGGAAGATCAGGAAAGACTTCATATACCAAATGGTACCTAAGATACACCTTAAAGAAAGAGAATTTATGAGTTAGTAGTAAAGAGGTAGTAAGTGTGCATCCCAGGCACAAGGAGGGGACAACACAAAGGCACCCAGGGAAAACAGAAGGGGAGTGTTCTATGTGAAGAACAGGGAGAAAGTCAATTTGACTGGATTACAAAATGAAGGAGAGAGGAATATCCAGTAAGATTGGTAAAATGGAACCAAATTGTGAAGGACTTGAAAAGTTAAAGAAAAGCTTGTATTTTATCCTAGAAGTGACAGGAAGTCACTATTGTGGTTCAGTAGTGTCTGACTCTTAGCGACCCCATTTGTGGTTTTCTTGGCAACAGCACATTTTACAGACAAGGTAATTGAGGTAAACAGGGTTAACTGACTTGCTCAGGGGTCACTACTGTCTAGTGAGTGTCTGAGGCAACAATTGAACTCAAATCTTCCCAACTACTGGTCCAGGAACTATCTACTGCACCACCTAGATGACCTTAGGAAGGCCCCAGAGTTGTTGAAAAGAGGAGTCACTTAGTCAATATCTGAACTTAAGTGTAGAAGGTCACGGTCAGTGGGGAAACTCTGAGTGAGGTATAAGACCCTTCAGCCCAGAGGGAATTTGCTGACAATGTCTGTTTTGGCTTCCCATCTCCTCTAAGGGCTCTCTGCCTTCCTGAGAAATCAGGGGGTGGTGACAACCTGTGTTGAGACTGAGATAGAGTGATACCAACTGGCAAACTACATATAATAACAAGTTGTTTATATGGTCCCATGTGTGCACAGTGTTGTTTTTGTTACATTATAAAAAGGGGAAAGCCCTTGAAATAAACGGACTCCATTTTTCATCATTCTCAGGAGTCCCGCCTTATCACTTCTCCACTAGGAAGGTATATCTTAATGTGGGGTGGAAGGGCTCTAGAAACCAACAGTACATTTTGTCACCCCAATTTGGAGGCTCTGGAAAGCAGGACCCAACACTTGAGGAAAATTATTTTGGCAGCAGTGAGGGGAATAAACTAGGAATCAGAAGCAGGGAAACCAGTGAAGGGATTGTTGAAATAATCTAAGCAAGAAGCAAAGAGAAATTAAACTAAGATGAGATGTATGAGAGGAAAGAAGAGGTTGCATGTTTTTTGTGGAGATAAAATGGCAAATTTGCCAACTGATATGTGAGGTGAGGTAGATTGAGGAATCACAGAGAATGCCAAGATTATGAACTGGAAACTCTGGAAGGATATTGTTATTGTTACTGTTAATAAAAATAAGAAAGTTGAGAGGGGCAAGTTTAAAGAGAAAGTTGAGTTGTGTTTTAGATGTAGAATTTCAGATAATTCCAGGACATTAAATTCTAAATATCTAATAGGCAATTTTAGTAACTGAAAACTACAACTCAGTAGAGAGATTGGGACAGGATATCTAACTCTGGGAGTCAATACCATGGACGTGATAGTTAAATCCATGGTAGCTGATAAATATAGACAATAAAAGCATTCGGGACAGAATACTGAAGAATGCCCACATCTAAAAGAATACAAGTGTACTGATACCTTCTTTAAAAATTGGAAAGTTTGGAAAAGGGGAAGGTTTGAGGAAAAATATAATAATTTTAGTTTTGACATGTTACATTTGAGATGTTTACAGGACATTTGAAATGTCCAGTAGACAATTGGTACTGCTGGACTGAAACTCCATGGAGAGACTATGATTAGATATGTAGGAATAGAGATGATAATTAGAGCCAAGGGAGCTGACAAGGTTAATGTGACAGAGAAGGGAAGGGAGGGAAGGAAAGGGATGGTTAGACAGCAAAGGAGAAAGAAAAGAGATAAGTCAGACAGGTAAGAAGATCACTAAGAAAAAAATATGTCATACAAACCCTGGAAAGGAGAGTTTTCAGGAGGAGAATGGGCAACAGGGTCAAATGCAGCAGATTAATAATAATAATAATAATTGCTAGTATTTATATAGCACATAGAATATAAGCCAGACACTATGCAAAGTGCTTTACAAATAGAATTTCATCTTGATGGGGGTGAACCCTGAAAGTGTCCAAACTCTCCTCTGAAAGAGGCCCAAAGAGGGGATGACATAAACTATATTTTTGGGGAGCCAGACACTGTATCCCCTTCAGGGAGTTCCCAGATCCTGGAAAAAGCCTGCAAACTCCCAGTTAAGTGATTTTATTTAATTGGAGATCTATGTCTAATAGTCCTCTATTGAGTAGCCCAAACATCTCCCAGGCCCAGGCCAATATGTATCCCATATAATTGAGATTTGTTGATCCATCTCTGCCAAATTCCTAATTAGGAGTTTTGCCCACTAAGAATCTTCCTTCTTGGTGAACAATAAAGATCCCTTTTTGCCACACAGATTTTGGGTTTGCAAATTACTTCGTATTGGACCTGCACCCACCAGAGGGGATTCCCCACCCCAATTCTCGCACTTCTTCACTACCACTAACCTCATCATTTGCATCTTATCAGTCTGATCCCCACAATAATCCTGGAAGAAAGATATTAGAATTATTTCCACTTTCCAGTTGAGAAAATGGAGACAGTTGGAGATTAAATGACTGGTCCAGCATCATAATTACTGAGTATTTGAGGCTTGATTTGAATTCAAATCTTCCTTATTCCAGGCCAAGTGACCCATCCACATTTCCACCTAGCTGATAGAGAAAGAGCAAGAACTGAAAAAGGATAACAAGATGTGACAATTAAGAAACTGTTGGTTACTTGGAGAAAGAGGTTTCAATTACCTGTTAAGATCAGAAGCTCTCTAGGAAAAGATTGAAGTGTGAGTGAGAAAGGAAGTGAAGGCAGAGAACATAGATTACTTTTTCCTCCAGGGAATTTAGCTAAGAACAATAGCTGCTGGCTTGAGGGGATGTTAAGGTCTATTACAGACTTTAAGAAAGAAGGAGGATTTGGCAGATTTGAAAGTGGAAGATAAGTAACCAGTTAATAGAATGAGATTAAAAATTTGAGAGCCTAAAATGACTGAGCATGCTATCTGCTGAATAAAGTGGGTGGGGAAGGATCAAGTAGTTTATGTATATGAGTTGACTTTGGCAAGAAAAAGGGCCTCCTCTTTTGTCAAAGATTAGTCAAAAGTCAATTAGGAAAAAAAAAATATATTGAATCTATTATTGTGATGTTCCATAGTGATGAGGTTAGTGGTAGTTGTAAGGAGGTGCAAGAATCGGGGTGAGGGATCCCCTTCTGGACAGAGGTACAGGTTCTATAGAAAAGAATTTGCAAACCCAAAATCTGTGTGGCAAAAGGCATTTATTGGCACTGAGAAGCCAGCTTGCTAAGAAGACAGACTTCTTAGTGGACAAGGTCCTGTGTAGGACCTTTTGCAAAGATTCAGGGGTTCAGAGTTGTCTTTTATTAGCCATCTGAAGCTTGGGCTTCCATTCAAAATTGAATGAGATTCACTCAATTGTTGACAATGCCCCTGGCTTAGATCTCCAATTGAAAAGAGACTACTAAAATTCTACGTCTAAACTCTTGGGAGTTTGAGCTACTGGAAGTGGTTCTGGACTAATCTTCAACTCAATAGAGGGTGCGACCATATCCCTGGCCTCAATCTCCAACTGAATGAGACTACCCAACTGGGCTCTCTGAAGGTGGGCCTCTTTCAAAGGAGAGTTTGAGACTCAGGAACTTTCCCCCAAAAGGGAGACAAAGCCTCAGGGATCCCCAAAAGTCAAAGGGGACACAATTTGCATCAATAGCATTGCACCAAATCATCTTGTTGATCTGACTAAATTTTAGTTGAATTAGATTGAATTTAGTATAAAATTATGTTAAAATATGGAAGAGGGGATGACATAATTGACTAGATCTAGAATTAGTTATTTGTGTGGGTCTAAAGAGTAATCATTAACATTCTGATGTACATTTGGAAAAATCCTCAATGGAATAACCCAGAAATATTTGCTTGGTGTTGCACTACATAACATTTTTTAAATTGAGGACTTAGATAAAGTTAGATATCAAAGTCAGGGTTCAAACATATCTTGCTTGGCAGGCTAAAACAGTGGGCCAAATTTGTTAAATTGAAATTTGAGAGGAACAAATATGAAGGCTTATACAAGGCTTATACTTGGATTTTAAAAATAAACCTCATAAGTATGAAATGGGGGAGGGATTCCTTTGCAGTTATTCTTCCCAAAAAGATCTAGGGATTTTAGCACATATTGTAAGTTCAATCTGAGTTAATAGTATAATAAACCAACTAAGAAATCCAATGCAATTTTAGGCTTTATTAACAGGAATAGAGGCAGGATAGTCCTTCTGGATTCCACCATTTTCCACATTTGGAGTAGTGAGTTCAGGATAGTTAAGAGGCTTCAGGATCATGCAATGTAAAGGAACTATATATATTTTGCCCTTCACAATCTAGCTGATTACACCTTACTCATTCCTACACCTTGTACAACCCAGCCCTACTGCCCTATATAGGAGAACCAACTGCAGGGAAAATCTTTGCACAAGTTTCTCTGATAAAAATCTCATAAAATGGAAATCAATTTAAATTCAAATTTCTAAGACTAAGAATGATTTCCCAATAGATAAGTAGCCAAAGGTTATGTAAAGGCAGTTTTTAAAAGAACTCCAAACTGTGAATAACCAAATAAAAAAATGCTCTAAATCACTAATAATTAGAGAAATGCAAATTAAAACAATGTTGATGTTCTATATTATACCTGTTGCAATTGCAAAGAAGAAAATAGTAAATGTTGAAGGTATTATTGGAAAATAGGGACACAAGTACATTGTTGGTACAACAATTGGTCGACGTCTGGAAAGAAATTGAAAAGTATACTCTTTGGAAAGTCTGATCTAGCTACAATACATCTGGACTATAATTCCCAAAGAAGTCAAAGAAAGAGGGAATAGATCTCAGGTATAAAAAGCACTGGTTGCAGTTATTTTTTTACTGAAGCCAAGAATTGAAAACTGAGGAGGATGTAATCTTAATGGGAAATGTATCAACAAATTGTAGTGTATGAATATAATGGAATGTTATTATGCCATAAGAAATGATGAAATGGATAATTTAGAGGAAATTGAGAAGACTTTTATGAACTGATACAGAGCAAAGTGAACAGAACTGAGGAAATAATTTATGCAAAAATAATATTATAGAGAAAAATAATTCTGAAAGACTGTAAAATTCTGATCAATGCAATAATAAAAGTGTGAATACAAAAGAATGACAGAGAAGTGAGGAATTTAAGTTCAGAAAGAGACAAGCATTTTCAGACATGGTTAATGTGGAGATTTGTTTTGAAGAACTATATAGATATATATGAAGGGACTTTTTTTTTTTTAATTTATTCAATAGAGGAAAATAGTGGGAGGGACAGATGTATTAATTTTTTTAAATCTTTATTACTAGAGAAAAAAAGAAAAAAGAAGACTTCTTGATGTCCCCAGTTGTGAATATGAGAAATAAATCTCTTGGACTCAGGGTTGAAGTTAAAAGTCTGTTTAATTTATGTTTTTGCAAAAAGCAGGTGTGTGTCCTTGTGAAATCCAAGTTAGGCACACACCCACCTCAGAAGCTGAGAGAACCTTCTTATACTATTCCCTAATGCAAGTCCCTCCTCAGTTCTCCATGGACTAGATACATTGAGGTTTACATGCTTCTCAATCTGCCTTCTTCAAATTACTTCTCGGTATGTTTCCACCATATACATTGCATGACCATTAAAATGAGTCTTAGTTCCTCCTGGGGAGGAGAAGTTAATATTTATATTTGTGAACTAATTGTGCATAAACACGCAAAGCTTAATCTTTATCCTACTTAACTATCTCCTAACCTTGAACAGTACAGAACCACTTCATCATTCCATTGCTACTCTGATTTTATGGAAACACTCTGTTATATCTCTCAATGTTGCACCATCTCCACCCCACCCCCCAGTTTTATTTGTATTATGTCTGAGTCATAGTGACTAGAGAGAGAAAGTCTTAAAATTAAGAATTATATAGGTTCAAAATCCAGTCCTCTGAGATATACTCATGGTTTGACACTGAGCAAGTCTTTATTGTTGTTTCTCCTTCATTCTTGAAAAGGACCATGACATCAGGGAGGTGAAACCATGACATGCAGGTGAATTAGATTTAAGTGAGGGAAGACTGTGTAAGGTCTTCTGCTTTACTTTCTCCTCTGGAACCACTGGTTAGATATAGATCAGGATGGCTAGAGATGGCCCTGGATGCAATGGGGGACCTTGGCCTTTGCAATAGGTCTCAATTTGACTGAGGCCACACCCATTTAGTGATTAAGGCCTAGTCAAAAAAAAAAAAAAATCCAAATAAATAAATGAATAAATCTAGGAGAGGAAGACCTTCTGGTTTTCTAGCCCAAACAGAAATGACTACTATTTGCATTTACTCTGAGTCAATCAGAACTAAACTATGACCACCTACGATTTGGCTTGGGACCAAATGTTGGCCAAACAAGGGGACTCTGAGCAGTTTTGGTTTAAGACTAGATTGACCAATTTGTTAGAAAATTGTAAAATAGATTCTTATTCAGGTGTGTTGATGAAATAAAACAATGTCTTTTCTGAGATTCTGTGATAAGATGTCTGAGCCTCAGTAAAATGATAGTAATAGCTATAATACCTATTATGCAAGTAAAGAATGAAGATCCCCAGGAAATGTATTGATTTGCTTTGCTTGAGTTTATTTATTTTATTTAAATCAATTAATTATTCAATGAGTATCAAATAAACAACTACTATAAGCCAAGCATTGGGCTAGGCACTAGGGATGTAAATCTTTAAAAATAATAATCCTTACTCACAAATAGATTATTTTCTTATAAGGGAGACAACAAATATATATCTATACACACATAATAAATATAATAATAAATACAAATAAAAGTAATTATATACAAGAAAGTTTGGGAAAGGCAACATGAGCTTTGGGAGTATGGCTTGAACAAAGAGGGATTCTTTGTAGTGGTGGTAAATAAGGAACACATTCCAGACATGCAGAATAACCAATGCAAAGGCATAGAAATGGAATAGAAAAAAAGAACAGTTTGGCTTGATTACGGAGTACAGAAGTAAGAATAATGTCTAATGAATCTGGAAAGATAGGTTGGGACAAGTATCTGAAGGGCTATAAAAATTAAACAGAGGCATTTATATTTTATCACAGAAGCAATAGGTAGTTAGTAAAGTTGAGTAGAAAAGTGATATGATCAAATCTGATCTTATGGAAAAATCACTTTGGCAGCTCTGTGGAGGATGGAATGGCAAAGAGACAAATTAGGAAGCTACTGCAACAATCAACAAGAGTTGATGGAGACTTTGACTAGGATAGTAGCTGTATGAGTGGAGAGAAGGAATCAGATGAAAGAGGAATAATAAGAAAGATTTTTAAAAATGATTATCCCCAGTAGTTTCCCTTCTCATTTTAACTACTTTGGATTTGTAAATAAAAATTTAATTTTACATAATCCAAATTTTCCTTTTTATCTTCTCTGATTCTTTGTATCTTTTATTTGATTATGAACTCTTCTATTAGTCATAGATCTGAAAGGTAGTTTCTTCCTTGTTCCTCTAATTTGTTTATAGTATTAACATTTATTTGATATATAGTGCATTATACATTTGAAACTTATCTTGGTGTATGGTGTAAAGTGTTAGTCTAGTCCTAATTTTTGCCAGAATATTGCCACATTTTCCCATAAGTCTTTTATTTTCTCCAAATACTGAGTCTTTATTCCATTAGTTTGGGGACTTTGGATTTATCAATTATTAAGCTACTATATTTGCTTCATTCTGTTATATACCTGTCTATTCTACTGATCAATCTCTTTATTTTTTAATGAATACTAAATAATTTTGATTATTACTGCCACAAAGTATAGTTTAACCTCTGGCATGATTAGATCCCTTGCTTTCCTACTTTGTTCATTATTTCCTTACATTTTTGGCCTTACTTTTCTTCCTGATATATTTTCTTATAATTTTCCTACGTTTATAAAGTATTCTTTTGCTTGTTTAATTGGTATGGCACTGATCAGGTAAATAAACTTAAGTAATTTGGTTATATTTATTATATTGTTTCAACCTATCCATGAACAATTAATATTTCTCCAATTATTGAGCTATGTTTTAATTTTCATAAAATGTTTTATATTTGTATCTATATAATTCCTTTGCATATCTTGAGAGGTATATTCCCAAGTGTTTTTTGCTTTCTATAATTAGTTTAGATGTAACTTCTCCTTCTATATCTTCCTGTTGGATTTCATTAGTAATAAAGAGATTGATCAGAAGAACAGATAGGTATATAACATACTGAAATAAATGCTGATTTGTGTGGAATTATTTTATATTCTGAAGCTTTGCTGACACGATTGTTTTAATTAAATTATTAGTTGATTAGATCTCTAGAGTTCTCTAAGCTTCATATAATATGAACAAAGTGATAGTTTTATTTCTTCTTTGCCTATGCTTATTCCTTCAATTTTTTTCTTATCTTATTGTCAGAGTTAACATTTCTAGAACTAGTGCTTAGCATAAAAGAGTTTTGCATTTTGTTAAAACCTCTTTCTGAATATACTGATATATGATTTTGTGATTGTTATTGATATGGTCAGGTATATTCATACCTTTGTTAAATATTTAACCAACTCAGCATTTCTGGTATAAATCTTATGTGGTCATAATAAGTAATCTTTGGGATATGTTAATGTAGCTTCTTTGCTAACATTTTATTTAAATTTTTTTTGTATCAATATTTGTTAGGGATATAGGTCTCTACTTTTTTCTCTCTGTTCAGGTATAAATACCATATTTGCTAGATCTGGGTCATATAAGTAACAAGAATAAGGATTGAGATAAGACCATCAGATTCACCAATCAAGAGATAATTGATATCTTTGAAGACAGTAATTTAGTTGAGTGAAGAGGTACAGATCAAATTAAAAGAGGTTAAGGTGTGAAAAAAGAAATAAAGATAGACAAATTTCTCTAAAAGTTTGACCTTAAAAAAGAAATCTATAGCTTGAAAGCATAAAGGATGGTAGGAGCAAATGATTATTTTTAGGATAAGAAGACCTAGGCATATTTATAAACATCAAGGAAGGAAAGGATGAGAGAAAAGGATAAAAGGGGGGATAATTGTGAGAGCAATTGACAGAAGACAAGAGAAGATGTGATCAAAGGTATTAGTGGAAGGGATAACCTTGATAAAGAGGCCTTTCATAAGAGACTAGGCTAAAGGAGGAGAAAAAAGGAGATGATATTGAGGGGGTTTGAGATATGGAGAAAAGGAAAAGGAGAACACTTAAGAAAGTGAACTTTCTTTTCTCAGTAAATCAGAGATAAGGTGATAAAAACTGAAGAAAGTGAATGGTATGAGAGGCATATGAAGAACTGTAGTAATTTAGGAGACGGTGATAATAGTGAGAATTCTGTGTGTAGATCAACTATGATAAACTTAATTTTTCTCAGCATATGATGATCCAAGACAGTTCCAATAGACTTTGCATGGAAAATGCCATCTGAATCCAGATAAAGAATTATGGATACCGAATGCAAATTAAAGCTTACTATTTTCATCTTTATTTTGGCCTTTTTTTTTCCCCCCCTTTCTCATGGTTCCCCCCAACCCCCTTGTTCTGACTTTGGTAAAGACCAACATGTCTCATATGAAAATATGTTTAAAATGATTGTACTGTACAACTTTAAAAAATTAAATAAATATAGGGTCAAAGTTGGGAAAATAGGAAAGTAAAGCCAGAAAAGTCTGGTAAAGTATTGGAGATGAAGAGACTAGAGGTACAGTGAGGACAGATTTAGGAGGAGTAAGGCATAGAGAAAGATAGATGGTAATAGATGGATAAGGTTTTATTAGATTTCTTGATCATGGAAGTAAAATACTGTGGATAAATTGGAATTAAGGATTTAACCATCTTTTTAAAATGCTAAGGAGTAGGTGATGGGAGTTGAGACAATTGATGAATTGAGAGGGCTAGGGTGCCTGAGGAGACATGATATCTAAGTTAAAATCCCTTAAAGACAGACATTGGGATAGAGATAAAGACTGAGACCCTGGTACTAAACTCCTTGACAGAAGGATAAATATCTGTTAAATAATTGTTGCCAGGATCTGGAATGGGAAGAACGAGGCATATAAGCAAAAGATGGAAAAATAGCTGCTATATTATTTTCCAGGAATAATGATAGGTTTTTTCAATTCAGAGCAATCCACACTCCCTTGCTTTGTAACTAATAGCATACATTTTAAAAATGTTTGGCTGAAATGATAAGTGTAAGTTTTGACTTTTGGACAATGTTTTTCCATTAGGGTATTAATTAATCTATAAAAAGATAAAATCTGACATATTAGCTTCAACAAGACTTTGGCCCATCCGACCAAATTAATCCACTTAAACAGTCCCATGATACTCAGTAATAAATAGAAAACAATTTTGAGAAGAAAAAATATATTTTAATAGCTATTATTGATTGTTAATCAATCCTACTTTCCATGTAAAGCTAATAAGTAACCAAGAAAAAAAAATAATCTGAGATCTTTTAAATACTTCTCTAGATTTTCATGAAAATCACTAAGTTCAGTGACTATAGTAACATAAATGAAGATGAATAGAAAGAATAACACAGATAAAATATAATGACCAATATTAGCTCTATATGACTAATGTTGGAATAGGTCTCTTGAATATTATACGTTCTATCAATCATGTAACTACTTACATTGGATGATTTTACTTTAATATAGTCATTGCTTTTGTAAAAGAAGAAAGTAGAGTGGTGTTATTGGTTAATGATTAATGCATAAAAAAATAAAACATCAATTTAATTTTTAAGAAATAATAGGAAACATTGCTGAATATAAAGTCGAATTTCATTCTAAAAATTACCAATTCAAAGTGAAAAATTGACATCAGTGAGAAAATATAGAAATGGCCCTAAATTTAGCCAGAAATTTTATGCAGAGAATATGTTCTTTTAGTTTTTATTTCAATTCTCAGAAATAATAGTGTGAGAAAAAAGAAAATTTTAATTATTATAAAAAATTTAGAAACTATAAGAAGTCATATATTACCTAAATTCTTAAATGTGATAGATGACCTTAAGTTTTTCTCAAAAGATCATTGGTAGCTTAATTATAGTTTAAGTAATATAGAAATTTTCAGTTTTATTCTATATATTTAACATTGAAAATTGAAAGATTATGAATTATCAGTTGAATAAGCCATAAAAATTAATGAACATTAATAGAGATAAGATAAATACATTTGTTCATTATTAAATTTCCTTTTAGAAATCACTTTACTGAAGATGAGGAAGAGAAATTGATTGATTGCCTGACGAGATCTTCAACAAATAGAATGAGAAAGGCTTTTTTTTCTCTCTCCAACAAATTTGGTCTCAGGAACTACTCATTATTAAGAAAGCTTCCATGGATCATTAAACACTTTAGTCTATTTGAGAAAGTTGCAGGGAGGTTTCAAATCATTATCATTAAAACATTATCCTTCCCACCAGTCTTGAAAGAACTTTTATCAAGGTAGCACTTTTTACAAGGATATCATAAAATACCAAGGGCATTCTGAATGGAGTAAACAATGGGAAGTCAGATAAAAAAAAGTAATGTGCTTTTATATCTGGAGATTGCCTCCTAGGAAATACATTTAGATTTTCATTTGTTTTTTTAGTTACATATTCTTGGTGAATAATGAAAGATCAAGTGTAATAGTGGATATAGTGTTGGCCTTTGAGTCTATTTGTAAAACAGAAATTTACAAAAATTCCATTCCTATAGAATGAGTTTTCCAGATATTTATAATCTATATTGATGTGGACAAGTCACTTAACCTCGTTTAATCTCAGCTTCCTGATGGGTATGTGATAAAGGGAAATTGTGATAAAAGGAAATCATATAAACCTTTTTTACAGTCTGGAATATTTTGCCTAAAATTTTCCTGATTGGTAGGAGAAATTGGTAATAGTAATTAATCCTGCATGGCTAGGAGAAGGGTGGTATTGTTACAAGAGCTTTGGAGAGGAGAATCATTCCTTCCATCTTTGAAAAATCCACATGTAGTTCCATTTCTTTTGGAGAAAAGAGAAAGACTTTGGAAATTGATGGACATGTAAAGGAATGAAAAATGTCTCTTGTCTCTTGCACCAATACAGCCCCTCCAACTGTCACACATAGTCACATCATCATTTTCTCCATCAATTAGGAGAATCTCCAGCAAAATGTTCCAGCTAGAAACCTGGGATTACATATAAAATGTCAGCTAAGTGGCTTAGTGGAAGAGCAGTGTACCTGCATTCAGGAAGATTTGCATTTAAATGCAACCTTAGACACTCACTCACCAATTGTATGACCCTGGGCAAGTAACTTCAACTCTGTCTTCCTCAGTTTCCACATCTATAAAGTGGGGGAGGGGGAGATAATCATAGCACCCAGCTCCTAATGGTATTGTGCAAATCAAATAAAATAGTATTCTATTTTTTAGCTATAATCATCATCATCATTATTATTAAATAGGGACAATAGAAGCATGTACCCCACAGGGTTATTATAATGATCAAATGAAATTATATAAATATATAACCTTAATATACCATATGTACCTTAATGTGCCTTAAAGGTCCAAAAGTACCCATAGCAAAAAAAAGAAAGATAAAAACAGGATCAACCATATTTAATAACATTCACCTGAAATAGACCATTTTCACACATCTTGCTATGTGCACCATTTCAAAATATCATGACTTCTAGATTGTAACTGTTTATTGGTTAACTATTTATGACCCTGATATTATATGACATGATAGCTGTTGCCTTCTTTCCCAGTCAGTCACTTACTTTCTTCCAGTATCATCAATACCATTAACATTAGGTCCTCAAAAAATCACATCATTACATTATTTTCTGTGGAGGTAAGATTATACCAAAGGCAATGTGATAAAATGAAAAGAGCATTAATCTTAGAGTCAGAAGAAATTGGAGTTTGTATTCTGGCTCTGACATTTGTTAGTTGTGTGGGCTGGTATGTGAAAATTTTATGCAACCCCATTCCAGTCATTTAAGCTCTATACCTGAATCCTGTCATTTATAAAACAGGAATAATGATGCTTACACTAGTTACCTCATAGGGTATATTTAAACTTTAAATTGCTATGTAAAAAAGCAAGCTATTAATATTATAAGATCATGATAATCTTCTGAAAAGTGAAAAAGTCAATAATTCAGTGTTTAATCTATAGCACAAAAATCAACCAATTAGACTGATTTTTTCCATTGAATTCATCACTTACTTGTCTCTTTTCTTTCTTAGTATTTCAATATATGCAAAATTTTTAAAATAATAGATGATCCATCAATTGGGGAATGGCTGAATATTATAATATATGAATGTAATGGAATATTATTGTTCTACAAGAAATGTCAAGCTGATTTCAGAAAAGCCTGGAAAGACATGAATTGATGCTGAGTGAAGTAAGAAGAACCAAGAGAAACAGTAACAAGAATATATGATGATCAAAAGTGATAGACTCGGCTCTTTTCAACAACGAAGTGATTCAAGATAAGTCTAATAGACTTGAGATGGAAAATTCCATCTGCATCCAGAGAGAGAACTATGGAGACTGAATATAGACCAAATACAGATCAAAGCATAATATTTTTACTTTTTGGTTTTTTTTTTCCTTTCACATGGTTTTTTCCTTTTTTGGTCTGATTTTTCTTGCATAGCATGAAAAATATGAAAATATATTTAAAATAAAAAATAAGTCATCCTAAATAATAACTTGGTTCTCCCTTATTTCCTCTCCATAGGCATCTAGGTGATGTAATGGAAAGAGAACTGGATCTGGAGGCAGAAAGCATGAATTCCAATAGTCTTCACCTTTATTCCTGACCCTAGGCAAGTCATTTAACTTGTGTCTGTTTTGGTTTTTTCAACTCTAAAATGAGAATAATCCCTCCTGGATTGTTATGAGGATTAAATGAGATAACATAAGTAAAGCACTTTGCAAATCAAAATAATTTCTTAATTTTATTTTCAACTTATTTTCCTACCTGCACTAGATTTGTTCTTTACATAGTGTTCCAGCATGAAGGCGAAAAACTTGGCTAGCTGAAAAAAAAAAAAAGAAGAAGAAAGAAAAAGAAAAACGTCATTCCACTCACAAAATTCTAAAACTACAAACATCTTCATTTAGATCTTTATATTTATTTTTTGCTTTGAGGGCAAAAGGAAGGATAGAAGGAGGAATATGTTTCTTCTATAACAGCCTTCTTTAAAGACACAGAAATTTCACCATTCTAAGTCAGTTGCTGCTAACGTTGCAATAAAAAATAACTGTACCATATCCAGTGCAAGAGGGAATACAAACTTCAGAAAGAACAGTTTCTGTTGTCAAGGCACTTAACAATCTATCAAAATTATATCCGAACAACCAAATACTCCTCCTCATATCATTAAAAAGAGATACTATAATCCTTTGGAAGTCTGGAAGGATTTTATTGTAATTTAGTCATTTTCAGTTATGTCCAACTTCTGGTGACCACATTTGGGGTTTTCTTGGCAAAGACGCTGGAATGATTTGCCATTTCCTTCTCCAACTCATTTTATAAATGAGGAAACTGAGACAAACAGGGGGTTAAGTAACTTGCCTGAGGTCACACAATTAGAAAATGCTAAAAAAAAATACTTGTTTACTAAGAATTTCAGTAATTGAAAAGAAAGATTTTGAAAGGATAAGTACCCTGCTATAACAATGTACATTAAGAATTGTTTATAATGTCAATGGATATATTATTAAAGTTTAATTTCTATAAACAAATATTAGTGGATATATTGTTAAAGATAAATAAATATTATTCTTTATTATTAAATATAGAAGATTCAACTTCTACCAACAAACATTAATGGAATTATCATTAAATAGAGAAGGTCCTTCCTACTTTCACAGACAAATATTAATTAATATATTATTATTAAATAGAAAAGTTCCTTTTTCTATAAACAAGCAAATATTTATTGTGTCATGTAAAAAATATTAAGCTATATAAATTGTAAGTATTCTTGTTAGAATATTGGAAAATAAAGTGGTATTAGATTATGAAGTTCCTTGAAAGCCAAACAAACTAAAGAGGTTAAACTCCTTAGGTAATCAAGTGAAGGGCTTTGAGCACCATCAGCAATATGCTCATATATGTACATAAATAAGATTAATCTTGCAGCTATGTGGAGGATGGGCTAAAGAGTGAGGAGAGTGGAGATGGAAAAATAAGCTTGGAAACTATTGTAATAAGAATAGCTTATTATATATGTAATTATTATATATATGCACAATATACTGTGCAGATGATAATGAGGGTCTGTACTAAAATGGTAGCAGGAGAATTGGAAAGAAAGAGACTGATTTCAAAGACTGTGAAGTTATCATTGACAGAGCTTGATAAGTAAATGAATGTGAGGCATGAAGGAGAGTGAAAATTTTTTAAATAACCCCAAGATTTTTAACCTTGTTAACTAAGGGAATGATAGCACCATTGACAAAAATAGAAGCCAGAAGGAAGAATGAGTTTGGTAGAAATGGGAGGAAGCATGTCATCTCTTATAAAATAGACAATGTTTGTTGAATTAAACTGAATTATGCATCTATTTGATTATCTCTCCCCTATTGAAAAACTTTAAAAAATTTTTTTTTTTTTTACTATTAGATAAAGTTAAAACTCATTGAATTGACTTTCAAGCCTTTTCACTGCCTGGTACAACTCTGGTACAACTCTACTTTTTTTCCCCACACCATACCCTCCAACTCTGCTCCAGCCAAACTACACTACTTGCAATCCCTTCATACAGTTTACATTGCCTAACTTTTGGTTTATGCTTTCTTTTTTAATAGTATTTTATTTTTTCAAATACATGCAAAGATAATTTTCAACATTCACTTTCACAAAACTTTGTGTTCCAAATTTTTCTCCCTCTCCTCCCCTCCAATACAGCAAACAACTTGATATAGACTAAACGTGAGTAATTATTTTAAACATAATTTCTGTATTCATCATGCTGCAATAGAAAAAAATCAGATAAAAAGTGGGAAAAAAAACACAAGAAAGAAAAAAAAAAAAAACAAGCAAACAACAACCACAAAAGGTGAAATATTATGCTTTGATCCACATTCAATCTCCATAGTTCTCTCTCTGCATGAAGATGGCACTTTTCATCTCAAGTCTATGGGAATATCCTTGAATCACCTCATTGTTGAAAAGGTATCTTCTTTCTTATACCTAAAATACCCACCATATATAACATCTCCCTCCTTTTAAAAATGTACCTGGTTAATTAAGGACCACACAGGAATTCCTGTTCAGATGTTCTCCACCCCACCAATTATTCTTTCAAAACACTGTACTTAGTTATTTATAAACTTAGTCATTTACCATTTTGTCTTATAGTTATTTTGTGTAGATTTTAAATCTCCCAACTAGTTATAGAGTTCCATGAGCTCTGTATCTCCCCAGGGTCTAACACTATCTATTTGCACATAAGATTCATTTGTTGAGATCAATATTGAAAGTTAAGGGCCAAGGACAGAATTTTGGGGAATGAAATGGAGTCACAAATACAGAACTTGAAAGGTCTTAAAAGATTATCTACTCAAATTCCTTCTTTTTACTAATGAGATTAAGAGGAAAAGGAAGAGAAGCCACCAAATTAAAGGAATGTTTTGAGAAGAAGTACAGGACTCTCCAGAATATGATAGAGTGAATAGAAGCAAAAGAGACTCTCACAAGCATCAGAGCAAGTACATCAAGAAATGTAAGAGAAAAACAATATTAGGGACATTTTTTTCCAGTCCAAGTCTACACAAAAACACACTAGAAGACTTCAGGCACAGGGAAGGGGTCCAGAAATAAAAGCCAAGTCCCATGCATACCTTTTAGAGGTGTTTTTGTTTGGGGATCAGGGGCAACAAAGGAAGCATAGAGCAAGAACATAGAGGTATATATTGAGGGACTATGAAATGGAATCTGGGTCTAGCCAAGGATTTCTGAATCCTACAGCTGGGTAGCACTGATGTGAAACCAGGTTTCACCCTAAAGAGCAACAATAAGATTATACCTTGAATCAAATCATTTTGACAAGTTAATATTTGAAAAATATAGCAACACATTACCCAGCACTTAGATAGTATGAATTAGTACCAAACAAAACCCCATCATTCCTTGCAGAGTTTGATCCCAACACAAAATCTCAACTCATGAATGATGGGTGGAAAATTAGTAAAATACAAGAAAACACCAATAATAAAGAAGTAATATGGAGATAAAGGCACCTAAGACATGACCTGAAAAGAAAAGAAAGAGTCCTTGAGGGAACTATTTCAATTTTTGTCTTTAAATACCACACAGTATTGCTGCACAGAGTAGATATTTAATAAATGCTTGTTAAATTAAATGTTAGCACTATTTTTTTTTTTTTTTTTTGTCAGTGACAACTGGGAAGATCAGGAAAGGCTTCATGAAATGGGTGGCATATGACCTGTGTTTTTCAGGAAGTCAGGTAGAGAGCATGAGAAAGCAGTTTATTCAATCACACAAATGGGAGTTGTCAGATATTGGAGATAGCTAATTGGCCAATTGAACAGGAATGGATAGTGTGCAAAAGGGAATAAAAATGAAAGAAGACTATGAAGAGACATGACAGCTATATTAAGAGGGCTTTAAATACTAGCCTGAGGATTTTGCATTTAATCCCAAAAACATTGGGAACTGCTGAATTTTTAGTAGGATAGCAACATGGTCAGATTTATGCTAAGAAAACTTAATTAGGTACTTGTGTGAAAGCAGGATTGGAGAGGGAGCAGGGAGACTAGTTAGTAGTATATTTTAATATTTCAAGCCAAAAGTAATAGGGGTCAATATTAAAATGGGGGTTATGTGTGAAAAAGATGGAAATCAAAAATGTTGTAAAGGTAGGATTAGCAAGACTTAGTAATGTATTAGATATGAGGAGAGGAGTGAACAACAAGGAAGAATCAAGCACAACAATCTTTGCAAATCAAAAATTAAAAAGAATTAAGTGTGTAATTTAAGCATGTATTATGTGCTTAGCACTGTGCAAGTAGGAAAACAAAAGTGTAATTTCTATTTTTCTATAAGGCAACTCTCCCCTAAATCCTAATTTATGAGAAAGTCAAAATTGAAAAAATGATTTTGATTCTGATTATCTTTTTTGGTACAACCAAGACAGTAAGGGGCCAGAACAAGACCTGAGCTCTAAGACCAACTCTGTCACTAACTATGCAACATTGACTAAGTCACTACAATTCTTTGAGCTTTAGTTTTCTCATTTGAAAAAAAAAGTTTTAATATAAATAATTCATTCAACTCTATCATTCCATGATTCTGTGAACTCCAAGAATCAAGTATTATCTTTCTCCTACATCATCCACTTAATTCACTCCTTAATTGATTCTGAGATAGTTACAGGAAAATGTGGTTTAATGTCTACTATTAGAGTTGTCCATTAGTAGCTGAGGTTCATCCTGCTTATAAATTATGTAGTCATTTGTCAAAAGCATTGAAGGAAATTATTTGCCAGTTTATCTCAATTTAAAATGAAAATTTAATACCCTTTGATCCAGCAGTGTTACTACTGGGATTATATCCCAAAGAGATTATAAAGAAGGGAAAGGGACCTGTATGTGCACGAATGTTTGTGGCAGCCCTTTTTGTAGTGGCTAGAAACTGGAAACTGAATGGATGTCCATCAGTTGGAGAATGGCTGAATAAATTGTGGTATATGAAAATTATGGAATATTACTGTTCTGTAAGAAATGACCAACAGGATGATTTCAGAAAGGCCTGGAGAGACTTACACGAACTGATGCTGAGTGAAATGAGCAGGACCAGGAGATCATTATATACTTCAACAACAATACTAGATGATGACCAGTTCTGATGGATCAGGCCATCCTCAGCAACGAGATCAACCAAATCATTTCTAATGGAGCAGTAATGAACTGAACTAGCTATGCCCAGAAAAATAACTCTGGGAGATGACTAAAAACCATTACATTAAATTCCCAATCCCTATATTTATGCACACCTGCATTTTTGATTTCCTTCACAAGCTAATTGTACAATAATTCAGAGCCTGATTCTTTTTGTACATCAAAATAATGTTTTGGTCATGTATACTTATTGTGTATCTAAGTTATATTTTAATATATTTAACATCTACTGGTCATCCTGCCATCTAGGGGAGGGGGTGGGGGAGGGTAAGAGGTGAAAAATTGGAACAAGAGGTTTGGCAATTGTTAATGCTGTAAAGTTACCCATGTATATATCCTGTAAATAAAAGGCTATTAAATAATAAAATAAAATAAAATGAAAATTTATTCTGACCTATATTTATTTTATGTCCCATTCTTCTTCAGTTCCTAGTACACAGTATCTGGCACATAGTAGAAGCTTAAAAATATGTGTTATTTATACGTGATTCTTTTTTTTCTTTTAGAAGATAGATTGTACTCTGAGATTGGCTAAGATGACAGGGAAAGATAATGATAAATGTTGAAGGAAATGTAGAAAAACATTGTTGGTGAAGCTGTGAACTGATCCAATCATTCTGGAGAGCAATCTGGAGCTATGCCCAAAGGGCTACAAAATTGTACATACTCATTGACCCAGCAGTGCCACTACTGCGTCTGTATCCAAAGGAAATCATAAAGAAGGGAAAAGGACCCACATGTGCAAAAATGTTTGTAGCAGCTCTTTTTGGGGTAGCAAAGAATTGGAAAATGAGTATAGATGCCCATCAACTGGAGAATGGCTGAATAAGTTTTAGTATATGAAGATAAAGAAATATTATTGTTCTATAAAAAATGATGAACAAGCTGGTTTTAGAAAGACCTGGAAAGATGTACTGAACTGATGATGAGCAAAACAAGCAGAACCAGGAATACATTATACACAGTAACAGCAAGAATGTGTGATGAGCAACTATGAAAGACTTGGTTCTTCTCAGTAGTTCAGTGATCCCAAGAGATCCCAATAGATTTTGGACAGATAATGCCATCTGAATCCAGAAAAAGAACTATGGAGATTGAATATTTAAAAAATAAAAGGGATAGTTGTAAAGAAGCATTTATAAAAGAAGAGAATAAAAACTAAATTTAAAAAGAATTAGATAAAAGTACAGACCTGCATTTGATCTTGTTCATCTGCATACTCAATGTTCTCAAAGATGTTCAGGGCCTGGCGCCTCCTTAATTCTAATCGAGCCTTGTAACAACGGTACCAGTTCTGAATGAGCACAGCTGCTTTCATTGCTACCAATCAACAAAGACAACAAAGAACCAGAAAAAGAGTCAGCATATCATAACAATAGAAAACAATGCTATTGAAAAAACAAAGATGAATTCGTCTAGAATCCTAAAATATTGAGAACAAACATTTCATATTGAATGTCCTTTAGGAAAAAAAAAAAAAGAAACATTTTGTCAATTCCCAATGATTTGAAGGATCACTGTCTAATTTGTTGATTATATAGGTCTCTCATGTTCCTCATTTCTGTGATTCATCCACTTTTTATCCAGTCATTCCATTGCCTTTGAGTACTAAGTCCAGTAATAAGGAGAAAAATAAGGGGGAAGAATTCAATCAATCTTGTTTTTTACCAACAGGTATTACAGAAATTTGAAATAACAATATATAAAAACTAATGCTTTTTATTTATTCTAACTTATTCCCATGGAAAAGTTGAGAGAAAGATTGAATTGTGAAGTAAGTTTTGTAAAGGCTTTTTCTGGTTTCCAAGAGAGTACCATTTATTATATCAGTACTATCATGTGCCAAATGGTACCTTAGCCTCATCTAGCCTTAATAGCCCCTAAGTATTGTATTTAATGTTGTAAAGACACATAATGCCTACTATTTCATTAAAACTTTCAGAAGTCCCTCTGAGATAAACATAAGCACTGAATCTTTGTTTCTTTTATCAAGAAATTACATCAAGTAACTGAGTAACACATAAAAAATAACTAGCAGGATACAAGAACACAAGTGTTTAGTATTCTGTTCATTCTATTGATATTAATGGTCTACTCCATTCTGAGGGGGCCTATGTGACTAGACATAAAATATTAAAATACATAGTGTCTGTAAAATATATACTGGGTTTGCAGTCACTTCCACTCAAGTAGAAGTTTTATGACAGTTGTTGGGAGGAATTTCTGCTCAACTATGAGTTGGACAATATGATCTCTGAAGAGTCCAATTAATGTTCCTATGGTTCAATTTCATTTCAATTCAACAAGTTCTTTCCTACCATAGAAAGACTCATTGGACACCAGCACATATTCCTATGTGAGGAAGAGTCCTACTTTTTCTCAAAAGAGTTCTTACTTTACCTAAATTCTTAATATGCAAATTATATAAAGAATTCTGAAAGAAATTCACATTTCAAAACAAAAAAAAAAAATCCATGCTAACTTCACAGTATAGTACTGTGATTTCTCTCTTCACTCCTGCTCTTTGCTCTATAACACACATCACTACCATCACCATTCTCCCCCCAAAAAAAATCTTTTTAAAAAAATCTTCCAAGTGAAGGCAGAAGAATTGCCACTGTTGTCAGATTCAGGTTTGACTTGAGATCATTGCCTGGCTTTATCCATCTGCTCAGGTGTCCCCCGGGGTGACTGTCTTCTCTCTCAGCTCAGATACTACTTGTCTATTTTCTACCCCATATGTCACCTGCTCTTTCCTGTCTGTGTCCATGTCAAACTCCAATGTGTCTGTTCCCTCCTTTTTCCTCTTGGTTCAGGCAGACTCTCACGTGGCTAGTCAAAATTACTTCTACTGCTTTCACTTCTGTGTCTCTGACCCCTATGTGTCCTTGAACTATGTGCCAGCTCCCTGGGCTCCATGGACTCAGAGCCTCCTTCTTACATCTATAGATAAATTCACATTGTGTAAAAACTGCTTTTCAAAATGATCCACTTATGTAAAGTGAGAATTCTGTGTGTGTGTGTGTGTGTGTAAGCCACACCTGAGCATAAATACTCTCAATAATGCATGCTTGTACACACACACACACACTATATATATATATATATATTCCTTCAATAAGTGGCCACCAAGCTTCTACTTCAGTGGAAGTGATAGGAAACCCACTTTATCCCAGGGCAGCCCTTTTCATTTGGGTTATCTCTAATTATTAGGATGCTCTTTAATTATCTGTCTAGAACTTTCTTAAGAATCAAAGTCGTTTATTACCCTGTATTTTATACTTGTTCTTTTTTCTTTTTCTTTTCTTAAACTGAAACAATATTGGCTTTCCCCTACTTTCCAGGACCTCTCTTATTTTTTACAATCTTCTAAATATTATTTACAGTAACTTTGCCATCATGTTTCCATTTCTTTTATTAATATAAGATGTAACTCATATGGATCCATTGAATTTACCAAAGCTAACTAAGATTTTCTTACTATCTCCTTATTTATCTAGGGTACCAATTCTCTCCTCATCACTTTTGTTCTTTTATATCCAGTGCAAAGTTTATATTATTTGGCTGAAGAAATGGAAATAATTAAGGATCAACCAGATCTACTTTCTCACTGTTGTCAAATATCATAGTTTTATCTATCCCAAATAGTGGGGTGGGGAGTAAAGGGGGAGAGAGAAAGATGATTCTTTTAAAATGACTTGAGAAATCAATAACTAGCAAACAAGAAAAAGTGAACTAGGGAGAGAGAGAAAAATCAAATTAATAAAATGAAAAACTAAGGAAAAAATGAATACTTTTATGCCCAGAAAAATAGATAATTTAAAAGAAAATTGAAACTGACTTACAAAAAAAAAGGAAAAGAAAAGAAACTTCAAATTAGCAGAATATGAAACAGAGTTCTTAATCAAATCAAAGAAAACAAAATTAAACAAACCCTGGATGGAACTCCTCAAAGGAGAAAAAAAAAATCACTGGTTGAGAAAGACTTATAGGTAAATACTAGCAAATATTGAAGGAGTAATTTATAAATATGTTATACAAATTGATCCAAATACTGAGAAAGAAACAATTCCAAATGTATGGGGAAAATATATTTCTAATAAACAATTCAAGGATCAATAAAGGAAAAAAAAGACAATTATAGAACACTATCACAAATGCATTATGAATACAAATTTTTAAAATACATTCAAGTAAAAAGACTCCAGCAATAGACCCATAAAAATATACACTTGGTCATTATAACCAAGTGTATATTTTTATGAGGGATATAAAAAGGTTTCAGTATTAGGAAAACAATTAGCATAATTAATTACATTAAAAACAAAAGCACAAAAGTTCACATGATTTTGTCAAAGCATGTAGAAAAAGGTTTTACACTCATTCAAGCTAAACATCCTAGGCATAGATAGGCATTTTAAAATACTATACCAAGTATATGTCTAAAACCAAAAGTTAGTTTTATTTAAGATGAAAAAATACTATGAAACTAATACAGGGTGGGAAAGCCAAGCTGTCTCTTCTCCCTACTGTTAGACAACATAGTTCTAGAAATGTTAATGATAGCAATGCTACATAACAAAGCCATTAAAATGTTTAAATATCAGCAAAAAGGAAACAGTCTTTGAAATGGCCCTTGAAGATGATAGTATGACTTACTTAAAAAATTCTGGAAAAACATGTATCTAAAGACTATAGCAATGTGAAAACCATTGAAGCCAAAAGCCAACCCAATGATAATTTAAAATGGTACTAGATAAAACAATTAAGAGGACTAAGACTGTTAAATACTTTACAATTTTTAATCTCATTTGATCCTCACAACAACCTATTATTGTTTTTATTTTATAGATAAACCCAAATGGGATAAGTGACCTGACCAGGATCACTGAGACTGGTTTTAATCTCAGGTGATCATAACCAAGCCCAGCATTCTACCCACTGAGCTATCTAGTTGTCCTGTGGATGATGACACACACTTCCTACCTCTATTATGGTCTTAAACTATAAATGCAAAATGAGACATATACTTTTAGACATAATCAATGTGTAAATCTGTTTTGTTTGACTCTACATATATGTTACAAGAAATAGATTTTTGGGGGGTTGGAGGAAAGTTATTGGGGAAATTGAGAGATTGATGGAGGGAATTCCAAAACACAAATTTAAGTTATACTAAGAAAGTTACTGTTTACATCCTTTAACTCAAAGAACCCACTGCTAGGCATATAATCCAAGGAATTCAAAGTCCCATAAATACTAAAATATTCATAGCAGTACTTTGGGGATCGGCAAAGAAATGGAAACAAAGCAGATACCTATCAACTGAGTAATGGATAAATAAATTACAAGAGGAACTAAATATTATAGTAATATAAGAATAAAAGAATATGAATAATTCAGAGAAACATAGGAAGACTTTAAAGCAAAGTGGGATAATCAGAACCAAAAACAATATAAAAGTAACTACTACATAAACAGATGTACAAAATGTACATCTATCCCTTCTTTAAAAAGGGACAAGTATATTTAATATTCAGTTGATATATTGGTTATTTTTGCTGAACTGTTTCCCCTCCCCTTGTTATTCTTTGTTAAAAGTAGCTTTCTAGTGAAGGAAGGATTTGGAAATAAAGTAAAAACATAAGTTGATAATTTTTTTATTGGAGTTTTTAATTTTCAAAACATATACAAGGATAATTTTTTCAGCATTGACACTTGAAAAACCTTGTGCTCCAATTTTCCCCCATTTTCCCCTACCCCCTCCCCTAGATGGTATATAATCCAATATATGTTAAACATAGTAAAAACATTTATTAAATCCAATATAGTTATACCTATTAAACAATTATTTTGCTGCACAAGAAAAATCAGATCAAAAAGTTTAAAAAATGAGTAAGAAAGTTGATAAATTTTAAAAACAAAAACAAGAACCATTAATGCTAAAAATTGTGGTCTAGTTATTAGTCCATAGTTAATTTACATATCAATGAAATAGCAAACAATTTTGGTTTTGAATGTTGGACTGGATTCAACCTATAATTACTATGTTATATTCATTTTTTAAAATAAATTTTATCTACATATGAGAATTTCCGCCACTACAAAGTATTCTTCTGTTTTCCAAGAGAACCATACATGTAACAAATAATATTTTCTGGTAGCAGTATTATAGGATATATAAAAAATTCTATACATATACAATTGATAGCATTTGGAAAAAGATTGGATATGATATGAGAGAGAAGATGAGGAGAAGGATGTAGAGAAAAGATGGGTTCAATTTTAGACATGTTGAGTTGAAAATATCTATCTAATTGGACATTTAGTTCCTGAAGTCTAAAAGACAGTTTATGATGTGAGATTGGTGGGCAGCAGAAAGGTTAGTACAGGAAAGATATATTAGAGATATATCAGTACAGATATAGTCATTAAATTCACTGAAGCTGATAGGATTTACAAAGTGAAGTAATATAAATAGAGAAAAGAACAGGTCCCAGGATAAAACCCTATAGGACACCCACAAAGAATATGTATCTGGATGAAGATCCAGCAAAGGAGACCATGAAGGAAAGGTCTGGTAGATAGGAAGAGAATTAGGAACAAGAGTGACAACCCAAAAACTTAGAGAGAATATCAAGGCAAGTGATCATGTTAATCAACAGTGACAAAAGCTAGGAAGGCCAAGGAGAATAAAGGTTGAAAAAAGGCCATTGAATTAGCAATTGAGAGATCTTTGGTAATTTTGGAGAGAGCAGTTTCAGTGGAATGATGAAGTTGGAAGCCAGATTATAAAGATTTAAGAAGAGAGAGGAAAGAAAAATGTAAGCACCTATTATAGATGGTCTTCTTAAGGAGGGTAAGTCACAAAGAGCAGAAGAAATACAGGACAACAATTATCAGGGAAGGAAGAATCAGGCGAATTTTTGAGACTAGGAGAGATGTAGGCATGTTTATAGGCACTAGGGAATGAGCTAGGAGACAGGAAGGGATTGAAAATAAGCAATAGAATGAGGATGACAGAAAGGGTGATCTGTTGTTGGAAGAGAGGGATGGAATGGGATCATTTGTGCAGACAAAGAAGTTAGCCTTGGCAAAGAATAAGACTATCTCTTTATGAAAGACAGGATCCAAGAGGAAAGTGGCAGAGGACATATGAAAGAACACATGATGAATGGTTTCAATGACACCGGAATTAGGAGGGATCAAGAAAAGATAATCTTCTCTTTTAATAAAAGGTAGGATTTTAGCTGGAATTTTCAAGAATGCCATGAACGCTACAGGAAAAGATAATGAAAGTGTGTATTCCATCCATGAGACAGCACCAGTAAAAATTGCAGAATCAAGAGATGCTGTGTATTGTCCAAAGACAAGAGGGTAGTACCACTGAAAGTACTTAGTAGTTGGGAAAGTATATATATCAAGTCTTAGGAAAGGAAAAGGGTGAAGGCAGGTTAAGAAGGACTTTGAACATGAAACAGTTTTTAATATTTGATCACAGAAGTGATAGGAACCACTAGAGTGTAATGAGTGGGGAAAGGGACATGAGTGACATGGTCAGAAATGCACTTTATAAAAGTCAGTTTTGCTGTCGAGTAGGGAATGGGCTAAAATGGGGAGAGACTGATGGCAGGCTAGTACAGTAATCCAATAGAATAGAAGTAAGGTGATGAGGACTTGTACCAGGGTGGTAACAGTGATCTAGGAGAAAAGGGAGCATGTATGAGAAGTGTTAAGAAGGTAAAGTTGACATTGAAACAAAAAGTAAGTAAGTAGAAAAAAAGAAGCAGATAGCCTTCTCAATGAGTCCAGCTACGAATGCTATCTACTATGGGCATGTTTGTAGGCAAAAAGGAAAATAGCTTTTACACAAAAATAGATTGGATATAATTGAGTAGGGATAACAAATGGGGTCATTTGTGCAAATAGAGGGATTCACCTTGTCAGGGAGAAGGGTTACTTCATTATGTAAAATGGGGTGAAGAGGGAGATAAGTTGCAGAAGTCACCAGGGTTATGTGAGATCAGGAAGGGAGAAGAGAGAATACTCACTGAACTTCAATCCTTAATTTTTAAGAATCTTGAAACAAGATTCTTAGCTTAAAGGCTAGGGAGAGGGTGAAAAATCTTTAGGAGATTTAAGAAGTGATCAAAAAGTTTGAAAAAGGTGCTGTGATAAACAGCATAATTAATTAAAAGCACAAAAAAGTCCACAGTGCCTGGCCATAGTGAAGTTGTAGGAGACCCAGTCAGCATAGTTTCATGGTTTTTTCTAGCTTTATTGAACAGCAAATTAGTAAGAGTGAAGCCGAGAGCTGACATGGCAAGACTAGTATTGGGGTAAAGGCTAAGGAACTCAAGAGGACAATCTACAGAATTAGTTCACTGAGTGATGAAGATGGGAAAGAGAGGAAACTCTAGCCTCAGGTATACAAATACATTATCTCACTTGAACTACCCAGCCCACCATGAAATTGTTACTAGAAGCAATGTTATCCCATTTTACAGATGAAGAAACTGCATGTGGTCATGAAGCTAGGTAAACATCAATGAAAAACTTGTAACTCAAATCTTCCTAATAAAAATCCAAAAGAAAAATCACAAAGAAAATAGATTACTAATGTAACCCCATTAGGCAGGATCCCCAAACTAACTCTAGTTTCCCACAGATTCAATCTTGAGGACTAATACAAAATAGTCAACATCTCTCTTAGGTATAGATCATGTACAATTTTCCACAAATAAGGGTAAAATACATACTCAATCCCAGTATAAGCACTCAAGGTAACAGTAGAAATATTGGATATGATACTCACAAAAACCCATAAAGAAGACATATCAAACATTTATAATACAACTACTCATAAGCAGATATAGAAAGGGCAGAGGAGAATAATGATTTATATATTGCCTACTAAGTGCTTTACAAATATTACCTCATTTGATTATTACAACAACTGTTAGGTAGGTATTATCATCCCTAATTTATGAAGATTAAGTGACTTTTCCAGAAAGTATCTGAGGTCAGATTTAATGTCAGGCCTTCCTAACTGCAGGCCCAGTACTCTATCCTACCTTCCTTATAGCAAACATGTAAGTACTTCAATAGGGCATAAACTCCCTCTTGGAGGAAAACACAGTTTGGATCTACTAAACAAGGCATCTGTGTAAAGACAAAAGGGTGGTAAGCTACAGGTACTTTGATTTCCCAAGTCGTAGCTCCTCCCCACCCACTCCAGATAGAAAAAGAAGATTGTCATCTGGCATCTAAGAGCCAATAATCTTCAACAAATCTCTCAAATCCCCTCTTTTCTCCAGAGGATCTGATCTTTAAGTCTCCCTTCCTGTCCCCCCACCAAAAATTGGCAACTCTTGAATTTAGATTACCCACAAAAAAACCCTAAGGTTGTCACTGCTTCATTCCATGGCTGAATTCTGGGATCACATAGCCTTTGAACATTAAATACCACCATACATCCCCTTGATCTTCTACACAGAAGTCTAGAATTCTGGAACACTTTTAATCAAGTTCCCTCCCAGATCCAGTAGGCAGGACTTATGTCCACCATGTGCTACTGTGGGAACATCATCAGTGTCTGATTACTGTTATCTGTTGGACTGGGAAGTTAATTAACAGTACTCGAACTTCTCTGCCAATATGTTTCTGTATGAACATAGCTCTAGGGTTCAGAAAGTGTTGGGATGGTATATGTAATCCTCTGCCCAACGTCCACCATTAATAGTTCCTGAGGAGAAAGACTATGCATATGTGAAGGATTCCCTTTGTTGAATACCAGTTCTGTTCTGCTATGCTCTAATCTGGCAGGAGAAGGCAAAGGAAGTGAAAAAATCACATAGGATTCGGCACTCTCACCACCACGGCCCAGGTTCGATTCCTGGTCAGGGAACCAAATGATGAGGTCTAGCTATGGGGTACCTAAATGAAATTAGGGTTTAATTGAGGTCTAGTGGCAGGTTCAGGGTACAGGGAGTCAAATAGAGTTCCCCTGCAACCCCTTTGGATTTGGTGCAAGGATAAATGAAGTCTAGTAGCGGCGCCAGAGTTCCCAATAAAGGAATTAATTGGCCCGAAAAGCTAGATTGATAAAAGAGGCTTATTATGGGGTTTGGAAGTAAGGTTAAAGTATAATTAAGGAAATAGGTAAGGATAAAGAGATAAGAAGGGCACCGGAAACAGGGTTCCAGTGGACAGAGGGTCCTGGCATGCCAGGCATAAGGCTGGCAAGTTTGGAACCTCTGCAAAGAGAGGGTCCCAGCTTGGCTCTTTTATAATGAGAGATTTAGCTAAAGGGACCTGTGGGTGGAGTTCCAAGTTGCCTCAGATATGGGTAAGGCTGGGACAGGCCCGGATCTTCTATTGGAATTCAAAGGGACCACGATTTGTGAATCAAAAGGTCCTGGATTGATAATACATCAACTAGGAGGGGTTGGGAATCAGAAAGAAAAGAATCTTAAAGGGACCACACTGGCATCAAAAGTATCAATGCATACACAGATATACTACAGAAGAAAAACTAAGCTTGAATTGATTGAAGAGAACCCCTGATCAATCCTATATGCACCCATTAATTCAAAACCCACCAATACAAAAAGTTGAAGTACAAAATAACATTGAGGTGTGAAAAATTATAATTTCTAATTTTATTATTAGCAAAAAATAGATAACACAAAAGACAAAACCATATTCTTTTTTCTTACACAGCTTTGGAGTCATTACCTTGGACCCATGGTCTCCTAAATATTGAGAAAGTCAGCATGGACCACTGAAGCCATTCTATCTAGTCAGCCTCACAATCCAGATCTAGTCATTTTGTCATCTGCTGTGCTGATGCTCCTTCTGGATGTTGAGATCTCCTAAGACCACACCCTAGTGATTTAATCCTTTCCATCTGGGAATCACCATCCTGGGTTTGGACTGCCTTCATTAGTAAGTCAATAGACCCCAATTTGGTCCATATATCCTGCCAGCCATCCTTAGGTCTCAGACCATACTTCACATCTTATTCAACAAGTCATCTCTTGCTCTAAGATGAGTAATCAAATTAATTCTGCCATTGTTTCTGGTAAAAGGCCTGTGAATTTATTCCCTATCCCTTCACTCATCATCCCAGTGACTTCCCAAACCAAAACACCTTTCCCTGATTACAACTCCCATATATCTCTTTCTTTCTCCTAACAAGCTCCTGCGGGCAAGGGAGTGTCTTGCTTTTGTAGCTTTATCACCAGCACCTGGTACAGTGATTAGCACAAAGTAAATACTAAAAAATGTATGCATTCATTCACTCATTCATTTATTGTTTTTTGAAATGTTGCACTATCTTTACCATGGTTTATTTTTTGGCTAATATACAAGAGAAAGAAAGGGAAAAAAGAATTTATATAGTGCCAAACATTGTGCTAAGTACTTTTAACAAATATCATATTGGGGGGGGGGGGGAGATAGGGGACCCTGAATCCTGAAACTGTCCTCTCTGACTTTGGGGAGGAAGCCATTGGGTGAACTCTGAGAAACTCCTCTGACAGAGACCCACCCTTTGGGGCAGTTAAGTGGTTTCATTAAGATTAGCTCAGGGTCTGATTCTTTTTGTACAGCAAAATAACGTTTTGGTCATGTATACTTATTGTGTATCTAATTTATATTTTAATATATGTAACATCTACTGGTCATCCTGCCATCTAGGGGAGGGGGTGGGGGGGTAAGAGGTGAAAAATTGGAACAAGAGGTTTGGCAATTGTTAATGCTGTAAAGTTACCCATGCATATATCCTGTAAATAAAAGGCTATTAAATAAAAAAATAAAAAGATTAGCTCAGGACCACTCCCTACTTAACTCAAATTTAAATGGTCTCATTTGGCTGGAGATCTGGACCTGATATTTCTATTGAGTAGCTGCACCCTCTATTGAGCTGAAAATTAGTCCAGGACCAATCACTCATAGTAGCCAGAACTTAAGTAATCTCATTCAACTGGAAATCTAGGCCTGAGGGCAGTGACAACATCTGAGGCATCTCATTCAATTAAAACTTCAATCTCAGATTTCCTATTAAAAGGCAATTTAGTTTCCTTGCAGAATGTCTGAAGCAGGATTATGCCTTGTCAAGAAATCTCTCTCTCCTTGGCATAGCTGCCTGCTAGTACTCCTTCCCACTATGAAGACATTCTCTTCTTTTTATTTATCTAACAGGATTTCTCTGCTAGGACCTTTTTTTTTTTCTGCCAGGACCTTGTCACTCAGAAGTCAGTCTTCCTAGCAAAGCTGACTTCTGCAGTGCCAACAATAAAATTTCCCTTTTTTGCCACTAATATTTCGGGTTCATGAATTCTTTCATGTTGAACGACCAGAAGGAGATTCTCAAATCTCATCTCTCTGCACTGCCATTAACCGCATCAATATCCTTTGATCCTCTCAGTCCCCACAAAGTAGGTGCGTAAATATCTGGTCAGAATAAATACCATTAATGATCACCAATATACAAATGAGTATCTATAATATTATTTGCTTTTAAATAAATGATATTTCAAAATAATAGTAAAATTGAAGGATATGGTTCTCTTACCCAGCAAAAGGTATTACCTAATCAGAATAATACACAATATTTTGTCATTTGAAATGTGATAAAAATCATCTAAAAGTCATTGGCTCATAAAAAGGAGCTTCTTGTATTAGGAATTAGAATTGTTCAGAAATGTGTAAACAAGTTAGATAAACAATGTAGGAGAAAGTGGTGTTAATTTTTCTTAATGGCACTATATAAATCCAATATTTTACATCACAAATTTCAAACCTAATATGTACCTTCTGTTCTAACCTTTTCATTTTACAGATGAGGAAGCTAAACTAAGAGATTAAGGGATGTTCATCATGTTGGGGTCAGAGTTGGGACAAGAATTCAAGCATCCTAGAATTCTTCCAGTGCTTTCTATAGAATTATGAAATTTGAAAGTTTGAAAATACTTCATGGAAATCTAATCCAACTCATACATAAAAAGAATCCTCACTTTAAAATCAATTGATCATACAACTTGATTGTACATCAATTGATTATACAACTTTTGCTTGAAAACCTTCAAAAAGAAGGAATCCACCATCCCTTGAAGCAATTCATTTAAGCAACTATATCAAACTTTTAAAAATTGGTAGAATTTTTACTGGGCTTATATCCCAAAGAGATCATAAAGAAGGGAAAGGGACCTGTATGTGCACGAATGTTTGTGGCAGCCCTTTTTGTAGTGGCTAGAAACTGGAAACTGAATGGATGTCCATCAGTTGGAGAATGGCTGAATAAATTGTGGTATATGAAAATTATGGAATATTACTGTTCTGTAAGAAATGACCAACAGGATGATTTCAGAAAGGCCTGGAGAGACTTACACGAACTGATGCTGAGTGAAATGAGCAGGACCAGGAGATCATTATATACTTCAACAACAATACTATATGATGACCAGTTCTGATGGACCTGGCCATCCTCAGCAATGAGATCAACCAAATCATTTCCAATGGAGCAGTAATGAACTGAACCAGCTACGCCCAGAGAAAGAACTCTGGGTGATGACTAAAAACCATTACATTAAATTCCCAATCCCTATATTTATGCCCACCTGCATTTTTGATTTCCTTCACAAGCTAATTGTACAATATTTCAGAGTCTGATTCTTTTTGTACAGCAAAATAACGGTTTGGTCATGTATACTTATTGTGTATCTAATTTATAATTTTAATATATTTAACATCTACTGGTCATCCTGCCATCTGGGGGAGGGGGTGGGGGGTAAGAGGTGAAAAATTGGAACAAGAGATTTGGCAATTGTTAATGCTGTAAAGTTACTCATACATATAACCTGTAAATAAGAGGCTATTAAATAAAAATAAAAATTAAAAAAAAAATTGGTAGAATTTCACACAGAGAGAGAACTTAATTTAATAGAAAATAGAAGGGTTTAATTATTTTTGTTTATTCCTATCTAAGAAATATGGTTTTGTTATAGTGACTTGATTCTTATAGCTGTAGAATTAATACTTATCCTTCATATTCCAGGATACTATCACCAGGGAATAACTTACACAATAAAGAAAATGTAAGATGTGGTGATCTTGATTCCTTTGAAGCATTAATGCTTCTCTCAAGTGCCTCATCTATTTCCAGTGAACAGCTTACTCATTGGCAACCAGTGACCAGACAAAAAGGCACAATGCTATGAGAGAGAGAGAGCTACTTTGATTCCTAAAGTACATCAGAACATATTAGCTAGTGAAGTTCACTTCTCATTCTAAACTGAAGTAATATTGTATTTTAATGCAGGGTTTGTTTCCACGATATTGCCAAACAATTGCCTCAAGTGTTAATTTTATTTTGGCTGCATAAATTAGGTTCACAAAGACCAAGGAGCAAATTCAGTGAGTTCTAAGGAAAGATATCAATAATTGTATTTAACATTTAGAAAGAACACAGTATAAATAATTCTTAAAAATTCTACGTCTTACTAAAAATGTAGATTTTCTCATACTGTGGTAAGTGAAAAAAGTGTGCTTTTAAAATATAATATTTATACCTTAAAAAGATAACCTAGGTAAATATTTACTTTTATATTTCTCAAAATATGGTATAGCTCTTGTGAAATCTAGTGAACAGACATGAAAACTCATTTGAGCTTTACCCTATAAAATTTAAAATCAAACCAAGCTTTTGGAATAACTTAAGTTTGTTTTTAAACTTAAATTTTTGTGTGTCATTTGTTGTGGAAAGTGATCCTACATAATTTCATCCTGGGTAATTTGTCACGTGGCATATATTGAATGCCTATTTGCAAATAGTTTCTTTATTAGTGGATATTTTAGAAAAGGAAAGAGATCTAATATCTTTTCATTGAATTTTTAACTTTCATTTTTATATAGATTCAGTCATATTTTCAACTAACATTAAATTTAAAATACCATCTACTGGCTAGTATATTGAAATTTAGTACTATAAACAATAAGTTTTATCATTCTATAAACTAGTTTTCCACATTATTTCAGTATGAAACTTTAAAGAAAACAAATCATGAGGCCTTACATAAAACTCACTCAGGATCAGCCAATTTAATATTCAATCCAAAAAACAAAAGGAGAAGAGGAAAAATCACATTCCTCTCACATTCATTAAGAGGCATAATCTCACTACTTACCTTTCTCAGATTTCTTAGTTTCATTGTGGACAGAATGGCTACATCCCATGTCTCCAAAATATTGTGCTCATAAATTTAACTTCTCATCGCAGGCTCCTCTTGTCCAAGAGTGTGCACGTCTTCTTTATATTTTTGCTAAGATACAAGGAGCCACTCCTAGATGATCCACTTCAGTCATAGCCACTAATGAGGAAGAAGGGATGGGGGGGAGGAAGAAAATGCCAGTTAACAACATGGTATCTAAGGACAGCCCAGCAGGAATTATTAATGCTTGTTATGAATTATTATACATCATGTGGTGTGGAAATTGATTCCATATAATCTAATCCTGAGTTATTTTCCAAAACATTGCAGCAGCCGAGGCAGCTGCAACAAGCAGCAGCAGTAACAGACAACAGTAAGAGTTGCCTAGGCTAGTTTGCTACATATACTTTTACCAAAATTCTCTTCAGATAAAATTAGTTGAACATATATAATATTTAGGATGAAAAATAAGCAGAAACAAGGAAACTGTTGATTTTATAACTCAAATAATAGAAGCTGGGGAATAAACATCCAAAAAAGAACTTGGCTGTTTTATGACCTACATATGAATATATAATTTTAAAGTTTAAAATATGGCATACATAGAACAAAAACAACATAGGGAAATTACAATTAAACCAAAGGAGGGACAGGTAAATATTGTTCCAGTTTCTAAAAAGTAGGGCAAAGGATGACTGACAGAAAGTTTAGATCAATAATCTTGATACCAATCCAAGAAAAGAGATTAGAATAGAATGTTTGTGAGCAGTTTAAAAAAAAAAAAATGTGTTATATATTTGGTGTCAGGATGAATTCATTAAGAACTCAGTATATGACCAGTATATGAGTTAACCTCATATATATATATATATATATATATATATATATATATCTCATATATCATATATATATGATATATGATATATGAGATATATATATATATAACTCATATATCAGTATATGAGTTAACCTCAAAGGTGTTCAGTTTCTACATTTGGTAAATGAAGTGGTTAGAATAGATAGTTTTTCTAAGTAAACTTCCAACATTAAAATGCTAGAATTACAAGTCAAGACAAATTAATTTCCTATTTAATAAGGTTACTAGAGGTCAGTGGAATTGCCAATCCAAAGAAGTCAAAAGAAGCAAACTTGAATATCTTACTTGGTCATTTTTTGGATTGATAGGTTTGTTGTCCTTATTCTCAAAGAGGACCAAATGGACATCACTATGTTCAAATTCAGTGACGATTCTGACTGTGGCTAATCAGACCAATATGAACTCAGAATGCTCTGCCACAGGTCAGACACAAATAGTCCCTATGAACACTGGGGCTAGCTTCTCTCACTCTGTCAGAAATACATCTTGTATTTCTTCTGAGCTAATTTAATTCTGCTTTGCTCATAGAGCACAGTACCTTCTCTGATGAGAACACACCATGCTGGGTAGTCCTGCACCAATGTCTCCTATGTCATACAATCATTTCCAAAGTTTTTAAGAGATATCTTGAGAGTGTCCTTGTATCACTTTTTCTAACCACCTTGAGAGTGTTTGCCCATGTGAATTCTCCATAAAAATAGTCTTTTTGACAAGCATACATCTGGTATTTGAACAATGTGGTCAGCCCAACAAAGCTGTAGAACTGGAATGCTTGACAATTTAGTTTGAGAAAGGACCTCAGTATCTGGTATCTTATCCTGCCAGATTATTTTTCATAATTCTTCTAAGACAATTCAAATGGGAGTGATTCCGTTTCTTGACATGGCACTAGTACACTGTCCCAATTTCACAGACATGCAAGGATGTCAGCATAATGGTTCTATAGACCTTCATTTAGGTGTCAGTTTAGGACTTCTCTCCCACACTTTCCTTCAGAGTCTCCCCAACACTTAGCTAGCTCAGGAAATGCATATGTCAATCTCATTATCAGTGTGGACATCCCTGAAGGCATACTGCCAAATTAAGTGAACTTATCCACAGAATTCAAAACTTCACCATTTGGTGTAACTGATGGTTCCACATATGGATGGTGTGGTGCCAACTGATGAAAGTATCTCTGTTTTCTTGGTGTCAACTGTTTATCCAAATTTAGCACAAGCATCTAAGAAATGAAACTTAGACAGATGGCATGATGAATTTAACACTTCACATATATGTCAGTGACATTTGATGATAAAAGTCCTTCATACCAAAATGGATATCAACTCTTCTCTGGATAACTGCCATAGACTTCTGACAGATCTTCCTTCCTCCAATAAAGATTGATTTCCCCTTGATAATCCAATCTCCAAACAGTTACCAAATTTATGCCCCAAAGGATAAGTTTGACCACATCATTCTCAAGAAATTTCTGTGCTTCTCTCTTGACTCCAAGATGAAACACAAATACCTCTGACTACCATTTAAAGCCTTCATAATCTGGCTTCAACCACATTTATCCAAAGTTACTTCACATTATTGCCATCATATATATCCTATGTGACAGTCAAATCAGCTTCCTTTGTTATTCATCATGTTGTTGTTGGACCATGACATCAAGTGATTTGGATTTAAGTGAGGGAGGGTAGTACAAGGTCACCTGCCTCACTTTCCCCACCAGAGCCATCTAAGTCTAGAGGCCAGATGTAGATCAAGATGATTGGAGATGGCCTTGGATGCAGTGGGAGACCTTAGCCTTTTTAAGCTAAGATCTTCAATAGGTCTCAGTTTGACTGCGGCCACATCCATTCAGTGATTAAGGCTAGGTAACAATTGAGGCAAAGAACCTCCTCTTTCACCCAATCCAAAAATATCTAAATAAATAAATCAGGACCTAAACAATGATCGAATGGGGTTTGATCTAGGACCTATTGGTGGCCAATTAGAATCAGATTGGTTTTGATTTAAGATATGATCCTTAAGAAAAAAATCTAGTCAGTAAATCTCAAGATATCTTGGGAAGGTTGAGAGATGCATCCTAAGTCATCCTCCACCTCTTAGAATATCCAGCTCCCTTCAAAACTCAGTTCATATGTCACTATTTACATGAGGTCTTTTCTAACAATCCTTTCACACAAGTGTGTACACAAACACACATACACACACACACACACACACATACACACAGAGTTTAATGTTTTCCTCTTTCCTCACACAAAACTACATTGTATTTAGTCATGTGTCCCCTAGCCATCATCAAGAGATGGATGCTTGCTACTTCCATATAGAAATCTCTCAAACTCCTCCTCTTCTTTAATTACTCTCTGATGAAATATTCCAGTTTTTACCTTAGGACTGGCAAGAGGGGCTGACTCAGACTCATAAGCCAGTCCATTTCATCATCTGGACTCATAGAAACTGGGGAGAAAAAGTCATATAGGTGCAGCTATCATGGAAGCAACATGGGCTATAGCTATTAGTAGCCAAAGGTGTGAGGGAATCATGCAAAAGGCTTATTGCATTCAATTATAGACAACATTATAGGCAAATGATAGCCAGTGATCCTTCATTCCCTTTCATCTCTCTCCCAAAATCTCTTTCTAGAGGAAATAAGCCTTATGCCTCTCACCAGGAATAGGGAGATTTACAAAAAGTTTTTTACTCTTTTGTCTTTAAATATTTACTTCACCTTATAAGTTAGTAAATGTGATAAGAGGCAGTTAGATAGCACAGTGGATAAGATAAGTGGAAGAATCTCTTCCTGCATTCAAATCTGGCTTCAAATGCTTACTAGTTGTGTGACCCTGATCAAGTCACTTAACCTCATTTGCCTCAGTTTCCTCACCTGTAAAATGAGCAAAAGAAGGAAATGGCAAACTCAATATCTTTGCCACAAAAACCTCAAATGAGGTCACAGAGTTAGACATGATTAAACAATAAAAACCTAACAAATATCACTGGATTTTTTTACATAGTAGATGCTTGATAATAGTTTGGTTAAAATGAATAAATAGAAAAATAAAAGTGCTAAGGAATCAGAAATTAGCAATTGATACCCTTTGATCCAGCCGTGTTTCTATTAGGCTTATATACTAGAAACATCATAAAGAAGATAGTAAAGTAAATCAGCAATTCTGAAGAAGGAAAAACTATGCTAAAATTCTGCTTGTTTGTTGAACAAAATTATTCAACATTAACTTTTTTAATATAAAAGTTACTTCATTATAAAGGTATTGGCTTTTTCAAAAGTAAGATTTTTTTTAATTGTAACTTTATTTTCAAAATAAATACATGGATAATTTTTGACCTTTACCCCAACAAAACCCTGTGTTCTGATTTTTTCCCTCCCTTCTCCCCACCCACTACTCCAGTAGGCAAATGGTCCAATATATGTTAAACATGTACAATTCCTCTATACATATTTCCACAAATATCATGCTGCACAAGAAAAATCAGATCAAAAAGGAAAAAAACGAGAAAGAAAACAAAATGCAAGCAAACAACAAAAAGAGTGAAAATATAATGTTGTGGTCCACATTCAGTTCCCACTGTCCTATCTCTGGGTGCAGATGGCTTTCTTCAGCACAAGACCATTCATTGGAATTGGTCTGAATCACCTCATTGTTGATGGGAGATGTTCATCAGAATTGATCATCATATAATCTTGCTGTAGCTGTGGATAATGATGTCATGGTTCTACTCATTTCACTCAACGTCAGTTCATGTAGGTCTGTAAGAAAGGCCTCTCTGAAATCACCCTACTGATCATTTCTTATAGAACAGTAATATTCCATAACATTCATATACTATCATAACTTCTTCAGCTATTCTCCAACTGATGAGCATCCACTCAGTTTCCAGTTTCTTGCCACTACAAAATGGTTGCCACAAACATTTTTGCACATGTGGGTCCCTTTCCCTTCTTTATGATTTCTTTAGGATACAAGCCCAGTAGAAACACTGCTGGATCAAAGGATATACACGGATCCTTTGATCCAGAAATGTTATTACTGGGTTTATATCCCAAAGAGATATTAAAGAAGGCAAAGGGATTTGTATGTGCAAAAATGTTTGTGGCAGCCCTTTTCATAGTGATTAGAAACTAGAAATTGAATGGATGCCCATCAATTGGAGAATGGCTGAGTAAATTATGGTATATGATTGTTATGGAATATTATTGTTCTGTAAGAAAAGACCAGCAGGATGAATACAGAGAGGCTTGGAGAGACTTACATGAACTGATGCTAAGTGAAATGAGCAGAACCAGGAGATCATTATACACTTCAACAATACTATATGAGGATCAATTCTGATGGAAGTGGCTATCTTCAGTTCCAATTGATCAGTGATGAACAGAACCATCTACACCCAGCGAAAGAACACTGGAAAATGAATGTGGACCACAATACAGCATGTACACTTTTTCTGTTGTTTGCTTGCATTTTGTTTTTCTCCCAAGTTATTTTTACCTTTCTCAATCTGATTTTTCTTGTGCAACAAGAGAACTGTATAAATATGTATACATATATTGTATTTAACATATACTTTAACATGTTTAACATGTATGGGACTACCTGCCATCTAAGGGAGGGTGTGAGGGAAGGAGGGGAAAAGTTGGAACAGGACTTTTTTGCAAGGGTCAGTGTTGAAAAATTACCCATGCATATGCTTTGTCAATAAAAAGCTATAATAAAAAAGTAATAAGTAATAAAAAAAGTCCTATACACAGAGAGAGATTTATAAAATGCCTATATATACATATGCGTGTATGTATTTTTCTCCCTCTGTTTTTTTTTATATAAACACAGATAAGCAAGAATTACTGACAGTAGAAGACCATTTAATAGGATATTTTGGTGAAGTGTTTTAATTAAATAATTCCCCCAGTGGACTAAAATGTTCATGAAACTTTACAATTTCCTCATTTCCAAGAATTAGTTTGCACAAATGTGATTCATTTAACTGGCAAAATGAAAAGCTTACTCCTTATGCATCTATTAGGATGACCCCAGAAGAAAGCAAAACAAAAGTTATCCTACTTACCCACCCGTGGATTTAAATTGTTCCATGTTATCCTCCATTGAAAACACAAGCCCTAAATACTCTGAAGGATAGTATGCACTGCTAAATATGAGAAATTGGTATCAGTAAGAAATGAGTTCAAATTAGCTATGTTACCCTACATAGTCAGTTTTCTGCAAAACTGAGATAATAGCCCCTGCCTCACACCATTATTGTGAGGACAAAGTGATATATTATTTGTAAAAGACTCTGACAACTTTAAAGTGCTATAGAAAAGCTAGCTTTTAATATAAGTATATTTACCCTATTTTTGTTATCATACAAAAGCAGCGTATTCATTTTATCCAACTGGGTCTTCATACCTGGCATGTCCAAAGCAGAGATCATTGTCTATCTCCCTCAATCCACTCTCTGGCCAAAATTCTCTATTTCTATTGAGCGCAGTCCCACACTTTTAGTTATCTAGATGAAAAATCTTGGAGTCATCCATGATCCTTCCCTCTTTCCTTATATCAAATCATTTGCAATATCTTGTGGGTTCCAACTCCACAAAATCTTTATTGCCTTCCTTACCTCTCTACAAGATAAGGGGAATAAAAGCAGCCAGAATAAGTGTGCATGCTCTGAATTGGGAATCAGGGTCCTTCCCTTACACCACATATATTGACTTTCTAGAAGCAGCCTTTCCAATCTTTTCCACTTGGGCCAATAGTAACAGACAAACCAAATTGCTTATGTTCTGAGGGTGGGGCTCCAATGATACTGTGGAATTACCCTTTCCCTTCAACTGTTCAATGCATGATTTTACATTGCCTCTGGGGGCAGAGAACTTTTTGTTCATGTTGTAGAGACTCTATTGTTAAGTTCTTTGCTCCAAACAAGCCTGTATTATAATGGTTAGCTGTCTCGTGAAGAGGAATGTGTATCTTGACTTCATTGAGTCTCCAATGTGCTATTCTTTTTTTCAGACAACTGCTTTTATACCTAATTCAGCCCCTTTGACTGAAAGGCAAAAGAAAACATAAAAACCAACACTATAAGGATTCAGTTGGAAGATTCTGCCTTTTACCTCGAAGGATATATCAGCAGCTCCAAACCTACCCAATTCTCAAGTGAGCAGAACCAGGAGAACATTGAACACAATACCAACAAGATTATATGATAATCAGCTATGAAAAACTTATATGTGGTGATCCAGGATAATTCCAACAGACGTGGTATGGAAAATGCCATCTGCATCTAGAAAGAGAACTATGGAGATTGAATGTGCATTTTCCTTTTTAAATTTGCTTTCTTTTTTCTCTTTGCTTTCTTTTTCCCTTTGATCTAATTTTTCTTGTATAACATGACAAATATGGAAGGAAATATGTATGAAAGTGTTGTAAATGTATAAGCTATATCAGATTGTTTGTTATCTTGAGAAGGGAGAAAATAATGACAGGAGGGAGAAAAATTTGGAACACAAAATCTTACAAAAGAATGCATGTTGAAAATTACATGTATTTGGAAAAATAAAATACTATTGAAAAACAAAAAAACCCAAGTCTATCCAACTCTGCCAAACTTCAACCTATATAAGGGAGAGTTTTAAACATTAAAGGTAAGATCTGAGAACTTACCACTTTCTAAAAGAAGAGTTATTTTACCTGTGGTAAGGCAATAAATATAACAAAAATAATTTGTAAAAGATAAGAATTTAGCTCTTCAGATCATAAAGTATCATCAGGAAAAGAAAGGGAAGATTCCCACCTTCTTCCTGTATCCATCTTGGATCACACAAAATACCTAGTAAAGCAAAAGAAACTGGCTACAGAACAAAAAGATACCACAGCTTTAGGCTTAAACAGTGACAGTGATAAATCAGTATCAGAGCTTGAAGACAGACCCAGTGGGAAGCAGTAGCTGAAATGGATAAGGAGCCAATCAGTGAAACAGTGAAAAGAAAGAATGAACTTCAGTAGTTGATAAAAGTTACCAGTCACCATTAGGAAGTCTAAGAACTTTTGTCTTTGCAAAACTAGCTGTTTACAAGGCGGGGAGGGGAGGGGCGGGGAGGGTTTCAGATACCTACATAGTCTTTGAGGAAGCCAAAATTTATTTCTTGCCCCACTAGCAGCTGCTAAGAAATTTGTTCCACCCCATCTCCATCCCCATGCTTCTATTCACTAGACAAGTATTTTAGTCATCCCAGTTCACTGGGCCTGTACTCTGCTGGTCACTTTAGCCTGCCTATCGTCAGTAGCCATCACCTGCTCCATTTAAAGAGAAATCCCTTACTAGAATATGGCTAAACACCTTCAAAATAATCCTGTAATGTTCTGCAAGGGAAGACTGAGGCTAGAAGATCTCTGGAGCTCAGGAGTTCTGAGCCACAGTGGACTAAAGCTCATTCAACATCCACACAAAGTTAAACTTCATTATGATGAGCCTCCTGGGGTGGGGCCCTTCCAGAATCCCTAAGGAAGTGGCCCCAAATTAAAAACGAACAGGTCAAAACTCATGCCAATCAGTGATATCAGGACTATTAGTAGCCTCTGTAATTTCAGCCTGGGCAAAATCAGTCTTGATTTAAATTTTTTAAAAAAAGAAAGAAAAAGAACCCAGACATAAACCTAAAACTGCCAGAAAGTTTATACTCTTATGTTTCCCTAGAATTCTCTCATTTCCCAAGCCCAAACCTCTACCTATGGCATCAAATTTTCTATCTTTAATCTCCTAGTCCATTCCTTTATTTGTAAACTCTTGCTTTCCCACTCCCACCCCTTTTAAGAGTGAAAATAATATTCTGAGGAAGATGGCAGATTAGAGGCAATCCTGATGTACTCTCTCAATATTCCCCTCCAAATAATTTTAAAATATATGTCTCAAATTAAATTTTGGAGTGACAGAGCCAACAAAAGGTCAGACATTGTTTCTGGCCTAAGAAAATTTCAATTGACAATAGAAGTTTGTGACAGAGGGTGGAAATCATCCCAAGACCAAAAATAAGGTGGCATTAACAGTGGTCACAACAGCAGCCGCTTTAGGAACTCTCAAAGATGATATGGCACCCTTTGTTGGCACTGATTGGCTACTCTATTGACCCATATGTCATTCAAGATCACAGTTCTAGGGCAGAGAAGAGTGCTGGTGATTTGTTGGTCACAAGACAGCAGAGCCCTGATCATAGCTCCAAGACAACAAGGAGTACTAATGTTTGTGGTTATGAGTAGTGAGGAGCCCTTCCTGGGGAAAGATCATAGTGCCAACCAGGAGATCAGTGACCATACCTCTCCTTGAATCACACCACCTTGGAAGCATTGAAAACTTGCAACCTCCAGAATTAGTTTTGAAAACAGCAACATGAAAACTCTAAAGCTTAAAGCAATGTTTTTCCAGCCCAAGGGGAGCAGAAACTAACTTTAACATAAACTTTAAAGATAAGAAATAAGCTGGAAAATTATCAAACAAACAAAACAGAATTTGACTATAAAAAGCTACTGAAATGGCAGGAAAAACTAAGACTTAAACTCAGAAGAAAACAATGCAAAAACAGCTACAAAAACCTTCAAAAAATGCTAATTGGATCCAAGCCCAAAAAGAATTTCTAGAAAAGTTATGAAAGAAGTAAGAATATTGGAAGGAAAATTGGAAAAAGAAATGAGAATGAGGTAAGAAAATTATGAAAAGAAAAGTAACAATTTGGTAAAAGAGTCACAAAAAAATCACTAAAAAGCAGAAATGACCAAATGGAAAAAGAGATAGAGAAGCTAACTTAACAAAAATAGAAAATTATTCTATTAAAAACATAAAGAAGCAAGTGGAAACCTATGACTCCATGAGACCCTGAAAAACAATTTTTAAAAAGTCACAAGAAAGAAAAAGGAAAAGAATGCTAAATACCCCATTGGGAAAATTATTGATTTAGAAAACAGATCAAGGAGAGATAATTTAAGAATTACTGGACTACCTGAAAAGCATGATCAAAGAAAGAACTTAGAAATAATATTTCAAGAACTTGTCATGGAAAATTGCCTCATTATCTTAAATCCAGAGGGTAAAATAGAAATTTAATTAATCTACCAATCACTTGTTGAAAGAGATACCAAAATGAAAACTCCTAAGAATATTATAACCAAATACCAGAGTTCCCAGGTCAAAGAAGAAAGAATTCAAGTAGCCAGAAAGGAATAATTCAAATATTGTGGAGTTACATGGGATAATACAAAATTTAGCAGCTTCCACATTAAAGAAGCAGAGGGTTTAAATTATGATATTCTGGAATGTGAAGGAGCTAGAATTACAAACCAAGAATCATCTATTCAATAAAATTGAGTATAACTCATCAGTGGAGAAAGTGAATACTCAAGGCAAAGGAGCACAGATTATAGTCAAGTATCACCTACTTAGAAAACTGAGTATAATCCTTCAGGGAGAGAAAATGGATATTTAATGAAAGACCATTTCAATGAAAAGACCAGAACTGAATAGAAAATTTGACATTAAAACAGAAGATTCAAGAGAAACATAAAAAAGGTAAACAGGAAAGAACAATCATAAAGTACTCAATAAAGTTAAATTTTATAGAAATTTAAAGGTTTACATTCCTATATGGAAAGGTAATACATGGAACTCCTAAGAACTTTATTACTAGGACAATTAAAAATAAAGGGCTGAAGCAGAAACTAATACAATTCAGCTAAACTAAAAAAAAAAAAAAAAAAAAAAAAAAAAAAAAAAAAAAAAAAAAAAAAAAGCAAAGGTAGCAATCTTGATCTCTGACAAAGTAAAAGCAAAAATAGACCTAATTAGAAGAGATAATCATGAAACTACATTTTGTTGAAAGGTGCCATAGACAATGAAGTAATATAAAAAAAAAAATTACAGCAAATTTCTCTGAAAAAGGCCCTATTCTCAAATATGTACTGAGTATGGTATTTATATTTATTTATAAAATAATAATAAGTCATTTCTCAAATGATAAATGATTAAAGGATCTAAACAGGCAGTTTTTAGAAGAAGAAATCAAACCTATCTATAGTCCTATGAAAAAACTATTCATTAGAGAAAGGCAAATTAAAACAACTCTGAGGTACCACCTCACACTTAATGGAAATGATAAATACTGAAAGAAAAAATGAGGGTAAGATAAGTTCTTTAATGAATTATTGATGGAACTATATCATTCTGGAAAACAATTTGGAACTAGACCCAAAAAGCTTCAGAAAGCCATTTGTCTTTGTCTATTTAATAATGACAACTACTTTTCAATCATCATGTTTAAAGCTTAATTCTGTACTCACTGAATTTCAAAGCCATAAAGTACCTCAAGCAAGCATGTCTATTTTTTTTTAATAGAATGGCATGTCTGTGATGCTAAATTCTGTTTATAAATTTTTTAAAAATAAACTAAAATCAGACATATTATCTATTTTTCTCATGCTTGGTCAATGCAGAAATTTTCCTCACCATAGTCTTTCCAAACAAACAAACAAAAAACACCCCTTTTCTCAGTTCTCAGACTATATAGTGGGGTATACAAATCTGAAAAAAGGCAGGCACCTTAGTTCTTTTGAAAGCACTAGAACTCATAGCCTACAGTGTTTTGTAGCTTCTTGATATCTCTGCAGCTATCTGTAGGGAGTTTTCTGGGTAAATAAATAAATAAATAAAAAGAAAGAATTGCTTTCCCTATTTTTCCAGCTTGGAATGAAAGCATTGAACTATAGATAAAGTGTTGGGTAGTACCAATGCTGCAAAGTACTGAAGCTGTGCATTCACTGCTCTACAGGAAAATTGAAAATCACAAGTCTGAACAGAACCAGATGAGCTTAAATTATCTTCTGCAAATCATGTGTTCACATGTTCACTTCCAAGTGATCCCTTTCTAGGGGAATAGCTTCTGTATTACGAGGACCAGACTAAAATTTGTATGAGTAAAGTGTACCAGTGCAAGCTATACAAGAGAATTTTACTACCTAAAAAAAGCATGTATCTCTAATTGTATGGATCTGTGTATACATGTGTGTATGTATGTTTATATTCTTAATAATTAGATACTAATTAGGCTACATATTGCCAGTCTGGGATGGTGAATGTAGAAAAGGGAGTTTGCCACTTCTTCACCCACCCCCACTTTCCTTTCCATTATGCCTCTATTTTTCTGCATGGAACCCAAGACATCTGTCTTTTCCTTGCTGGTATTGGATGAGACCAGGGTCCAGATAAAAGACAGCAAAAGGAATGGAACATCCATAAAAGAAGTAACAAATTGCAAAAGAAAAACAGTAATTGCAGGGAAATTGCCTGTTCCAAGCCTCATATACAAGAGAGGTCTTTTCCCTACTGTGTGTTTAAAGGAGGCTAAGGAAACTGGTGACAGAAAGGAACACATATTAAACCAGATGTAGTCTATTACCCTCTCCCTGCATCAGACTTCAGTACTCAGCTCCTCTGGCTCTTGGGAAAACTCAGTATTACTCTGACAGGTCTGAGATGCCCTGTAGGTGAGAGGTGGTGGGTGTTTACAATGGTACTTCCCTTCCCATGCTGAGAGGATATTTCCTCATGCTACCTTACCCTACCTGGTAAGAATTTGTAGTAAGGTAGATTGGGCCCACCTATGGTTTCCCTTATCTTTTCCTCTTCCATTTTGATTCAAATGGGAGATGCCCAGGATATTGGCACTGTGAGAGGTATGGATAGATATGATAGAGGGAAAAGAATCCTGATGATCTGAATCAGATGATCTGAATTCAGATCTCTCCTCTTGTTGCCTATAAATAACTTCCCTGAATCTCAGTTTCATCATCTTTAAAATGGGACAGTAGTAGTTGGTAAGGGAGATGTAAGACTAGATCAGCTATGAAGTCCCTTACAGCTTCAAATCTATGTTCCTATGCCTAGATCAGACACCTAGATCACATCTGGTTGATGTGATCTCCCCCTTGATTCTGAAGTTTAGTAATGAATTAAGCACATTCTCTGAAGAAATCCAGAATGCTAAAAGTTCTAGGGCTGTTCTAGCTGTTGTAGAAAAACGAAATAGAAAGTCAGGCAAACCCTTCATTTTATTGCAGTTACTTTTTTAAAATTACAAATGTAGTTTTATGCTTTTGTAATTCTAATAATAAGCAAACTGGTGCTGTATTAAATTTGCACTGGAATCTCACTATCATACTGTTTACTAGAATAGAATGTAGTCTATCTTGGGACCCTTCAAAGGACGCATCATTATGAAGATATCATTAAAAGGGAATTGATAAGGAACAACTAAGTGATAGAGCTCTGGGCCAGGAGTCAGGAAGTTCAAATTTGGCCTCAGGCACATGATTCTAGGCAAGTCACTTAATCCTGATTGCCTCAAAAAAAGAAAAGAAAAGAAAAGAAAGGAAGGAAGGAAGGAAGGAAGGAAGGAAGGAAGGAAGGAAGGAAGGAAGGAAGGAATTTATAAGGTAGCATGTAAACTCCTTGAGAGCAGGTCTTGATTGGTTTATATCTTTGTATCTCTAGCCTTTAGCAAAGGGCTTTATAAATTATAGGCATTTATTGTTGAATTCAGTTGGATTGAAAGTGATATCCCATGGCATGGTCCATAAGAATAGATTATAATGAGTTACCGATATTCCTAAATTCCATTAGAGAAATTTGGAGAATTCTCTTGTCTTCTAGAAAAAAACAATTAAAACAGTTAACAATCAAGTTTAAGTGTGCTTTTCCCAGAGAGATATCCAAACAATCCACATTAATAAATCCACCACACCAAGACATGTCTCCAGAACAATGGTTACATCTGTACATTAGCAGTGTGTAAGGGAAAGGGACTCCTAAGTTGTTACTGTCCCAGAAAATAACCAGATGTGAAGAAGTTTTAATGGATAAATAAGACACCACATATGATGTGGTATAGCCATTGTCAGGAATGATGTGTACTTTAACCAACTTCATCCTGTTCCCCTTGTGAATCACAATCAAATACGATCAAACACAAAGGGAGGCCAAATTCCTGGAACTATCTTGTCAACAAAACTAAGGCGTATTCAATTCACCAAATCAGATAAGGGGTTGTCAACTGAGAAAGGAAGCAACCTCAAGGAGCATTTTGTTGGTTTTATTCAATTGTTTCAGTCCTGTCTGAGACTTTGTGACTGCATTTGTCAAATGGGGTAAGTGACTTGCTCAGGATCATGAAACTAGTAAGCATCTGAAGTCAGATTTCAAACTCTTGACTTGTGGCTCAGAGGTCTACCAGGGGTCCTCAAACTACGGCCCACGGGCCAGATGCGGCAGCTGAGGAAGATTATCCCCCTCACCCAGGGCTATGAAATTTCTTTATTTAAAGGCCCACAAAACAAAGTCTTTGTTTTTACTATAGTCCGGCCCTCCAACAATCTGAGGGACAGTGAACTGGCCCCCTATTTAAAAAGTTTGAGGACCCCTGTGAGTCTATACCATCTAGCTGTCCCTCAAAGAGCATGGCCCTGGCAATTGAGAGTTGGGAAATACAGAGAAACAGGCCCAAAGTATTCAACATAAGAACTCTATGAAAAAAGGACAATGAGGCTCTGTAGTCAGAAGTTGTGAGATGACTTTGCTAAACATGTATCCTACCGTTATGGCTCACTACAACAGTACTCTTGAAGAAGGGACCGTGAAACTCTAAAAATCCTTAAAGGAGAAAATCTCCTTCAACTCTGCCTCAGTGAGGGGACCCCACCTGAGGGACAAACAGTTTCATTCTTATTATCTAGGTGGGGTCAGTTCAGGCCTAAAACTCATTGAATTCTATTCAAATTCAGCTCAAGCTGAATCCCACATTGTAAAACTCCACCCACTAGCCCCCTTCAGCTTGTAGCCAAAGCTCCCATTATAAAAGAGCCAATCTAAAATCCTTTCTTTGCAGAGGTTCCAAACATGCCAGCTATGCCATGCTTGCTATGCTAAAGGCCTGTGTCCACTGGAATATTCTTTTGGTGCCACCCTCTCTTTACCCTCACTTATTTCCCTAATGAGGCTTTATGCCTCTCTGTCAGGATTTCTAACCTTACTTCCCAATGTCTATAATTAAACTTCTATTATCAATCTAGGTTTTCAGGTCTATAAATTCCTTTACAGAGAATGTCTATGCTGCCAGAAGGGAGTCCCCAAAACTCCCTACCCTTATATCAAATCCCAAGGGGATGCAGGGGAGCCAAACCTCTCCATTTGGTTCCCTGAACCCTGCACCTGCCACTAGACCTTATCATTTGATTTCCTGACCACCAGAAACCCTAATCTCATTTTGGTTCCTTATCTAGACCTTATCACTCTGAGTCCATTTTTCTAAAGAACATTTTGAATCAGTCAACAAGAATTTATTAAGCACCTCCTCTGTTTCAATGAATGCATATTTCTTCATCCAGCAATAACAGAATTAAGTTATATGTCTATAGAGAGATATGTGTGTGTATGTGTGTATGTGTGTAAATGTAAAATCAATGAAAGAGGAAAGGTCCCATATGTCGAGTCAAGTCAGTAATCTTTTATTAAGTGATTACTACATGCCAGGCACTGTGCTAAGCCCTGAGGATACAAAGAAAGTTAAAAAATAATCTCTGTTCTTAAGGGGCTAACAATGTAAGGGGAAAGACAACAAACAACTATGAGTAAACAGAATACATGCAAGAAAAATTGAATTTAATCCCATAGAAAAGGATTTGGCAAAGAGGTAAACTGGTAAAGATCTCCGATAGTGTTATGCCACAGTCCTCAGTTTCCGTAATAATCCTGACCCAGTCCTGACTCACTTTCTCTGGTTCAGCTCAAAGCTCAATCCTGCAAAACCTCCCCTCCCTCTTTATCAGAATACTTGATAAGGATAAAAGATCTCACATTTTAGAATATCAGAATGTCTCTCCCCATCCCAAGCTACCAGAATGTCAGATACCGCCTTATCAAAATGCCTCTCCCCATCTCTGGGGTTCCTTCCCCCCCACTCCCGCCCCATGCCTCCCGTCACCCTGCCAGAACCAGATTGTCAGAGTCCCATTCCCACTCTCAGCACCCTGACTCTGCCCCTGCCTCACTCTACCCCCTGAGTCTGAGCCATGTGTATATAGGTCATTGAGAACGCTCATTGTTTGCTGGATGCTTGGAGACAATAGTCTCATTTAGCCCTGGGACCAAACCATGGATCCATTTGGTCCCAGTAAATCTCTCCCATTTAATAAATTATTAAATACTCTCTAATCTCTATCTTGCTCAGTTTCTCTGGCATTACATTTTGGAGGCTTCCCACCAAGATATTGGTCTCTCCCTAGGGGCTCAGGGTGGCTAGGGATCTGAATTCTTGGCCTGGAGAGGCTGAACCCCTGCATTTTTTTTCCAGAGTCTCCAGGAAAGAGGTCAGTTTCCAGCCACAACTGTGCCTGATGGTGGACACCTCCATTTCAGCTGTGGGAGAGTAAGTCTGTCTGAGTACCTTTTGAGTACTATCTGGTTAAATCTTAAGAGCTGTGTCTTAACAGTCTTACATTCTGTCTGTATGTACTAGCATCTGAATCCCAGAATTATGAAATGCTGACGGTCATAAATTCTGGGAGTGGTGTCCCTGGACACAGGGTCACTACCTGAGTGTCTAAAGACACATCTGGTTCTGTGTCCCAGTTGGCACAACTCTGGGCATTCCAGAGTATAAATTTGGTTGTCTTTTTTAAGACATCATTTGGCTTAAAAAAAAAAAAAAGCTCTGTTTGCAATCTGGGAAGAAAGACTGGAGCTGATAACTTCCCTCAGAGCTATTCTAAAATTTCCAGATAGCCCCTGGTCTGTATTAAATGTTTTGTTTTATGTTGTAATTGCTCAGTTTTATGTCCATGTGCTGCATGTGACCTGTCTGTCTGTCACTTGTTTGTGACTTGTTTGGTTCAGAGCTCTGCTAAATTAAGAAATTTGGGAACTGGCTGTTTGAATGTTGCAATTGTACTTAGTATAAAATTTGCTTGTAATTTTAAACTTAAAAACCTGCACTTGGGGAGTTTAAATTCAGGCGTGGCTTGAATTGAGTTACCTAGATAAGGCCTTTGGAGAACAAAAGGAGTTTATGCTAATTGTTTTGAACTCTGGCTGGAGAAAACATCTGATTAGGGATTTTAGGATGGTTTTTAAAATGGTGGGAAATAATTTTACTGTTGTTTTTGCATGCCAGATTTGTTCTGAGTATTCTTTTGGGCAGTTTTAAATTGTGAGAAATAATTTTACTGTTGCCTATTCAGGCTAGATTTGGTTATCTTTGGATGTAAGATCTTAAGAACTTGTTGGAGTGAAGTTCTGTTAAACTTACTTGAAAAGGGTCCTGTGTCTCCAATTAGGGTCTGACTTTTCTAAAGGCTTCAACACTGGCTAAGTTGGAACTTAGGAAAAGTCCATTGGGAACAATGGCCATGTGAAATCCTCCTACCTACCCCCACTACTTTCTGCTGCTTTAAATCTTAGGTGGGGTGGGGATCTTTTGTCTTCAAAGGTGAAGATTAAAATCATCCCCATTGCTCTCTGCTACTCCAGCTATGAACTGCCTAGTTAAGGCTGGGGGGCAGTTTCCCCTCCCCCCTGCCTCTTGGGAGGTGAAATGGGGGAGAAGGGTGGCCACGTGGAATTTCCCACACACACTAGGTGTGCTCAAACCTCTTTCTGTAGAGGCTTGACTTTGGCAAAAGATTTTAAGAGATAGGCCTGATTTTTAAGTTAATTGATCTATAATTTGGTAGGGCTGTTTCTAAAGGTTTAAAGGATATTTTTAAGAATCTTTCAGATTCCTTTCTACAGAATTGGGCATTCTGTATAAGTTTAATTGATTGTATCCTGAGGTTATGCCCATCATTTCTTTAAAATGATGAAAGTAATAGTTTTTCCTTGTCCTTTTGAAAAATGGTTTTGTTAAAATGAAAGTTAACTTGTGAACTTACTGAAATTAATTTATTATTGTTATCAATATGAGGTTATGGTATTTCTAAAAGTTTAATATTTTAAAAAACCTTTTGGACACTTTTATGTTCTGTATAGGATATTCTAAGTTTTAATTGATTGTATTAGGTCATCCTGAGGTCATTTAAAGAGCATCTTAAAATAATATTTTTTTTGTCGTTTTGAAAATGTTTCTGTTATGGCCAATATGTAATTTGGAATATTTATGTATTGGGTATTTTTAAAAGCAAACTCATTTGTGTATGTAATGTTCACTTATGGGAACATCTACTTAGATATGAAAGAAGTGAACTTACTGAGACAAATTCTTACTGTTATAAATATAAGATTATGGTAAATATATGTTTAGGTTTTATCTGAAACTTCAGCTAATAGCATATGTTATCAGAAGTAAAATTCTTTGGACTTATAATTAATGCTATTTGGGAGTTTTACAGTTCCACCCTCTGACAGTTAGTGAGACAATTAACAGGAGTAAAAATTAATTAAAGCTATTTTATCCTGTTTTGCTGAAAGTTAAATTTTAAGTGCTTATGTTATAGTTGTGTTCCTGCATTTTTTCCTCCTGTAATTAATTTTTATGATCAGAACAATGGTCAATATAAACTGTTAATGCAATTCAATTATGTCATACCTTGCTATTTCCAATCTGGTTATATGTTATAACTTGCTGTTTCCAACCTGGTTATATGTAATCAAATTAAGTATCTAGTCTGATCATTTATCTGTTACTGGATATTGTGTCTGGATATTCAAAGTCTTTTTGTTTGTTTGTTTTTAAGGTTTCTAACTAATGAAAGGACAAAAACCTAATTGCCATTTTATCTATTGGGAAGCTGCTGGCCAATTCATACTGGCCTCTTCACATTTTATATCAGTCTGTTCTAACCTTTACTTGTTAGATTTGCATTTTTTGTTCTAGGTTTTGGTCAAAATTACAAATATTGACTTGCTTCTGATCAGCCCATCTGAAGCTTTGGTAGTAGGCAGCATGGCCATGCCCTCTCCTCTCTGGACTGAGCATCAACTCTGCAGAAAGCAGTTTTTGAGATCATTGCTCCTGATGTAATTTGGACTGATATTGGGGAGTGGGAAAGTGGTTGAATTATTGTTAAAATTTTAACTGTATCACTGTGTTTAAGATTTGTTAAAACTGGGATTTGTTGAAACTGTTTAACTATTGCTGTATGTTTGAGGGATTTTTAGGAAACTTACTGTACTGTACTATATCGGAATTTTGATTCATTCTTGGGATTTATATGTGGAATAGTCGTTTGATAATTTCTTTTCTGTATAAAAAAAGGGAAGAAGGAAACTGCTTACCTGATCAGGAAATTGGGAAAAACTGATGTATTTTTCTTAGGCACTTCTGCCCTGTCCCCTATCTCATTAGTTCAAATTGAATTGGAAATTATTTCACTTCTTGCTTAAAATTTACTGGATTATGATTTGCTGATTATGCTTTAACTTTGGAACCCCTTATTCTGTTGAAATTGCCCTGGCAGACTCAATTTTGGGGATCATTCTTTAGAAACAACCAGTAATCAGACATCTTTCCTGGGACTGGCAGTCTCTCTGATGTGTTGTTTCTCCACTCCTGTTACCCCAGTTCCTTAATAGTATTTCAGCGTACTTAAAAGGACCTTGTAATATTGATATCAGAACTCTAATAATTAGTTTGGGGTTGCCTGCCTTGGTCCAACTGCATCATTTGCTCACAAATCTGTTTCCTAGTAGCAACTCCTGTTCTATCAAGAGGGGACAGGTGGAGCTACTCCAGGCCCCACTTTTTCCCCCTTTGGAGTCTCTGACAGACTTGAGGTGCTCCTCTTAGGATGGGCAGCAGGACTATCTTCAGCACTGCTACTCAGCAGAGTCTGAGTTAAGTGCACAAATGACCACAGACCTAACTCACAGTGAACTGTCCATCTCAAACTGAATTCTCTGGCTGAGATGCTCCCCAATTGCAGAGGACCTGAACAGGGAGGCCTGTGTGTCTCCCTAAATGAGGAATGCTGTTTGATGCTAATATTTCTGGGATTATCAGAGAGAAACTGGTCCTTGCCATTAATCCTTGCATGTTTCTAGTTTTAGTTTGATTTATTTGCTTTACATAGGGTTGATCAAAATTATGGTGCTAAGACCTTCTAGAGGAAGGTAATTCAATGATCTGAATATTCAGAAGAGAGAGAGAGAGAGAATGTGAAATGTTATGCCACAGTTCTCAGTTTCCATAATTATCCCAACCCAGTCCTGACTCAGTTTCTCTGCTTCAGCTCAAAGCTCAGCCCTGCAAAACCTCCCCTCCCTCTTTATCAGAATATTTGATAAAGATAAAGATCTTACATTTTAGAATATCAGAATGCCTCTCCCAAGCTACCAGAATGTCAGATATCGCCTTATCAAGATGCTTCTCCCCATCTCTGGGGTTCCTCCCCCTTACCCCCCGCCCCATGCCTCCCCTCACCCTATCAGAACCAGATTGTCAGAGTCCTATTCCCACTCTCAGCACCCTGACTCTGCCCCTGCTTCACTTTACCCCCTGAGTCTGAGCCATGTGTATGGTCATTGAGAACTCTCATTGTTTGCTGGATGCTTGGAGATGATAGTCTCATTCAGCCCTGGGACCAAACCATGGATCCATTTGGTCCCAGTAAATCTCTCCCATTTAATAAATTATTAAATACTCTCTAATCTCTATCTTGCCTCAGTTTCTCTGGCATTACAATAGTAGACAGAATTTTAACTGAGACTTGAAACCAGGATCTAAGAGATGAGGAGGGGGAAAAAATTGAGTTGAGAAATGGAGTGCTTTGTTTCAGGGCAGCCAGGAGGCCAGTATCACTGAAACACAGAAGAGAATAGGGGATATACAACTATTATGGACTTGAATCTTCTCAACAAATGCTTCAAGGTAATTCCAATTGATTTGGGATGGAAAATGCCATCCTTATCCAGAGATAGAACTATGGAAACTCCATATGAATTGAAGCAAGTATTTTCACCTTTTTTGTTTGTTTTCTTTCTCATTGTTCTTTCCCTTTAGTTCTGATGTTTCTTGGGAAACATGACAACTATGGTAATATGTTTATAAGAATTGCACATATTTAATCTATATCAAATTACATGCTGTCTTGGAGAGAGGGGAAGGAGGAAGGAAGAGAAAAAATTGGAACACAAAGTCTTACAAAAATGAATGTTGAAAATTGTCAACATGTATTTAGGAAAAATAAAATACTATTGAAAAAAATTTTAAAAATTAATCAAGAAGATAGGATGTAAGAAGACTGGAAATGTAGGAGGATAAATTATATAAGATTTTAGAAGCCAGATAAAACATTTTGTTTTGCTCTCTGAAGTGATAGGGGCTACTGAAGATAATGGTCCAGGAGTGATGTGAGAAGGACCTGCATGAAAATGATGGAAGAAATACCCAGAGGACAGTGGAGGATATGTATATATGAGATATGCTATAAAGGTGGAAATAGCAGAACTTGGCAACAGATTGGAAATGGAGAGTTAAAAAATCGGGAGTTGAGAATGCCTAGATTTCAAGCCTGCATAAATGAGAATATGTAGTATTTTGAACGATAATAGGGAAGTTGAGAAGAAGTGAAGGTTTTGGAGGAAAGCTAATGAATTCAGTTTTGAACTTGTTGAATTTAAGATATCTTTGAGACATCCAGATGTCCAATAAGCATGTGGAGACTCAAAACTAGAGATCAGGAAGAGAAGTAAGGTTGGATAAATAGATATGAGAATCATCAGCTTTGAAGGAATAACAGTATGGATACTGGAATCCTCTAAAATGAGAACAAGAGTTGAGGAGGAAGAAATAAAGACTGAATTAGGACATTGAACTAATTGAGGAAAAGGGAATGTGGTTGTGATGTAAACTGTGCCCCTTTTTGAGGGGAAGGGTTCAAAAGGAACCTTTGGGGGAAGGATGCTCCTGACTCTCAAACCCTCCCAGTTTCTGGGAGGGGTACATCCTTCCCAGACAACTCCCAGATAAGTAATCTCATTCAATTGGAAATCTTGGCCTGGGGCATAGTCAACTTCTCTATTGAGTTGCTCAAAACTGCTCCCCAGCTCCAGGTCAAGACTAACCTGATATAATCAAAGGTTTTTTCAACCCATATTTGCTAAATTTTTCATCAGAAGTTTGCCCTTAATGTGTGTGTGTGTATATATATATATATATTTAACTTATACTTTAATATATTTAACATGTATTGGTCAACCTGCCATCTGGGGGAAGGGGTGGGGAGAAGGAGGGAAAAAGTTGAAACAAAAGGATTTGCAACTGTCAATGCTGAAAAATTACCTATGCATATATTTGTAAATAAAAAGCTATAATTTAAAAAAATGGAAAAAAAAAAAAGTTTGCCTTTAGTCTAAATAAACCCATTCTTGCCACAAACCTCATGCCTATATTTATTGGGATTTGTGAATTCTTTTGCAAAACCTGCCACCAGCCAAAGGGGATCCTATTGCTATTAGGGGAACTCTTACCCTCATTCTCGCACCTCAGCGAATTTGGTGCTCAGTACGGATATCCCTGAAAGTCTAGCTGAGGGTGGTAAAGCCTTTTCTTGCTCATCATCTGTTCTAGAGCTAGGACACTCAAATTCCTGGGAAAATTTTGGTCCTGGCGAGCTCCAACCTCAAGTAGAATTCCCTCAGGAATACTTAGATTGGGAATTCCTCCATTTTCTGACAAAAAGGATTCTTAATCAGGGAGCATTTTGTCAGCTCTCCCTTTCTAGGGATGCCTAAGAGAAGGACAAAGCTTTATAAAATTGGGAAAATCTAAGGCTTGTGGCAAAATGGGACAATCTGCCTCTCTCCCTAAGTATTCTTCCTTAGGCAGTCTCTTAAAAACAACAAATTTGGCTTAAAAGATCTCAAAACTAAAAAGCTTAAATTAAAACAGCAATGCAGGATGCTGCTTAAATTGGCTGGAGGGAAATCAAACTCCCCCCTTCCTGCATCCCTATGCAGCCCTTATCAGGAGGCTTCTGAATCCCTTCCAGAACAGTACCTTATGTTCGACAGTATTTCTTTAACTCTATTCTCCTCACCTGAACCAGATCCTGAGATTTCCCAGCCCCCACTCCTCAATCCTTCTAATACAAGGAGTAGGACACCTTTTTCTCCTCCTCAGGATATTGATTTTAACTTCTGCCTCCTGAGAGAAGCAGCAGACTCTCAGGAAGAGACACTCAGAGCAGAAGTGACTTTTTCAATGTCAAATCTTTCCCAGACTAAGGAAAAACCTGGCCATTACTCTGAAGGCCCCACCCAGTTTTTTGAGGGGTCCAAGGCCAATGCCTTCCTTGATCTTTCCTGGGGATATGTTAATATTAAACAATGTGTCCCAAATATATGGAAGAAGCTGCAGAAGCCATATTTGGGCCCTCAAACTTCTCCCACTCGGTTGTTAGAAACAGCTGTTGTAGTTTAATGATAGGGATCAAACTGCAGCAGAGAAAAAAAGACTGCAGAGTTAAAGTGAGATATGGAGAATAGTCCCTACTTTTGGCTGCTGACATTTCCCAGAACCATAGGAGTTTGTGCTTTAGGTGTCATGGAAACTGTCCAAGGAAACTCCCCAGTCCTTGCCCTGAGTCCAAGAGGGGCACTGGAGGAGAGACTGCCTATAGGGGATAAGCTGCCCTCCCAATGCCCTGCCCTTCAGCAGGACTTTGGGGCTTGGTCAAGCTGTCCCTTGCTCTACCATGATAGTCCAACACCCAGATGTGGCCGGTAAGATCACCGAATTTCTTTTTTCTATAGGGACTTTTTCCCTCTTGCTCTGGCACTCTAGTCTCACTTGCCTCTCCCCCCATAGAATGAGGATTGCAGGGGAATTTAAGAATTGTTTGGAGACTTTCCCTCTGCCTTGCCATTTTGGTGATCTGTTCTTTAAACACTGTTTCTTATTATTCCTTCCTATCCTGCTCCTTTATTGGGGTATGATTCAATGGTGAAATTGAGGACCCAATTTTCTCTTCTCAGACTTCCAGATGGTCTTTTTGTTGTTGTTTTCAAAGCCCTTCCATGTTCCCTCTGAAATCTGGGAAAAAATAGATTCCTCTATTTGGGTCACTCCAGTGTTAGTCAGGATTGACAAATTTCTTAAGCACAAACTTTTAGCTAAAGATTTAAGAGATTTGGAGCCACTTAACTGTAATCTTATCTTGATCTGCAGTCTCGAAAGACAGGGCCATCACCCTGGGAGATCCCAGACCAGTCACCTATTTCTCAAAGGAACTGGACTGAATTTCCCTAGAATGGCTCTGTGCCTTAGAGAAGAAGCTTCAAAATTTACCCTATGGCACCAGAGCACTTTAGAAGTCAAAGGGCATCAGTGGCTTACTAGATATCAGGCTCTCCTGCTAGATATCCCCACCTGACTCTCCAGGTTTGCCACCCCCTTAACCCTGCCACTTTGTTCCCTGACACCACTCAGTCAGGAGACATCATTCATAATTGTGAGGAAACTTTAGATTCTGTCTACTCCAGCTGATCTGACTTAAAGGGACATTCCTCTTGACAACCCAGGTGGTGAATGGTTTATAGATGGATTAAGCTTTCTTGAAAATGGGGGAAGAAAGGCAGGTTATTCTATGGTGACCCTCAATAGCACCCTAGAGGCTAAACCACTGCCCCCTGGGACTTCTGCTCAGAAACCTGAACTTATTGCTCTGACCAGAGCTTTGGAACTGGAGAAGGAGATGAGAGCAAACATCTATACGGACTCCAAATATGCTTTTCATATTTTGCATGCTCACGGGGCTATATGGAAAGAAAGGGGACTTTTAATAGCAAAGAACTCTCCTACTGAATATGCAGGAGATATTCTATAGCTACTACAGACTGTCCATAAACCCACAGAGATTTCAGTCATATTTTGTAAAGGACACCAGAAGGGAGATTCATTTCAAGTCAAGGGGAATGGGTTTGCAGTTAAAGCTGCTACTCATTCACCTCTGACTATGGCACCTTTAATCTCCCAGCTCCCTGATTCTTACACCTCTTCTTATAGCCCATAGGAACAATCCCTTTCTCCTTCTGGCTGGTTTAAACCTCCCCCTTTCCTGAAGCCTGTTCAGAGAAGGAGCACATACCCAGGGGAGATTGGTTTTAAGTTGCTTTTGGTCTTCGTTGACACTTACAAATTGGGTAGAAGCTTTTCTCTTCAGGACCGAGAAGGTTCAGGAAGTATCAAGGCACTTAGTAAAAGAGATCATACCTCACCTAAGCCTGCCTAGCTTCTTGCAGAGCGACTAATAGTCCAGCTTTTATTTCTCAGGTATTTCAGAGTACTCCTATAAGCACTCTGGAGAAAGAAGGGTGAAATTATTTGTGTCCTTCTTTTTCTAACTCTCACTCAATCTTCCTAACTTTTTCTCACTCCAAGGATGAGAACTTTGCTCCTAGCACCTTCTCTCCACCTTTTCTTGGGGTCATTCCATGGTCCCTACCAGTAGTTAACTCCTTCTTAGCCTTTTAAATAGGGAGCTCCAAGGGCATTGAGGCATTGGGGATTGTTGGGTGGGTCATCAGCATCCTCAAGGCAGCCCACAGATGGGACCTGATGTATTTTTTGCAAAGGCCCCATTCCCAAACATCACTATCTCCACCTCGGATGCCACTCCACTTTTAATCTGTTCGTGAGATTTGTTTCCTCCAGGCTCCAAGCTACTTGGACACACAACATCCTGTGCTGCTTCTATCTTCAGATCTCGAACTCCCCCTCCTGGCCTGAACCCCCATCAAATATAGGGATAACTCTACAACCCTTGTTTGCTTGAAGCAGCTACAGAAAATGAGACCTTTGTCCCTTTGCCTCAAAAGAATTTGGGGGAACTGTTTGAGGGGGGAAAATGACATAAATTGTGTCCCCTTTAATCTTTGAGGGGATGATGCAAACTGAGCCACTTTTGGGGGGAGAGGTCAAAGAGGAACCTTTGGGGGAAGGGTGCTTCTGTCTCTCAAACTCTCCCAGCCTCTAGGAGAGGTATACCCTTCCCAGACAACTCCCAGATAAGTAATCTCATTCAATTGGAAATCTCAGCCTAGGGCATAGTCAACATCTTCTATTGAGTTGCTCAAACTGCTCCTCAGCTCCAAGTCAAGACTAATCTGATATAACCAAGGGTTTGTCAATCCATCTTTGCTAAATTCCTAATCAGGAGTTTGCCTGCTAAGAAATCTGTCTTCTTAGCATTCTGTTTTCATAGTTGTAATTAAATCCCCTTTTGCCACAAAACTTCCAGTTTGTGAATTCTTTTGCAAAGAATCTGCAACATCGACCAGAGGGGATCTCTTACCTTCAATTCTCACAACTCAACAGTTGGAAGTAGAAGAAAACAGCCACTAGAATCTTAGTTGGGTAGCAAATATAGATCAAATGAATCTCAGCAAAGGAAAAGTTATTGAGTAATGGAAGAAGGGGAAGATCTTAAAAATGGTCTTGGGGACTAAGGAATATTCCAATATTCTACCTCAATCAAGGAGGGTATTAGGAAAAGTTAGACCTGTGCTAGAAATGGTTGTCAGAGAAGGAATGTCATCAGAAGAATGCTAGGTGTTAGTGACAGTAAGAAGATGGAAGGAGTAGGAAAGGAAAAGGTTTAAGTTGAAACCAGATTTGTTGCCTATGGAGCAGGCATTCCAAAACTGAGGAGAATAAGAAAAAAGATTCATACAGTGTGAGGTGGAGAAAGAGGTGTGAATAATGAGAGCTGGGAGTTTGGAATCACTGAGAATAGAGTAGAATGAGATGGAAATCTGTTAAAAAATAACAGCTAGCATTTATATGATGCATTAAACGTTGGAAAGCCCTATATAATTATTATCTAACTTTATCCTCACAACCCTGAGAGCTAAGTGCTTTTATTAACATTCTCATTTTACAGCTGAAGAAACTGAGTCAGGTGGAGATTTAAGGGGCTTAATTAGGGTCAAAGAGCTAGTATGTGCCTGAAGTCATATTTGAACCCAGGACTCCTCTAGTTCCAGTGTTAGATTCCCTGAGTCCCTGAGGTGTTTTTAGCTGATTATTAATCATATAGGAATGAATAGTGATAGGTTGTCAGTTTTCCCCTTCAGGCTCAGGGATAGAGAGTTCCCAGGGGAATTAGGCTAGAAAGTTGGAAGGGTAAAGATAAGCTCAGGTGACAGAGATGCTTTGAGGGGAGCACAATGTTTTCCTCCTTCTTAAGAAGGCTGGGTATTTGTGATAGGATGACTTCTGCTTTGTGGAAGGAGGAAAGTTTTGTAATGACTGTTCTTAAGGTCATTTGAATAAATGCTATCTTTAAGAACCCTGTCTTTAGGTAAACTCTACCTTTGGAAAGATTAGCTAGATCAGGTGACCTTCCATATTTCATATGGATATATTTCATATCTTGGTGTCAGTATAGTATCGCTCTCTCCAAATTAATTCAGGATATTTTCTCAGGTTTTCTTCCCACACTTAGCTGGCAAAAACCTACTTTTTTGGTTGAGATTTTCTTGGATCCTAAGTCAACTAACCTGCAAAATGAGACTCTGTCTTGTTATGGACTAGAACTTGAAACAAGGTGCTAAATCACTGGAATTGATAGAGACAATGCTTATGTACTAAGTTCACACCTTTAAGACAGTTCACACATTAGTTCATACATTAGAGTTCACACTTTTAAGAGAGTTCACACCTTTAAGAGAGTTCACATCTTTAAGAGATCATATAGAAGGAGGTGCTCCCACAAGGCCAACTAGAGACTTCGGGAGATTCACAAGTCAGAAGCCCAAAAGCTCACTCTCTCGGAGGCAGAGTCAATTCATTCCATATTCCACCTTTGTGCTGGCTGGAGGCTTTGGATTCAGAGGGAGCTAGAGGCTGAAGCTGGAAGAAGCAAAAGACTAGCAGCAAGAGCTCTCGGAGCCAAGGAGAGAGATAGGCCTCTAAGAAAGCTAACTGGGCCCAAGGAAGGACAAAATTTGGACTTTAACAGGTGGCTGCATTTGAGGTGATTATTACTCTGAACTAAAACTAAGGCTGCCTCCAGAAGGTCCCCAAAAAACCTGCTCCCAGAGAACATTATATTTTAGAGAAGAACATTACATTTTGGTGCCCAATTGGACTTTAACAGCTGGCTGCATTTGAGGTGATTATTACTCTGAACTGAAACTAAGGCTGCTCCCAGAAGCTCTCCAAGAAACCTGCTCCCAGAGAACGATTATATTTTAGAGAAGAGAACATTTCACTGTCTTCTACTTTTTTATTTACCATTTCATTTACATGTCCTCAATCAATCATAGCCAAACCTGGAGTCCTACTAATAATAACAAATCAAATCTCTTCCCACCTAGTCAACTAAAGACACACCACTGGTCTTTGAGACTTGGTATCAAGGGTCATTGGAAATAAGCTGCTCTCTCTTCTATTAATGGCTTATTTTCACTGAAGTTTACTCCCCTGTTATGATAAGAGATCTAAATAAATTATTTTATTTTGGAATATTTATTATTCTATTTATAAATAAGATATATTTAGAAGAAACAGAAATTCTTCATCTTCAAGAAATGAAATCGGTCACACATCATCAATGTGAAAATCAGCATTTAACTTCTTTCCAACAAAATAAGATTCCTCTACACCCAATATTTTATTTTTACCTTGTTTTGTTTTTCAGAACTGCCTGTTCTTCCATACATTTGCCTTATATTACATACTCTGTGTGTTTATGTGTGTATTTGTGAGTTCTAGCAAATGTAGTTTAGATGCAAACTGCTTTTTTAAAGGATCATTCCTTTCCACAAAGCATAATATCGTAAATTATAAATAGTACATTGACTCATAACAAATTCAATTTTAACTGAAAACTAGAAAATGGTTTCCTCACATAGATTTCTATACCTGTAGTCTAAGGGTTTTTCATAGCCCAATTTCTGAATGCCTTCAAAATTTTAGAAAGAATTTGATTCAAAATGATATACAGTAAGAGGAGTTTGGTAAAGAAAGGAAAAAGCAGGAAGATCTAGATTCAAATCACCTTATACCCAACTCATGCATAATGGATATGTGAAGTCATTTGATCCCCTGAACCATCTAACCAATTCTCTAAGACTAAATTAAAAAGAAGGTACTGACCTAACATAGAGATTCCTTACATAGGTATTATTACCTATACACCTGAAATCACAATTCCAGTCTCTGGCTCCTACATTTCAAAAGACAATTAAAAATTGCTAGATTGAGGATTATGGTCAAGTATCATTTATATCCTCATGAATAGACTAGGTTGGTGATAGCTTATTTTAATCACATGAACAAGCTAGGCAGATGAAAGTAAATTAAATCCTTGACTCCATGCTTTTCTAAGTGTCCATTTTATCCTAAACCACATATAATTGTAACTATAAATTTTAATCTTTGGAATTTGTTTACCTTGTAAATGTAAATCAGATTTCCAGCTTCATAGGTGTCTCATAGGTTCAGAACAAGCTTCTTAACACATGATTCTTGCTTTAGTGAGTAATGGTATTTTTTAATGCTGCTACTATTTGTTTCTTGAATTTTTCAGTATTTGCACTCTTCACATATCTCAGTTTTGCACATGGCATGATTTGGTGACAGACCAATCTCAGTTTCTCATTTTCAGGTTCTGTGTAGGAGCTACAACCCAAAATAATGCAAAACAAAGGAAATATGCTTATGCTTATTGTTTGTTATATCAATGAAATGTATATTTAAAATAACAAATCTGGGACCATATACACTGGAATTATCTTCGGAGTCCCTGTCACTGGGACTGTGTAACAGGTAACACCATATTTTTGTTGGTGGTTATGCTGTGTTTATCTAGACCAGTGATTTTATCGGCATAGGTAGCTCCCGGAGGTAAACTTTATTCCTTTATGCAGATTTAACTTAAAGTCTTAAAGAGTTGATCCTGTTAACACAAGCTCAATCTGAATCTATATTTTCTTGTCTATAAGGCTAGTCCTCCATCCCTTATGCTACAGAGAATGTGTTATATAATCACTTGAGAACATGTTATATAATTATAATGACCATTATGATGATGATGATGAAAATATTTCTGACATTTCAGATATTAAGATTTTTTGGACTAAATCTAAGGACAAAGCCTCCCCACCTTTGATGAGGGATCTTTGTAATATAAATAGCAAACAAAACAACACAAACTCCATAAAACAAAAAGCTTATAAATTGTTGAACTAAAGCATGATCTAAACAAGGATGGAGGGGATGTAATATTTTACTGCATGTTTTCTATTCCTAGACAGATCTTGGTTTCTTTCAATTAATTTGATTCAGTAAGTGTCTTACCCTTCCCTCTAAGATTTATCAATCTCACTTATGTTCAAGAAAAATGGATTCCCAGATCTCCACTTTGATTGTTGCTGAATCTTTTGGCCTGACCAGCAGGCTTAGGTCACAATCCATTGCAGTACTTATGAATCTTAATTGAAAAAACTTCCTCCTGCCTCCTTTCTGGAATTTTCTGAAGGTAAATTCTAGAATGGTTCTTTGGTGGGTTACCTTGACAACCTCACAATGTAAAAAGGAGACATAGCAGTGCCTTCCTTGAAAATATGAGTTTGATTAATTACTTTATGCTTGTCCAAAGGATGAATTTCCAGATGTTTCATTTCTCCTTTCTACTCATTATTCATTTTTCATTATTTCATTCATTATTATTCAGCTGCTCATGAATGTAGAAAGTAAAGGAAAGTACAATTTAAATCCATCAATTTTGACATTCATAAACTACTTTATTAAAGGTTTACTCAAGGAGAAGATTACAACTAATACATTAAAAAATGTGGGGGGAAAAGCTTGGATTATTATAATATTTTTTTTATTTCATGCAATTATATTTTTATTCCATATAATTACTCCCATTAAGAGTGATTGCTAAAATATATTTCCATCTTTATCTTTATAATGTATAAAGTGTATCTTTATAATGAGCATTTATTATTTACAAGTGTGAGTTACTGGAGAAAGAGCTAGAGCCATAAAGCCCTCGGTCCAAGTTCTCCATCTGAAATATACTAGCTTTGCTTAACCTCAGTACTCTAAAGTACACTCTTAAGTAGGAAAGAAGGTGCTGACCAACATTGGTATAGGAAGTCTTTACATGCAAAAGTCTCCTATAATCAATGAAATCACAGGTTCAGTCCCTCTCCCTATATTTTAAGAGCCTCTTCCTTCCAAATAGCTCAAAGCATTATATGAATAATTTTACAATTAGCATTTCTAAAAACTAGTATGGCAAATGGAAACAGAAGGGAAGGATGGTAAAAGTAGCAAGCATTTATATAGCACTTAAAAGGCTTGCAAAGTATTTTACATATGTTATGTCATTTGATCTTCACAACTCTGTGACATTTATTGATAGTACATAAATCTCATATCCATTTTAGCACTTTAAGTTTTATAAAACGTTTTGTTTACAAAATACTGTCAGGCTGATCATTTCAGGATTGTTACCATATTAGAGATTGTACCAGTATTGGTAACAGAATTAATCAGTATTGATATTTGTGTCAATATTGGCACAAGTATTAGCATTGGCTTTAGAGGTAATAAGTGGCTCAGTAGATAGAGTGCTGTACCAAAGTCTGGTATTATAGCACTGGTATAAGTATTAGTATCATTCCTGTTTTTCTCTTTAAGAAACTGAAGTCTAGGAAGGTTCAGTTCAGGGTAGAAGGACGAGTTAAGATCTGCTTGTTGCCAAAGATGAAGTAAAGTTAGGGACAGGCTATGCTGGCAAAGGCTGCAGCAACAGCAAGGACACCTGTGGGTCTGCTTGTAATCCTCTCCCAGAGTTTAAGAATTGGTGGGGAAGAAGATGTTGAATGAGTGTAATAAGGATTAGGGATTAGCCTTCTCTTCTGGTGTTTATTCTTTCATTTTAAACCACATTAAACTTCTTGGTATCTTGGTCTACTAAAGACAACAGTAATTATTTTTTCTCTGGAACATAATTCCATCTGGGGAAGTTTTAGAGTTCCTAAGAACTGAAGAAAATGTCTAGTCCTTCTCCTTATTAGTCACAATCCAACATTTAACTCTTTTTTTAATCTGAATTTGATGTTCCCATTCTTATCTTGACTTGATGTTTTCATTTTTACTACATGTATTTATTTGTTACATGTGTGCATAATAAAGTATACAGTATAATAAGTATACAGTTCACTGGAGATCTTGAGAGCTGGAATCAGGCTAGACCTGGGTTTGAGTCTTACCTCTAAAATATACTGGCTGGACAAATGAACTTGCCTCTCAGCCCTCTCTCCTATCAGGCAATACTTTAAGTTTCAGAGGAGGCTCTGACTAGCCTTGGTAGAAGTTCCTTAATTGGAGGTTCTTAGGCTAGTGAAATCACAAGTACAATCCAGAAAAAAAGAAAATCTTCTAGAAATGCATCTATATCTGTGTTGCAAACTTCTAAAGCAAAGGTATTGCATCTGCTCCCTTACATAAAACTCACCACACAACCATACATGAATAGAAGGCTAAATGCTCTTTTCTGGTTGATGACAATGATGAGAAAAGCATTAGCAAATTCATTTCAACTAGCACTAGGTGCCTCCTATGAGCAAGACACATCCTTAAGTACCTTTCCTATTACCTTCCCCACAAACACTTTTTGTGTTTCAGAATCTAGACAAACTGGGCTACTTGCTTTTCCCATACACACACGTCATGTCCAATCTCCCATCTCCATTCCTCTGTACATCCCGTTGCCTATTTCTGGAATGCTCTCTCTCCTCACTGAAAAAAAATCCCTAAGCCCTTTCAAGGTTCTTCTCAAGTGCCTCCTCCAACATGAGATCTTCACTGAACACCCTCCAAATTGTTAGTTTTCTCATCCCTAAAATTATTTTGCATTTACTTTTTGTACATTTTGTATTGATTTATTTATCTACATGCCATGTTCTCCCAGTAAAATGTCACTCCTTTGAATCTGTAACACTGTACCCAATACCTGGTACATAGTAGATACTAAATAAATGTTCACTGAACTGAACTGTTAAATTGAATAATACAGAAGTTATTAGTAATGCAGTTCTGTTTTTTAATAGTATTCTGTCTTTCATGCTCTTATACATGTTTGATATGTTCTTGGGTTTGAAAGCATTCACAAATTTTGCTACTCTGGACTTTTATTAACTAGCCATAAGGCTTGAATCCATTATCTATGAATTATAATATATTTTAATTTAAAATTTAATAATTATGCACAATATGCATGATTATGCATAATTATATGACCTTACAGAAGGTTCTAATCACCCTTTAATTATGAAAAGATAGCATAATACAATCATATTCAAAGCAGAATTTGAGGTTTGATGTAGGGCTCTCCCCATTTCTTTTCCTCTCATTTAATATCAAGATAGTAGAAGACCTTTTTAAAAATCCAGATTCAATTGATGTTAAAATCTTAAATAAAATATTAGCAAAAAGACTATAGAAAATCATTCCCAGGATAATACACCACAATCAAGTAGGATTTATACTAGGAATGCAGAGCTGGTTCAATATTAGGAAAACTATCAGTATAATTGACCATATTAATAACCAAATTAGCAAAAACCATATGATCATCTCAATAGATGCAGAAAAATCATTTGATAAAATCCAACATCCATTCCTATTAAAAACACTTGAGAGTATAGGAATAAATGGACTTGTCCTTAGAATAATCAGTAGCATCTATTTAAAACCAGCAGTAAGCATCATATGTAATGGGGACAAAATGCAACCATTCCCAATAAGATCAGGAGTAAAACAAGGTTGCCCACTATCACTATTACTATTTAATATTGTATTAGAAATGCTAGCTTTGGCAATAAGAGCTGAGAAAGAGATTAAAGGAATAAGAATAGGCAATGAGGAAACCAAATTATCACTCTTTGCTGATGATATGATGGTATACTTAGAGAACCCCAGAGATTCTACTAAAAAGTTATTAGAAATAATTCACAACTTTAGCAAAGTTGCTGGTTATAAAATAAACCCACATAAGTCATCAGCATTCTTATATATCACTAACAAAATCCAACAGTCAGAGTTACAAAGAGAAATTCCATTTAAAGTAACTACTGATAATATAAAATATTTAGGAATCTATCTGCCAAGGGAAAATCAGAAACTTTATGAGCAAAATTACAGACCACTTTTCACACAAATTAAGTCTGATCTAACCAATTGGAAAAATATTAAATGCTCTTGGATAGGGCGAGCAAATATAATAAAGATGACAATATTACCTAAACTAATCTATTTATTTAGCGCTATACCAATCAGACTTCCCAAAAACTATTTTGATGACCTAGAAAAAATAACAACGAAGTTCATATGGAAAAACAAAAGGTCAAGAATGTCAAGGGAATTAATGAAAAAAAAAAATCAAATGAAGATGGCCTAGCTGTACCAGATCTAAAATTATATTATAAAGCAGCGGTTACTAAAACCATCTGGTATTGGCTAAGAAATAGACTAGTTGATCAATGGAATAGGTTAGGTTCAAAGGACAAAACAGCCAATAACTTTAATTATCTAGTGTTTGACAAACCCAAAGACCCCAGTTTTTGGGATAAGAATGCATTATTTGACAAACATTGCTAGGAAAATTGGAAATTAGTAGGGCAGAAACTAGGCATTGGCCCACACTTAACACCATACACCAAGATAAGGTCAAAATGGGTTCATGATGTAGGCATAAAGAATGAGATTATAAATAAATTGGAAGAGCATAGGATAGTTTACCTCTCAGACCTGTGGAAGAGGAAGGAATTTATGACCAAAGAAGAACTAGAGATCACTACTGACTACAAAATTGAAAATTTTGATTATATCTAATTAAAAAGTTTTTGTACAAACAAAACTAATGCAGACAAGATTAGAAGGGAAACAATAAACTGGGAAAACATTTTTACACTCAAAGGTTCTGATAAAAGACTCATTTCCAAAATATATAGAGAATTGACTCTAATTTATAAGAAATCAAGCCATTCTCCAATTGATAAATGGTCAAAGGATATGAACAGACAATTTTCAGATGATGAAATTAAAACTATTACCACTCATATGAAAGAGTGTTCCAAATCACTATTGATCAGAGAAATGCAAATTAATACAACTCTGAGATACCACTACACACCTGTCAGATTGGCTAGAATGACAGGGAAAGATAATGCGGAATGTTGGAGGGGATGTGGGAAAACAGGGACACTGATACATTGTTGGTGGAATTGTGAACACATCTAGCCATTCTGGAGAGCAATTTGGAACTATGCCCAAAAAATTATCAAAATGTGCATACCCTTTGATCCAGCAGTGTCTCTACTGGGCTTATACCCCAAAGAGATACTAAAAAAGGGAAAGGGACCTGTATGTGCCAAAATGTTTGTGGCAGCCCTGTTTGTAGTGGCTAGAAGCCACTTTTTGTTAGAAGGTAAATATTTCATCTTCATTCTTTTGTACTGACATTTTTATATGATTATTGAGATGACAGTCTGGATTTCATACTCTGAAAATTGTTCATATCCTTTCAACATTTATTTGTCAGGAAATTTCTCTTCCTCTTATGAATTTTAATCATTTTCTTATGTACCTTGAAAATGAAACCTTTATTAGAGAAATTTGTAAAAGGATTTCCCCTCCCAATTTTAATAATTGAATTTGTTGTATAAAACTTGTAAAAATTTTATATAACCAAAGTTGTGCATTTTATCTTATAGGATTTACTCTAACATTGTTTATTTATTTATGAACTTTTCTATTTATAGATGTAAAGGTAATTTTTCCTTCTGTGTTATTATTTGATTAGATAACAAATTAGAAAAAATTTGTTTATGATGTGACATTCTATATAACACACACACACACACACACACACACACACACACATATATATATATAAAACCCATAAAGGGATAAATATCCAATATATGGTTTTAGAAGATGATCTAAACCCAATTTTTGCCAACATTTTTTGTCAAATAGTTCTTCTCTTAGTAACTCTTTGTCTTTGGACTTATCAAAGGTCACACAATGCTACTATTTTTGTTTTACTTAGATATGTGATACATTTAATTTACTCCACTGCTTAATCACTCATTTAAAAAAAAAAAAAACAGACTAAGTAGTTGTAATGATTGTTATTTTACAGTACAGCTTGAGATCTGATATTGAAAGCCTTTCCTTTAAATTTTTTTTCATTATTACTCTAAAAATTTTTGACCTTGTGTTCCTTCATATAAATTTTACTCTTAATTTTCCTCACTCTATTCTTTTAGGAGTTTGATACAGCTCTGAATGAGCAAATTAATTTAGATAGTATTTTTGTTTTTATGTTGACAATCTATCTGTGAACAATTAAATTTCTCTAATTGTTTAGGTCTGTTTGTTATAAAGAGTGTTAAAATTAAATTCATAAAGTTCCTGGTCAAATCTTAAAAGATAATATTTCCAAATACTTCTATAATTTATTTTGGATGGAATTTCTTTTTCTACTCTTCTTGGTCATATATATAAAATCCCAATTCTAGTGATTTATTTTTATTTACCTGATTATACCTGTGATTGTTTTAAACTTGAATACTTAAAAACCATATTTTTTTCAAGAATATTGATTATGGAAGATGGGCTGAGTGTTGTTATTTCCATTTTTATTTGTGTTTTGCGGGCAGTGAGGAGGATAAATACCTAAATCTTTTCTTGTTTAACTCTCAAAGACTTACATTTTAAAAATGATTTGCCCATTCTGTCATAAGACTTCATATCAGAAGATATTACAGAATACTTCTTTCAAGTAAATAATTCCTTATTTTTTCCTTTGGTCTATGTTGTAGTCATGCCAAAAAAAAAAAAAAAACAAAAAAAAAAAAAACATAAAATATATTTATTTTGTTTGAAACTGAAGACTTCTGTAACTATCATCTTGAAGAAAAATAAATCGAGAATTTGATTGTTGAGCTAATCCTTGCCAGTTTACCTTAGTCTGCCTAGCAAAAAGTGTTAAATACATTTTTAAGGCAATAATCAGAATTAAATGAATAAATAAAACTTTTTTTACTTTTATTTTATTTTATTTTTTAATAGCTTTTTATTTACAAGTTATATGCATAGGTAATTTTACAGCATTGATAATTGCCAAACCTTTTGTTCCAATTTTTCCCCTCCTTCCCCCCATCCCCTCTCCACCCATGGCAAGTTGACCAATACATGTTAAATATGTTAAAGTATAAATAAAACTTTTAAAAGACTATAGTTACCTAATTGACAGAATGTCAATATGATATAGTAGATATATATCTAGGCTAAGACCCACTTATAATACATACTATCTATATGTATGATCAAGTCATGTAACCTCTCAGTGGCCCAGGCAATTTCTAAGATTCTAACTTTCTGAAAACAAACCTAATTTCATTGTTAAGAGTTATTTTCTTTGAACTCCTTATTGATGAACTCACAGGTCCAATACTGATAGTCAGAGGAATTCTTCCTTATAGGATTTTGGTTGAATGTCGATTATCACACATAATTAATCATATTCTAAATTGTATTATAGTTTTTTTGTACTACCTTCAATTATGTAGGCCCCAAATCTTAACAATTAATTCTTTACTCTTCCTTTCCTTTAATAACAAATTCAACTAACATCCAATTCCATTTCTATAAGGATCCATATATCTGCAAATATGTCACAGAGGCAGCAGAAAAATAGCTGGATTTTAAATGAGCAAGCTTTTCCCCTTCCCAATTTCCAAGGTGAGCCTTTGATCACCTTTTATCATGATGTGCTATAGATAATTTGAGATGTTTAAGATATCACTTTTGTCAAGTATCAAGAAAGCAGGAAATGCAAAAATGCCTATAAAGTATAGAAATGTTTATGTCCTTCAAACACTAACTTCAAGTTTAAACGCTGAAGGCTGTTTTCAATCCATAATTTTTTTTTTCATACTAAATTTATCTTTGCAGCGGGGTAAGATGATACAGTGAGGTCAAGAAGACTTGAGTTAACTGGGCTTATATCCCAAAGAGATTGTAAAGAAAGGAAAGGGACCTGTATGTGCACAAATGTTTGTGGCAGCCCTTTTTGTAGTGGCTAGAAACTGGAAACTGAATGGATGTCCATCAGTTGGAGAATGGCTGAATAAATTGTGGTATATGAAAATTATGGAATATTACTGTTCTGTAAGAAATGACCAACAGGATGATTTCAGAAAGGCCTGGAGAGACTTACACGAACTGATGCTGAGTGAAATGAGCAGGACCAGGAGATCATTATATACTTCAACAACAATACTATATGATGACCAGTTCTGATGGACCTGGCCATCCTCAGCAATGAGATCAACCAAATCATTTCCAATGGAGCAGTAATGAACTGAACCAGCTACGCCCAGAGAAAGAACTCTGGGAGATGACTAAAAACCATTACATTGAATTCCCAATCCCTATATTTATGCCCAGCTGCATTTTTGATTTCCTTCACAAGCTAATTGTACAATATTTCAGAGTCTGATTCTTTTTGTACAGCAAAATAACGGTTTGGTCATGTATACTTATTGTGTATCTAACTTATATTTTAATATATTTAACATCTACTGGTCATCCTGCCATCAGGGGGAGGGGGTGGGGGGGTAAGAGGTGAAAAATTGGAACAAGAGGTTTGGCAATTGTTAATGCTGTAAAGTTACCCATGCATATAACCTGTAAATAAAAGGCTATTAAAAAAAAAAAAAAAAAAAAAAAAAAAAAAAAAAAAAAGACGAGTTAAAATCTGGCCCCGTCACTTAAAATCTGTGTGACCATGAGCAAGTCATTTAACTGCTATTTTCCTCAGTTTCTCCAGCTGTAAAATGGGAATAATAGTAGCATCTACCTCACAGAGTTATGAAAATAAAATGAGATAAATATATGTTAAAAGTATTTAACTCAGTGTCTGGAATACAGTAGTGCTATATAAATGTTTATTGTCTTCCTTCTTTCCTAGCTATGTGACCTTGAGAAAGCCATTTGCCTATTTCTCTTTGCTTCAATTTTCTCCTCTGTAAAAATGAGGATAATAATGCCCATATCTCAAGGTTCTTGTGATGATCAAATGAGATAATATTTGCAAAGCACAATATATCTGGCACATTATTTTTCATAGGAGTAGTAACAATTGACCCACTCTTAGTCCAAAGGCAAGGGCTCCCTCTCCCACTAAAGAGTCTCACTCAGCTCTGAATTAAGTTCTAACAACACAAAAATGCCCATTTATGATAAAGGATTAAAATATAACACAAGAATCCATAGCTTTCATTTACTATCCTGGTAGATTAATAAATAATCAAAAAAGGAAACATTTAGTGGGATATTGCTAATCTTTTATCTCCCTTTTACCTCAGCTTTTCATTATCTGAACAACTCTCTCAAGCTCTGTTTTTTTTTTTTGTTTGTTTTTTCTGGCAAGCCAGACTAGGCCAGGGCTCATCTTGTTTTTAGTGGTTATTTTTTCCTCCAAAAAGCATCATAGTAGCCATGGAGGTACCTCACAGAGTGTAGACAACATTGATTTAGATCTCCAGGAATTTCAAGTCTCTAAAATTCACATCTTGAATTCAGATCTTGAAGTTCTGAGTTCAAATCCAGCTCAGACACTCCCTAGTTGAGTGATGCTGTGCAAATCATTTAACCCTGATTATCTAACCCACTGGAGAAAGAAATGGCAAACTACTCCAGTATCTTTGCCAAGAAAACCCTGCCTTCTGTCTCACAACAGAAAGCTGGCTCTCAGGTTGGAATACAGAAACATTTTTTGGTAACCTATGTCAGGAAAAGCAGACAAGGCAGGGCTTTGAGATCCTGACAGATTTACCAACACAGCAGCCACTGATGGTTACTTGATCAGGTAGGTACTGATCAAGGAGGAAAGGAGTTCTTTTCCCCTCCCTTTAGGAACTCCCAGAGAGTCCCATTCCATCTGCTTTTGAGAGAGGAAAATGAGAGCATTAGTAGATGTTGCTCCCATTAAAGTCTATCAGTTGGGTGGTTCTTCCTGCTCAGTGTCCCAATATGGGAGTCAATATGCTTCATCATCAATGAATACTTAATATTTCAGCACTGAGCCCATAGGAGCGCAATACATTGCCTATAGAATGTATTCTAGTCCAAACCCTCATTGTCTATCTCCTAATACTTGACAGTAATCTCCACAATTATAAAAGTCATGAGATAACACTTTATTTTTATATCATCTTTGTATCAGGAAGACCCAAGTTTTATTGATTTTATTGAAATCCAGCCTTAATGATGTAATGTCTGCCTAAATGCTAGTGTGGTTGGGAGGATAAAATGAGCTAATAATTGTAAAATACTTAACATAGTACCTAGGACATTTGTTGTTGTTTAGTTGTGTCCAATTCCACAACTCTCTGGACATTTGTATCCATGGCATTTTCTTGGCAAAAATACTAAGCCATTTCCTTCTCCAGTGTCTCCATTTTACAGAAGAGGAACACAAATTAGATTTGCCAGAGAGTGCCCAAAGACAGGAGTTGCTAGCAAGAACTGGCAAATATCTGAGGCTGTATTTGAACTCAAGTCTTTCTGACTTTAGCCCAGTGCTTTACCCACTTCATCAGCTATCTGCCCCACCTGGTTTATAATAAGCCTTCTGTAAGTGTTAGTTATTATTATTTATGTATCAATGACATAACACCTAAATTCGAGGAAAAATTAATCAGACAAAAAAAGAAAACTAGATAATAATAATTGGTAGAGACTTCACCATGTCCCTTGCAGATCCAAGCAAATCTAATAGAGAAATGAAAAAGAATTTAAAATCCTAAAATAAAGTTTAAAAAACTTTAACTGGATATGTAATGTGGATATGGATATAAATGTGTGTATTATATATATATATACATATATTAATATATTTTGAAGCATAAAAACTAACTGACTTTTCCTTAGTAAAACACATCTTTCTAGATCTCAGAGTTAACATCATTTGTTATTAAAATTAGAAAAATTTACAATAAAATACGATCCATTCTGCCACTGAACCTATGACCACTTTCTGCTATATTTGATTTTATAGAAATTCTATTCATAGCAATAAGGCAAAGAAAGAAATCGATAGAACAAGAATAGGTAAAAAAGAAACAAAATTTTCTTTATTTGTAGATGATATGATAGTATATTAGAGATTCCTAAAGAATTAACTAAAAAAAAAAACATTTTACTAACTTTCATAAATATCATTTTATAAAATAAACTCATAAAAATCAAACTTCCTATATGTTACTAATAAAACTCAGCAGAAAGAGACAGAAATACCACAGAATGAATATATTATCTAGGTATCAACCTAAGATAACATACTTAGAATCTTATGTGAATGTAACTAAAAATGCTCTTTATAGAAATAAATATTTAAATACATATAAATGATATATTGTACCACATGAATGTAATAAAATTGGCAAAACTACCCAAATTAATTTATAGATTCAGCATTACACCAATACAATTCAAAAGTGATTACTTTAGAGACCTAGAAAAAATAATAACAATATTAATCTGTAGTAACATAAGGTAAGAAATCTCAGTAGAAATAAAGAGTGGGAGAGTGGGGAAAGGAATGAAAGAAGACTAGTATTACCAGATCTCAGACTTTGATGTAATGTAATAATCATCAAAACTATTTGGTACTAGATTAGAAGACAACAACAGAAAAGTTGGTCAATGGACCAAACTAAGTTAAGCAAAATTCAGAAACAAACATAGTAGTCCTAGTGTTCAGTTAGACCAAGAATACCAACTACTGGATTAAAGATTTCCTATTTAACAAAAATTCTGGAAAACTGGAAAGCAGTCTGGCAAAACTTCACTAACTTACTGGTTGTCCTGGCTTTCAAAGACGTTGGCCCAGGAGTATACACCAAGTTTTTGAAGAAGAAAGCCCATTATAACCAAGGCTCTGAGGCCTAATAGACTTACTTTTTGACTGAAAGAAAGTAGAAGTTTGTTTTGTTTTTTTCATTCTTAGAATTGAATGCACATATAACTCATAGTACAAATAGAAGTTATGGAATGGCAGGAAGAATTTCAGTGCTTCCCAGTGCTCCTAAAATATAGTATTGATAAGGAGATGTTTAAGGGCTAGTCTAAAGAATTGCTAGTAAAATTGGTAGTATATTGTAGCATTCAGGATCAGGAATAAAGACCTTTGTGAGGGACTTTAAGAATGAGTCTCCGAAGGTTAAGACATATTCATATCATTCTAGTTATAGAATCAAGAGACCATTATCCCAGGTATTTGGAAAGGTGAGGACTGACAAAGATGCAAGGATCTACTAGAAACAGTAGCTAAGTTATTTCATATCAGAAAACCCTCAGGAAATCTATAGTAATATCTGTTTTCCAAAGTCTAGAGAGTTTAAGCCTTGTACATTTGCTTAAGATTCTTTTCAATGAGGAAGACAATTATTACTCAAAGCTTCATGAATGAGGGACAGAGTTGCTGAGAACTTTGGGAAAGGAAAGGCCTTCTTGGCTTTGGCAAGAAGAGATGACATACATAGTTCTGGATTTTCTTGAAAGTGTTGGAGGGGGAAAAGGTTTTGAGAGGATGCCAACAAGTGTAAAGACTGGTGCTTTAATATATCTCTGATTTCTATCTTGATTCACTAGAGAATGAGAGAATTTTCCCTTGGGTTAGATTGGAAACTCTTGCTTGATGAGCTAGGTTATCTTGCTCCAAGGGGAAAAGCTCATTCGTATATTCTGGCGTATTCCAATCTGTATAACTTCTCTGTTTTCTGTTTGTTAATGGGTTGGATAACTAGATTTATTTGTTAAGTTCATGTCTTTGTGTAAACATTTAGTAGGAAAGGAGTAAATTCTTTCAATACATTGTGATGTACTACTTCCTCTTTAAGGGATTAATAACTAGGTAAATTCTCTCACTCTACATAATGTCTAGTATATTCCAATATATATGTAACTTTTCTGATTTTTCTTTGCTTTTGGATTGAATAAATGGATTTATTTGTTAAATTCACCACTAGTTGTGATGGTCTTTGTGTAACTAGTATTCAGTTGGAAAAGAAATCAAACTTTTGGATATATTTTAGTGTGATAAAAGTAAATGATGTTTTGTTTCCCTATCACTGTTGAAGGAGAAAAGGTCTTCAAGGACTTCCTTGCAAAAAGTATTTCACAGACAGAATGTTACTAATTTTAAATTTTAATTTTATGGTCTAAATTTGCAAAACCAGGACAAAGGTCAGATATCAAAACAGTAAATACTTAAGTAATGAATATTATATTTTGCACCCAAGGCAAAGCTAAAGCTCATTTTTTAAAATTTTGTTTTTTATTATAGCTTTTTATATATAAAACATATGCATGGGTAATTTTTCAACATTGAACCTTGCAAAACCTTCTGTTCCAACTTTTGCCTTCTTTCCCTCTACCCCCTCCCCTAGATGGCAGGTAGTCCCGTACATGTTAAATATGTTAAAGTATATGTTAAATACAATATATGTATACATATTTATACAATTATCTTGTTGCACAGGAAAGATCAGATTTAGAAAGGAGGTAAAAATAACTTGAGAAGAAAAAAACAAAAATGCAAGCATGTTTTAACAGAAAGACTGGCAATGTTATGTTGTGGTCCATACTCATTTCCCAGTGTTCTTTCTCTGGGTGTAGCTGGTTCTGTTCATTACAGATCAATTGGAACTTATTTGGATCCTCTCATTGTTGAAGAGAGCCACGTCCATCAGAATTGATCATCATTGTTGTTGAAGTATATAATGATCTCCTGGTTCTGCTCATTTCACTTAGCATCAGTTCATGTATGTCTCTCCAAGCCTCTCTATATTCATTCTGCTGGTCATTTCTTATAAAACAATAATATTCTATAACATTTATATACCACAATTTATTCAGCCATTCTCCAATTGGTGGGCATCCCTCTAATTTCCAGTTTCTAGCCACAAACATTTTTGCACATACAAGTCCCTTTCCCTTCTTTAATATCTCTTTGGGATATAAGCCCAGTAGTAACACTGCTAGATCAAATAACTTTTTGAGTATAGTTCCAAATTGCTCTCCAGAATGGCTGGATCTGTTCACAGTTCCACCAACAATGCATTAGTGTCCTGGTTTTCCCATATTCCCTCCAACATTTGTCATTATCTTTTCCTGTCATCTTAGCCAATCTGACAGGTATGTAGTGATATCTCAGAGTTGTCTTAATTTGCATTTCTCTGATCAACAATAATTTGAAACAGCCTTTCATATGATTAGAAAGTTTTAATTTCTTCATTTGAAAATTGTCTGTTCATATCCTTTGACCATTTATCAATTGGAGAATGGCTTGATTTCTTATAAATTAGAGTCAGTTCTCCACATATTTTGGAGATGAGGCCTAAAGCTCATTTTAATGCACACACAACAAATGATAAAGAAGGGGGAACTCATTATGGGGAAAGATACAATAGACCTTTGGGGAAGTTGCATATTCCTTAGTACACAGTCAATAGGGAAGTGAGGGAGGAACCTTGATGCTGGAATAAGGAACAAAAAGCTTTCTCTCACTTCTGTAAAGTGTGCCTATTCCATAGGACACCTGCTTTTGCAAATGCATAATAAATTTAGTTTTTAACTTTACCCCTCCTGAATCCATTGGAGCTATTTCTCACATTGAGATATTGTTTCCCTTTAAAGGAAGGTGTCTTGAACTTAAAAAACCATTTCTTCTACTCTAGCAATATTTAGATATTATCCCCTTTCTGAGGAAAGCAGAGTAAGATGGCTTCTTAGCCCAAAACTCCTGCTTCCCTCTAAGAAGGAATCAAAAACAACTTTGAACCAGGGATATCTATTTTCACTTCTCTTCAAACCATGTTTAGACAAATCCATGTGGGCATACACAGAACTTACATGGGCAGCATTCATATACTTTGATGCCCAGTCTTATTGAACACTAAGCCCCAGTAATAGACAAACAATTGCCTTTAATATGAATAACTAAAATTACTATAATGTTTTATAAGTATTATCTTATTTAATCCTTACAACCATCTTGATTGTTAAGTTTTATTATTATTCTTATCTTATAGATGAAGAAATTGAGGCAGCCAAAGGTTAAATGACTGTTATTTTAGGTGGATTTCTGAATCCACAATGAGTGGTCACTTTGAGAAGGTTGCAATTCTAGAAGCCTAATAGTCATTTAGTCTGACCATCCATAAAAAATTCCAATCCCTCCTTAGATTTCTGAACTGTAACACAAAATATAGGAATGATGGGCTTTTAGCTAGGGATGGTGGCTCATTTAACAAGGGCCAGTAAAAATATATTTGTCTGGAATTTCATGGCCTCTTCAAAAAGAGACAAGACAGCCCTTGATAATCTAATGAGGGAGATAACACACAAACAAATATATACAAAATAAACTCTATACCATATAAAAGAAAATAATTAGCAGCTAGATGGCCCAGTGAATAGAGCTTGGAATCATCTTCCTGAGTTGAAATCTGACTTCAGACACTAACTCTGTGATCCTTAGCAACTCATTTAACTCTGTCTACCTCAATTTTCTCATATGTAAAATGAGCTAGAGAAGGAAATAGCAAACCACTTTAGAATCTTTGCTAAAAAATACCCAGATGGGATCATGAAGAGTCAGATATGACTAAAAAATCAACTCAACAATAACAGAAGGAATGGCACTACAATTTAGAGGAATTGAGAAAGGCTTCCAGTAAAAGAAGAGATTTTAGTGAAGCTAAGGAGGTCTACTGTCATGGGTAAAAGAGGCCTTGTGTCAAAAAGAGTTTAACATAGAGGAAAGAATAACAGATGAGTATCAATAATTTGTGAAACAAGAAGAGGTCCAGCAATCAAACAAGCTTTTTAAAATAAATGTACTTAAAAGCACTTAGAACACATCAAACACTTTGCTAGATGCTAGCAAAAGAAAGACAACATGGAATAATCCCTTATCCACAGTAAAAACCCATGGTCTTGGATGTCTTTATTACACAAATGTTCTGTTGATCACACAAATGAACAACTTATGAGTTACAAAGAGGGTTAACCAAGATAATTTTGGCCAAGACATTCAAACTTTCTAATTCTCATTTTCTGTAAAAAGAGGAGAGTGGACTAGATCAGAGCTTCTTAAAACTTTTCCCACTCATGACCCTTTTTTGCCTGAGAAATTTTTACGTAAAGGGCTGAAACTCTGAATTGGTGCACTGGAATCAGACAACCGAGCACTTAAGGCTAATTATTGGACAATAACTATTAGCATGTTTGGAATTTCTCTTCTCACAGTCAATGCTTGCTCAATGGTTGGGGTTAGGAGAATTGTAGGGAAGGATTAGGGGGTGGAATGAGAGAGACGAGAGAACTTCACTTGGCCTCAGGAGGAAGAGGAGAAAAGTGTGGAGATTCGTGGAGATTCTGAACTCTTGAATCAAGGAAGGATCCTTGGCAAAACTACTGGCAGTTTTGTCAATCTCCTTCATTTCTCCCCCTAAAGACCAAGGACTTTTGCTTATCCTGACTCTGGCTGATTTTGAGGCCCCCAGGGAGCTATCCTGGATTTCACATTTTACATGACCCCAGCATATAGCTATATAAAATAGATATGTATGTCAAACATTTACTAATAATATATCATAATTCACAACCCATTTAGTTATGAGGTCATGAGCCACAGTTTAAGAAGCTTTGGACTAAATGACCTCTAAAGTCTATTCTAGTTTTAAATCTGTGATTCTTTATTTTAAGTCAAGACCTAGAAATCCAGATCCTATTATCAGATGCCATTTTCTGAGCTATCTATTCCCTTCCAAAATCTGTTTTTTCTTTTCTGAATTGCTTACCTTTGATCACCAATGTGTTTTTTAATTTATAAACTTTTCTTCAGATCTTTATTGTACATATTGTACATAATTTTTATTACATTGTGATCATCAGTTGTCTACTGCAGAATATTGGTTGTAAAAAGCTTTTTTTTTTTTTTAACAAAACTGTTTATTTTCAAAACACATGCAAAAATAGTTTTCAGCATTCACTCTTGCAAAACCTTTCATTCCAAATTTTTTCTCCCTCCCTCCCTTCCTCCTACTCCCTCCCTAGAGGCCAAGTAATCTAATATATGTTAAACATGTGCAATTCTTCTATTACATTATTTCCACAATTATCATGCTGCACAAGAAAAATCATGATCACCAATGTTAATGTTACACCAATGTTACACTAATGTTAATGAATACACTACTAGTACTTACAAAGTTTTCAGTTTTCTGTCCAGCATTTCATTTTCTTAGCAATGTTTTTTAAGGTTCTTTATTCTAAAAGTTTTTAATTGGGGGCCCACATATCTCCAAGGGACCTGTGGATAGATTTCAGAAGGTCTTTGTACCTGGATGGATAAGAAAAAAAAAAACAACAACACATCTTTATTTTCATTAACTTCTTATTAAAATTTAGCATTTTTTTCAATTATGGATATGGGCAACAAACATTATTCTAGGAAGATGCCCAAAGGCTACTCCAGATTTCCATAGGAGTCTTTGACACCAAAAAGGTAAAGAATTCCTATTTTAGTTGTATCATTTTTCTCCACATGAATCATCAAAAGTGAGTAGCGGTCATCATTTATGATAATTCTTTGGAAGTTCTCAGTCAGTTAACAAATATTAAGCACATATGAAGTGCCTTGACCCAGACACATGAGTCACTAATCTTTGTAATAAGAGATCCAAGACAAATTTAACCTTGATATGTCTGACACTTGATATGGGGAAGGGAATAAGCATTTATTCAGTGGTCAATTATAATTGGATTTTGACTCTAGAAAGTTATCCTTATTCAAAAGGTAATAATAAATAAAAGAAGGTTGGGATATGTGTGTGTGTGTGTGTGTGTGTGTGTGTGTGTGTGCATACACATATATATACACACATAAGTAGGTGTAAAATAGGTGGAGTGCCAGACCCAGAGTTCAAATCTAGCCTGAGACAATTTCTTGCTTCTATGCCTGGGCAACTCACTTAATCCTGTTTCCTTGATTTCCTCATCTGTTAAATGAGCTGGAGAAGAAAATGCCAAATCACTCCAGTATTTTTGCCAAGAAAATCCCAAATGGAATCACAAAAAAATCAGATATAACCCAACAACAACAACAATAATAAACCATAGTTTTAGCATAAAGTTTTTGGCAAAGCATTTGACAAAGTCTCCCTTGCTATTCCTATGGAAAAGATGGAAAGATATTGCTGTGGTTCTAGTGGCAGTGCAGAGAGATGTGAGAATTGGGATGTGAGAATCCCCTCTGGTCAGCAGGTCCAATGTGAAAAAATTCACAAATCCAAAATCTGAATGTGGAAAGAAAAGGGATTTTTATTGGCACTGAGAAGCCAGCTTTGCTAGGAAGACAGACTTCTTAGTGGCAAGGACCTGTCAGAGAAATAAAGATTATCACTGAGAAGAAGGTATCTTCACAGTGGGCAGGAGTCTTGGCAGGCAGCTATGCCAAGAAGAGAGGTCCCTTGGCAAAGCATAATCCGACTTTGGACTTCTGCAGAGATTTGGAGTTCTGGGGCTTCTATTGAATGAGATTCAATGTCCTCAGGCCTAGATTTCCAGTTGAAAAGAGAGTACTTATCTTGGAGTTTCAAGCCACACAATAGGAATATCAGGTCGAGATCTCCAACTAAATGAGACCACTTAAGTTTGAACTATTGGGAGTGCTCTTGGCCTAATCTTCAACTCAATAAAGGATGCAGCTAGTCCCTGTCAAGATTTCCAATACAATGAAACCACTTAACTGCCCTCAAGGGTGGGTCTCTTTCAGAGGAGAGTTTCAGAGTTCACCCCCAAAAGTCAAGAGGGACACAATTTGCAAAATTTTGAATAAGATAAAGTACAATTGGATGGATTTAGAAATGGCTGGCTAACTAAAATAGAAATGTATTTCCTATACCTGCATATGCAAAATCATAAGCAAATTGCTTGAGCCCAGAGTGCCCTCTGCTGAAAAAAGAACACAACCTGTTTTAAAAACAACAACCAACAACAACAACAAAAAGCAAACAAGTAAACAAATTTCAGAATTTCATCACCACTTGTTTATGCCTCTACCTGAGATATCTGAGCCTAAATAAGGCAACATTTCTAAATTGGATAATTGGATGACTTCATACAAATTCTCTTTCCTCATTAATCTAGGTACAGAATAAGAGACTTCATGAGCCTAAATTTATTCATTGTAACTGAGGCCAAATTGCGGCTTGAAACCAGGTTTCAGGTATTATCAGTGTTTTGGCTTTGGTGGCTTAAAAATTGAAAAGCATTAACAGTAGTTATGGACAGGTTGGGATTTCAACATTTATGGATTTCATTAAGAAAAAGAAAGAAAAAAGAAAATGGCATCATTTTTTTTCAATGGCATGCATGCAAAACATCATTAAGCTATAATAGTAATTAAGGGATCTTCAAAGATCTCTCTCCCAATCATTCAGGCTTTCTTTTCCACCAGATTCTTAATTCTTATTCTTTATTTTAATTCTTTAAATTCTTAACTACTTAAGGTATTTGTTTCCATTTAGCTTTGGTATGTGAATTTTTATATATATACTACTTTCTGATACAAAGAGATAGTAGCGATGAGGTCCTGAAGTAAGTATGTGGGATTGAAAGTTCTTAGTGTTACTGTAGTTAATGTATTAGTTAGTAAAGTGTTACTGTATAAGTTCCAAGGTTCTCTTCAGGCAGAGAAAGCCTGAAGTTCTGATAAAATTGCTCCCTGAGGCAAACAGGGAAGGGCACTAACATGGATCAGTTTAACCTTATAGTCCACCTTCTGTGGAGGTCTTGAGAAGCCTCACCTTTTTTTGCCAAGCCAGAAATTCAACTTATGTCAAACCCTGAGGTTAAATTTCCCCTATAAAGCTGATCATGCCTCATACCATCTTTGCTGAGTCACTTTTGAGGTTATAGCCAGCACTTTGCCTCTTGATATCTTTCCCCCACCCCATGTCAGGTGGAGTTTTTCTTCTCATTCCCCTACCATGTCTCATGGTATCTTTCTCCTGCTATAGCTAACTAATTCTTTTAGGGTGCTACACTTCTCTATGGATTTAGCCTGGCAACTAAGCATACTCCAACCTCATGGGATGTTGCCTCTCCTAGTTAATTGTGTTTCACTAAAGAATTTGTCTTTTCCATTGTTAATTGTTATATGCTCTCCCAATTTTACATTATATTTACCATTCCTGGTGTCTGTTATAACTCTTCATGTGTGGCTATTGTGAATTCTTCACATGACCAAACCCCAATATTTAATGCCTACATCAACTTCTAAACCCCAAATACATCAGGAGTCTCAATTAAGTAATAATATTTTGATTGTTTACAAGATGTGTTCCTCAAACAACTCTTCCATTAGTATTTATTACTTGCTATGTACTAGAAATAGGCCCAGGATAGAGGCATTTCAAACTAAATAATATTGTTTATAGTTTACAAAATGAGTTCCTCAGTCAGTCCACTAGCAGCTTTGCCTGAGTGATAACATCTAGAATAACATAAAGAATAACATCTTTGACTTAGTGTCAGACATAGAAGATAGGAAACTAGGTGGTCCAGTGAATAGAGTATTCCTCCTCGAGTCAGAAAGACTTGACTTTAAATCTGCCTCATATATTTAGTACCTATATGATTCTGAGCAAGTCATGTAACTTCACTGTACCTCAGTTTCTTACTCTGTAAAGTGGGAATAACATCTACTTTTCAAGGCTATTGTAAACATCAAATGAGAAAATAATTGCAAAGTATTTTGTAAATCTTAAAGTGCTATTTAAATCTTAGCTATCATTAGAGAGAGCTAACGTAGAAATCAGGAAGACCTGAGGTCAAATTTTTCCAAGCTGCATGACCACAAATTGTATAACCTCTTGTTCTACCAGTCTAAGAGTCTAAATTGCAGCTTATATGCTGATTTGCACAGGTATATGACATTTTTTTTAAACAACAACAACAAAAAAAAAAAAGATCAGATCCAAACATTAAATACCAAAAGTAAGACAGAATTCTCCCAGGAGTTTATAATTGAGAGAAAGAGAGACAGAGACAGAGACAGACAAAACACACACACACACACACACACACACATACAGAAAGAGACAGAGACAGAGAGAAACAGAGACAGAGACAGAGACAGAAACAGAGATAGAGACAGACTGACAGAGACAGACATAGAAAGAGAATTGATTCCATAAGATTTCCACTTAAGTCTCAGTGATGAGGTCTGAGGTCTGAGGTAACTAGCACTGATAAGATTATAATACTCCTTGAGACAAGCAGAGAAGGGCACTGATGGGGATAAGTTCACCCTTACAATCCCACCCCTCTGGGAGTCTTGGGAATCTCACATTATTATATCCAATCAAAAAGTCAAGTTACAACATTAAATCCTGAGGTTAAATTTCCCCTATAAATCTGTCCATGGTTTTTGCCATTGTTAAATGGAATCTCTTATATGTGTGAGTCCTGGTAAACTTAATTATTTAATGCAAGTTCATAAGATAAGAATTAATTGCATCCAGTCACAAACTGTAATTAGTGAAATTTGTTATTTGAGATAAAAGCTCTTGGGATTGTAACTGATATTCTTTTGAATTTTTAATTCAGGTATGATTATCTGATGAATGATTACGTCAGTAATACATCATTCCAGGGAAATACCCCAAACTACTCAGAGGGATGTGATCCTGAAGATGGAAGTCTGTATCTGGGAAAGAACTAAGAAGACAACCTTGGCTTTGCTTAAGATGGGATCCTTCTGGCTCAGTTTCCCAATTTTGTTCCTTTGAACAGAAAAGTTTCCCACCTGATTATTCTATTTGGTTATGAGGTGAAATTGTTACTGTATAAGTGGTTGTCAATTGTGACTTTTACCTGAAGTCAAATATTGCTAAGGATGCTTTATTCTATCATATATGTGCCTTTAGATTTCAGCCTGAAGGACTAGTTTGATGCTATTTTAATCATGTCCCTGCTTTTTCCTCTTTTAGCAAATTTCCATAATCAGAACAAATGTTTAGTTGAAGCGATGAGCACAATACAAATACATAAGATCTTGCTGGTTTCAATATGTTGTCATTCTATCCTAAACAATTAGAAAAATAAGTATTTGGCTTTGTCACCTACCTGTTACTATATGCATATGTCTATATGAAATAAAGTCCTTAAATATATAATTGTCTGTGGTATCTCATTTATTCCATTGGCTATTGAAATTAAATCTGACACATCTTCAGTGTAGTTTGGAGATGAGAATTTTAATGCAATCAGTTTTCTTAGAGGGATGTAACTTATGGAGTATTTTTGTGTCACATCAGTGAAAAATTCCATTTTTTCATTTGACACTGGTGTAGAAATAATGTCTGTGTGTCCTATAGTTTTCTTATAAATGATCTTGTTTGATATGTACGATTCTGGAATTAAGTATTTAAATACTCTTCCAAATCTTTTATTATAATTGGAGTAAATTCATTTGTGTAACCATTGGACCTAGGAGTAGAAAGCCTCTATTTGATTTCATGCCAATTGGAATCCACTGTATTTCTTTATCTTCTCCACACAATTTCTACTCAAATGACTTCTTTACTATTTACAATGCTAAATTGTTCCTGACCCCCTTCCCATTTGATTTGTTTCCTCTAGCCTCTAGCTAATTCACCTTGAAATAACAGCCATCACTGGATGCTGATCCTGAGACCCACACCAACAGGACACTGCTTTAACCAGCTTCCAAGACCTGGAGTTCATCATCCCTCCAAGTGGGACCCTTTAAGGCAGGCTCAGCTCTACATCCACTCCCAATTTGAAGTAATTATAGAAGGAAAAAACCACCCTGTTGACTAAAAGATGTGGGGAAATGTAGGGGACATATTGGACTCTACTTTGAGCCCTAGGTTACCCTATGAAAATTACTAAGGTAAGCATTTTATAAAATCACTAATATAAGCATGTTTAGATTTGCTAAGGCTGCAGAAGGAACACTTCCTGACTAATTGTTCCTTGAACCTAGGCAACCACAGTAATGTTGGGATTATTTCTGTTTTCAATAGGTGTTATAGCTAGGCTACTATCTAAAAAGATACTGTTTCTAACAATCTCTGCATTATTGTAGTAATCTTAGTATTCCTAATATGGCTTAGAGCCAGAATTATGGTATATAAGCTTTCTTCCCCTAACCCTAATTATCAACTAGTTACCCATGCTACTTGGCCTGCCCAGTTATGCAAAATGAAGTTTTTATTCAAAGAAAATCCTGTGTGAGTGTTCTCACTCAAGCCTCAAACCAATCACTCTCCAGAAGTATCATTTTTGTGGGATTCCTGTTGGATTTATCCTGACATGGTGTTTTCCTTTGCCTTTTCTCCATAATATAGTTCACTTATTTACAACAAACACTGAGGATGCAATTTAAAAATCAGTTAATCCTATCTATATCTGAAAACAAAACCCACTAAAAATTTTAAAAGGGAAAAGGAAACTCCTGAGCATAAGCAATTCTAGTTTGCTCATCACTGAGGAGAGAAAGGAAATAGGAAAAATGAAATATATTGAAATGAAATAAAAGAAGAATATATTCACCAAGTTCCAATGTGTTAGCAAATTCTGTTCAAACAAGTCATTCCTCAAGTGAGTGAGCCAGAATAAGGCTTCACTTGCACATGATTTCATTAAGTTCAAGATAGCAGCACCCTTTGCTATAGCATTGTACTGGAATCCACATCCCAAGAATCCAAAATTCCTGGGATTCCCTAATTCAGATCGACTTTTACTTACCAAAATCTTTCAGCCCCTACTTCCAGCTGTATTCCCATCAGTTCCCTTCCCAATAAATGACAACAGCAGGTAAGGAATGTGCTATCACTATCATTTTTAAAATGACAAAACTGATGATCTAAAAAAGTTGGATTTTCACATGCTTTCACAGCTAGTGAATACTATAGCCAAGACTTAAACTGAGACCTCTCATTCTGTCATGCTGCTTGTCAATAACAAAGAAAAACTCAACTTAGCAAAATCCATCTTTCCCTGGAAATAGAAGTGGAGGGAAAGATGCCAGTGACTACGCAAAAAAGGATAGAGACAAGTGTCCCATTAATCAGTGATATATGTGATTATCCTCCTTTGGCAGCTCCTTTTCTACATATAATATGGCTGTAGTAATAGATCTAAATGACCTCTGCTAACCAAATCATTGCTAGCAACCAAAGAGCCCAGTGCAGCAACCATCACATGTAAAAACGTGCCCACAAAATAACACACAGTTGGTGGGTCTAATTTTAAGCTCCTTATCCCTGGCAGTCTCATTTCATATGAATAATTGGTTGAAAACAATGGGTATATGATTTCATATTTACTGTTTCTGGCTTCACTCATCATTTTGGCCTATTGTTTAACTACAGACACATGCTACTATGTCAGATTCACCTTCATCCTCTAGGAAAATGTGCTATCATAATCACCTTATGACAGAACTTGTAAACTGCTCCAGTTAGGAGTCTTCCCGACAAGTTTGTGCACAAAGGTAGACTAGAAAAGAATACTACAATTTTTACATTTTGGAGAAGTAAAGGTGAGGGGGCTGAGAATGGGAGATGTTGTTTACTATTATACCAAGGGAAAGATTTTTTGGTGCCCAAGGAAATGGGAGATTAATATGTTTGTTTCAATCAGAGAGAGTACTGGCTGTGGCAGCCTTAAAGATGATTTTCTTCCTTCAAAAGTTCAAAGAATCAACAAAGTAAATTATTATTTTGAGCCTGATTCTGATCAACAAGGAAGGACCAATTAGTGAAGTAGAAATTATAAGAACCCTTGAAAGAAATAGCCATCTTGGAATTTGTAAAAGGGGATTTTTTTTTTTTTTTTTGGCACATCCCCCTGATTACCAGATATGACCCTGCGCAAATCTCTCTCTTTTTAATATAGCTTTTTATTTTCAAAATACATGCAAAGATAGTTTTCAACATTCACCCTTGCAAAACCTTGTGTGCAATTCTTCTATACATATTTTTACATTTATCATGCTGCACAAGAAAAATCAGATCAAAAAGGAAGAAAAATGAGAAAGAAAAAAAAGTCAAGCAAACAACAACAAAAAAGGTGAAAAGACTATGTTGTGATTCACATTCAGTCCCCATAGTCCTCTTTCTTTAATGCTCATGGCTCTCTCCAATTATGTAAATCCTGTAATCCTATTTGCTTCAGTTTCCTTATCTGTAAAAAGAGCTGGAGAAGGAAGCGGCAAATCCCTCCAGTATCTTTGCCAAGAAAATCCCAAATGGGATACCACCAAAATTAACAAACCCTTGATTAATCCTTGATTTTGGAAGAATTAATGAGTATCAAGAAAGGATAAGTAGGGTTCCAAGGCACAACTCAGGAGGGATAGTGTCAACCCAGGAAGGATGGAAAGTTTTGATTAGCAGAGATTTTCAAAAGGCATCTTCAGAAGATGGAAGCAAGAGCAAATGATGGAGGATGAATACAAATGAGTGACTCAGTTGTCTAAGAATAATCTCAGCACACTCAGAATGAGCTGAGATTGACAGAAATATTAAACCTAGGAATAAAGGGTGCAGGGGGATAAATTCAGCTTAATATGGAAAAGTAGGAGGATAAAATAAAGGAAGGACTGTTCCTCAGATTGCATGGGAAGATAACAATAGGGGAAGGAGAGATGGTATAACTATGTTTGTTGCTGTATCATTCAGTTGTATCAACTCTTTGTGACCTCATCTTCCTCATTTCGGGCCCCCAATTCTATCATTTCTCAATTATTTTACTTTTTTCTGTTTGTCCCATTTCTATTTGTGTTCCATTTCTCTTTGGACTTGTCCATCATGCCCCATTTTCTTCTTCTACCCCTTTCTCAACTTCCTTTTGTATGTTTTCTTCCCTCAACAGACTGTAAATGGCTTGCATTCAAGGACTTCTTTTTTATTTTATTTGAATCACTACCCTTCAGCACACTGCCTATGACACTTCTGATGCTCAGTTTATTTATTGACTGACTAGCTGTTACAGAGAAGATAGAGAATTCAGCAAGAAGCCAAATTTCAAACCCTGCTTTTGGCATATACTGACTTGTGTGACTTTGAGCAAGTCATTTAAATTTAGGGCTCTTCACAACTCTCTAAGATAAAAATGTGGAACTGTATTACAAATATTATCTCACTTGATCCTCATATTAATCCTGGAGATGGGTAGTGGTATACCCATTTTAAAAATGAAGGAAATGAGGCAAATAGTGATTCAGTACCTTGCCCAGAGTTTTACACTCAGTTTCTGGAGCCTAATTTGAACTCAGGCCTTTGTGAGTTTAGACTCAGCATTGTGGGCCCCTCAAGGCAGGGAAGAGAATGAAGTTTTCAAACTACTAGTCAATGAACTTGAGTTCAATTCCTAGCAAAATTTTTGAACATGTTGTTTATGAGATGATTAGTGAGTATTGCATTTCATAAATGTGAACAACTGCTCCTTCCTGACACTCTATCACCATTTCAGCTATGATATGATAACATGATGAGATTTGGGAAAGCAAAAATGAGGTGTAATATTCTTGTTTTGTTTTCTGGAGGTCTTGGAGCAGCCTAGTTTTCAGCTGAGTAATCACCACAAGAATAGCCAGGTGTTAAAGTCCAAAGTCTTTATTTTCTCCTTCACAATCTAGTTTCCTTGCCTGGGGCCTGGGCTAGCTTTCTTAGAGGCCTTCTGGATCTTGGTTTCAGTGAAGAAGCTAAGTAGGACAGGCCTGCCAGGTATGAGATGGAGTGAATGAATCTGGCTCTCCTTAGCTCTGAGAGCTTGAGTTCCCACCTCCAGTCCTCTTGTCTTCTCTGACTCTGTCTTGGAGTCTCTCAGTCCCCCAGGAGTGCCACCAAGAGCCTGACCAAAGATGGAATGCATGTGTCTCTGGGTCCCGTCCCAGTCTGTGTCTGGCCCTTCTGAGTCCTTCTGAGTTTGTTTCTGGCTCTGACTCTGAATCTGCTCTACACTGAGTATAAACCAATCATTATATCACTAGGAAACCATTATTTGTTGTAAGATTGAATCAATCATACTCAACTTAGAGAACTATATTAAGTATTAAGTACATGTACTGAACTAGAGAACCATGCTAAACTAGATAACCATTGTCTCATCAATTCCACTGAATTAGCACCTTGTAAGAATCCTTGTTTTAAGTACAGAGTTCTGGCCCATAAAAATGAGGTGCAAAAGATTATGAAAATCATAATGGGCCATTATCCCTGTCAAAAGATACCTTTATTAATGAGTAAAGGCCTCGGACAAAATCCAAATGTGATTTTGTGCCGTATTTTGAGAAAGGGTGCTTTTTATAGACAAAAGGAAAGGAAACCAAGAAAGAGTTGGGGAGATAGGGGATGTTTTGAAAGAAGTCGAGAATAGTTGGAGAGATGTTTTGGAGGATACAATTAGGGAGGTGCTTGAAGGAAGATCAAAGGGAGCAGGAGAAAATGCTTGAAGGATAAAATCGGGAGAAGTTGCAGAGATGCTTCATGGATAAGGACAAAATCAGGGAGAACAAGAATACTTGAAGGATAAAGTTAGAGGAGAGCTGGAGAAACAAAGATGGAGGTGTTTGGGGAGATGGCCTCAGAGTGAATTAAGGAGTTTTGGTATTAGGGAGAGGGTAAACTGGCTTGAATTCCCATCAACTGGAGTCCTCCACATGCTGCTACTGTGGGGGTTCTGGTTAAAAATAAAATTGGATGTTTTGAATCTGTGATTTCAGAAATGGAAGAGCAGAAACAGATTAGGAGATCTGAATTTTGAGGAAGACTCAAGTTTATGCTACTTTATATCTGCTCCCCTGATTCTTTTCAACCTCTGACCAAGACACTCCCTGGTTCCTTCCCATCTCCCAGCTTTCCTGACTCTTTTTGTGTATTATATTCCCCTTTCGATTGTAAGCTTTTTGAGGGCGGGTACTCTTGCTTTCCTTTTTTAAGGCATCTCAAGGCAGAAAAGAGAATGGAGTTTTCAAGCTACTGGTTAATGAACTTGAGTTCAATTTCTGGCAAAATTTGATGCAAACCCAGCATTTAGCACTGTGGTTGGCACACTGTAAAGAGTTTATTGGATTGTATTGAAAAACTCTTAAGAAAATGCAATCAATAAGTCAACACATTTAAAAGCAAATGAAAAAGGTCATGGTGAAAGAAATGGAATCATAATGGGTCCATCCCCCCTTTTCTTTCTCTCAATAAGCTTGTTTTTACATATGGTCTTCATCACCAGTCTCTCACAAGAGCAGAAAATAAAGAGTACCCTTTCTGATTTAAGTTAGAGGATGAGGATTATTTCCTGAGAAGTACCTCCTGTGGCCTAGTAGAGTACTCAGGAATGACTGTTTTGAATGCTCTTTGCCCTATTTGTCAAATTGTCTAACTTAGACTGGAGGAGCAGAATGAGAGGATACCTCTCTATTTTCCTTGATAGGCAGGAACAGGCAATAGTGAGGAGTTCTAATTACTATCATAAACTGGGTCTTCCTTTTATCTTTTGAGAATTAGGAAGCCTAGCCACACGAAGACAAACTTCTTCCTGTCTTTCCTATCTTCTTTGAGAGCAAAAAGGCCTGGCTATCAAACCACCCATCCCATCTTCTCTCTTTTCTTCTCTGAGTAGAAGGATCACTTAGCACTATTTGGGGTACCATCAGCTCCAACAAGGCTATTTACCGTGGGCAGGCTCAAGCACCAATCTTTCTCCACCCTTTATGATTTATAAAGGAGAAAGAACTCAATCACCTTATACTCCCTCCTCCCTCCGATATTCTCTAAGACTGTGGATAGAAGGGAGAAGGAAGGCCTCGTTACCCTGACCAGTCCCCATCAAGTTTTGGTCTCAACTTTGATATTGCTTACCTGACGGTTCAACCCATCAAAATGGGACAAAAGGAGCCCTGAGGGTTCCCTCCTGCACTGAGCCCTTTCCCCACTCCCACAGCTCAAGACTAAAGCCTCTGAAAAAAGTAGGTGTTCTTGTGGTTATGCAAAAGGAGAGCAAGTGAAGTTAAGAGAGAAATTATTATTATTATTATTTTAATCATCCAGCTCTTTCTCTTTTTCTTCACTTATTTCCACTTCCCTGTCCTCTCTAGCTCACCTCTACCCCATCCTAGAACAAGCCCCAGCCTTCTGTTGGCAACATCCAGAACTCAGCTACCATCAACCTTAGACTTCGGATTCAGAATAGTCTACTTAGGATTTTATGAGACTGGCCTGAGAACCTCACTTCCCCAGCTTCGTTTCCATGCACACAGCAACATTAACAAGGTGTGTTCGGAGCACAACCCATGAATCAGTTGGAGACTTGCACATAACCATCAATCAGATATTTTGTTTGTTTTCAGGGAAAGTGGGAAGTGGAGCTTTATCTACTTATTTCTGGGAAAGTGGGAGGCTTTTTTGTTTTTTTTTTTGCTTTTTTTCTTTTTTTTTTTTAACTAAGGACTTAGACCACGAACTCCTAAGCATGGGACTGTTTTTTTTTTGTTTTTTTTTTTTCTCTTTCTTTGTTGTCTTTTTCTTTTCTGGCGCTCAGCACAGTGTCCGGCACATAGTAGGAGCTTAATAAATATATTTTCATCCTTTAGTTTGTTTGTTTTATTTTCTCTGCCCACCCTTTTACCCTAAGCACTGGTTTCTGAGGGGAAACTCTAAACTGGTTCTTTTTAAGCCTTCAGCTTACCTGGAGCATCGTCATCCCGTTCACAGCCAGGAGCTCCAGCCTAGCATCGGGCTGTCCCTCGCGCCTACACGCCACGTGTGGCCGCTGAGGCTGCCAAGGACGCAGGGACCCTGTAAGCACATGCTGCCCTGGGCAGGGAGTGAGAGGGAGGGAAGAGGAAGGGAGCTAAAGAGAAAAACGGAGCCTTTTTTTCTTCTTCTTTTCTTCTCCTGTAGGGGAAGAGGAGAGAGAAAGCGTAAGGTTAGGACTAAATGTTAATTGCCAAATTTAAACAAATTAAGGGTTATTAATTAACATGAATGTTGCAAGAATGAAAAGAATATGCTTGGTCTCAAAGAAGAAATGCACTCTTGAATGATATTCGATTGGGAGGGGTATGGGTGTGAAATGGACAAAAGGCTGGTCCCCTCATTCCTGGGTCAAGGGGCCTGAGGCTTATGGGTAAATGTTGCTTTAAACTAAATTAAGGGAAGTGTTCCTTTCAGACAGAATGCCTGCCTAACAACATCAGACGCCCTGTGAGCTCCCCAGCATCCCCCTTCTCGCGAGAAACCGCAAGGCAGAGCGAGAGTTGCTCATAAGCCTGTCTCTATTTGGGCTTCAGACGGTGCTCTACCCAGAGTCCCACCGGCCGGTCAATACACAATAAATGATTTCGGCCCCTTGGCGGTCCTGAATTTTATCGCCTGGGCTATTTCGGGGGGTCCACTTTTCTGTATTAGGTATTTTTCGTTGCATTGATTGGTTTTGGTTTTCCTAAGGTTCCCTCCTTTTAAACAATTCTTTGTTACCATAAAAAAGAATGGATTTGAGAGTGGGGGCCGCAGGGGAAATTTTAGGCGTTGAGAAAATATAAAATATAAACACAAATTAAACTTGTTTTAAAAGGGATTTAAACTTTTTTTTTTTTTAGCAAAGGGAAGCCTCGCCCCTTTTGCCCCTGCCCCCCTCTGTAGGGGTGGCGGCGAGAGGGAGGATGAGGCGGAGGCGGTGGCCCGGGCTAGACGCCACCGCAGGGGAGAGCCCCAGGCGTCAGTCTCCGCCTACGGGATTCCGAACGGAGAGCTCGGAGATGGGAGTGCGCCTGCGCACCCGAGAGATTGGGCGGGGATGGGAGGGAAGAGAAAGGGGGGAAAGGCCACTGGAAAGGCCACTCTCCCATCCCCCACGCAAGCTAGGGGAGAATCCAGGGTGCGTCAGGAGCTGGGGATTCGCTAGGAGGAAGCGGGCCTTCCGGGGCCCAGAACTAATGACGTGAAATAGAGGATTGGGAGGCGTGGCTTCTGACATCTTCATAAAGGAAGTAACTAGGCCCCCTCTTCCGTGCGACGGTTCCATAGTGTAGTGGTTATCACGTCTGCTTTACACGCAGAAGGTCCTGGGTTCGAGCCCCAGTGGAACCAGCCTGGAAGCTTTTTTATCTTTTCCATAACCTTCTGTTGCACTTTGTCTTCCCTCACTCAATTCACTTTTTCGCCTTTTAATTGGATAACCTAGAACCAGTTTCTCCCGCCCGCAAAAGCCTTCCCCACCCTCCCCTCTCGAGGCCATTTCCCTGGAGGCGGCCGCTCAAATTGTACCCTGGGCCACTTTGCGAAGGGTTTGAGGCCAAGCGCAATTGGCCCCTGGGAAGAGGTCAAAACCCCGGTCATTTATTTCCAGGGCTTTTCAGAGCGGGCACACGTGTTAAAAAAAAAAAAAAAAAAAAAAAAAAAAAAAGCCTCGTTAAAGTGAAAGGAAAGAATCAAGGAAAGGGAAAAAAATCGGCACCCCCTGCACATTAGATAATATGAGTCTGCTGAAGTGAATTGAAAGTCCCTAAAATGTATGAGCCCTTAGGCTCTCTGGGCCTCAGCATCTCCATCTGTAAAATGGGTATTATAATAATAGCATCTGCAACCATTTATTAGTTGTCAGGATCATAAGACCTTAAAGAGATTTTTAAATGTTCGCTATTTTATTATTTATTTATTATTCTAAAGTTGAGCGGTTAATGATTAAAGGCAGTGGTCATAATGAAATTCAGATAAAAGAATCACATTAAATGACTGGCATTATTATAAGTGGAGAAGATTTACCCAGGCTTTCTTTTCCTGGCAGGATTACAGATGGAGAGCTGGAAGAAACCTTAGAAGCCAAACCCCTGATTTCACAGTTCTGAAAACAGGCCCAAATAGCTTGTCATTTGTCCAAGGTCAGCAAGGGAAGTAATCTAAAAACTGTCTTTTCATTTTTTTAAATTTTATTTATTTTATTTTGTTTTATTTTTACTCCAAAATGAAAAAAACAACAAAGAAAATGAACATTTCTGTATACATTTGTAGAACAGAATGAAAGGATTGTACATGAAATGGGGTTGCTTTTCTTTTTAAATATATATTTCAATAGGTAACTTCAAATCTATCCTGTTTGTCTTTGATTTTTTACCAATATTTCTTCTGATCTCTTTACTTTTGGGGGAGCTGGGAAGGAACTCCTCCCCTAACTATTTTCCCAATGAAAAAAGAAAACAAAACCCTTGCAACCAATAGAATATAATAATTACATAATGCAAATTCCCATATAGTTTTTGTCCAAAAATATGTCTCTTTCTGCATTTTGGAACTATTAACCTGTCCAAAGGCTGATTATAGATCCTCCCACGTCTCTTTGATTGGTCAATTCATTAATCAAATGAACTTTAATCTTCTGACCCCAAATCCAAGATTCTTAAGTCATAATCAGAAGAAGTAATTTTAACATCTATGAGACCAACTTCTTCTTATATGTGACAATTAACACATCCAGGAGAGATCTTAGAGATTATCCATTTAAAGCCCTCAGTTTTTAGTTAATAAGGAATTTATTAAATCAGATGGTAAATATTAAGTGCCTACTACTGTCAGGCATTGTGCCAATGTTGGGAAGACAAAAAAAGATAAATATAGACGGTCCTTGCTCTAGAGGATCTCACTGTCTAATTGGGGAGTGAGGAAGAGAGACAACATGGAAAAATTTTATTCAATCAAACTATATACAGGATAAATTGTAGATAGTTAAAGCTCGGCCCCGAAAGTAAGAGGGACTGGGTAAGGCTTCCTTTCCCTAATTTTGCCTAAAATACAGCTACAAATCAACAAGCATTTACTAATCACTCTCTGTGTCAGTAACTGTGCTAAACTCTAGATTAGAAAAATGAAATGTTACTAATGGAAATTAGAATACTATAATCTTTTTTTTTTTGGCCAAGGCAATTGGGGTTAAGTGACTTCCCCGGGTCACACAGCTAGGTGTCTGAAGTCAAATCTGAACTCAAGTCCTCCCGACTTCTGGGCTGGTTCTCTATCCACTGTGCCACCTAGCTGCCCCACTATACTATAGTCTTGAACCTTGTGCTGCTACCCTGTGCCAGAAAAAGTAATGGTATTTTTGACAATAAATAGTTAAAGAGGGAGGGGGAGAGCTGATAATGAAATTCATGAGTGCTAGTACAGAATTATAGAATCATAAAGCTGGAAAGTATTGTAAATAATATTTAGCACAATACCTCGTCTTGCAGATAAGAATCAAGACCTCAGGAAGAAGGATTTCTTCTGGGGGATAAATATAAATTATTTCAATACCGATGATTTGAAGTTGGAATAAGCAGAAGATGTTGATAAGGGTTAGGCCAGCAACGTGAAATCAAGCTGATGCTTCTAATTGAGGCATACATAGCTTCGAGGAGATATTAAGCACTGCTAATATTCTTGGCTCAAACCCACAGGTTTGAACCCAGGTCTCCTGCCCAGATATATATTGCTTTTCCACAAAGTTTAATTTTTGAGGACATAGCATGGGAATTGAGGTCAGAAAGAAGGAAGAATCTACATTTACATACAAATATACATAGGACTGAAAATACCAGTTCACTCTTCGTTGTCTTTGAAAAGAGTTTGAACATGAGAGGAATGCCACAGGACTAGAAGCAAGAAAATATGGAGGAGAAGGAAGACGAGAGAAAGGAGAAGAAGAACAAGAACTACCCAATTTTTAATTTGGTTCTTCAATGTATGGAACAATGAGACAAACAAAATGATTCTAGCATGTAAATTACATACATAAATACGTGTGTGTTTTTATACACATGTATATTGTTAACCAAATTTTTACTTTTTTGGTTTCTAAACTGTGGGTAGTGCATAAAGCCAGATTTTACAAACCAGCTAACAGTTCAATTAATCACTTTAAGAATGAGGAACACAGTTTCCAAACTGGAATTCTCTTAGGCAGGAGACCTCTTCCTGTTCCAGGAAAGTTAAGAGATTTTATACATAAATCATACGAGAGAAGAAAAGAAGAAGGTGGATTATAGTATAATCATTTTCAGGGCCTGAATGGTTTACCATGACAAGCCCAGGAATACAGGAAAGTATGGGTGTTCTCTAGTCTTGTGGGAACAATCAGTAAGTGATTGTTTCAAATCACAGAAGTCATTACTTGGTGGGAGGGAGAGGACTACAGTGACAGGAACAGGTTCTATAATCTTTGATTCAATTCACTTAACACACAGGAGAAATTTAATGATTAATTTATTCATTACACATATCATCCTGATAATTATGAAAATCATAATGATTTTTCCTCAATATACATATATGTGTGCACCTATACTTGTACATACCAAGTAGAACATCTGCTTCTTAGGGATAAATCAAACAGACAGATGTGAAGATCAAATGAGATATTTGTAAAGCGCCTAGCAGAGTGCCTCCTACAGAGTAAGCTCTTAATACTTATTTCCTTCCTTTGAATTATCATACCCAAAGTAATGTTAGTTTAGAGTAGGGGTTCTTGACCTAGTGGCAACTAGGCATGTTTTGTCTCAAAAAGTAAAAGGGGGAATTTTTATTTTAGGGTGTTTTTTCCTACTGGATTGTGAACTTTGTTTTCCTAGCCTAGTTTCCAACACAAAGTGGATGTTTACTAAATGCCTATTAATTAATTGGTAGATCTTAAGAGTTGTATTTAAACATTTGAAAGGCTATTATGTGGTAGATGGTTTAGATTTTCTCTGCCCCAGAGGTCAGAATTAACTAGGCTACAGTTTAACCCAACACAAGGAAAATTTACCAATAACTGTGTCTGACCAAAGATACAACAGATTGCCTCAGCAAGTAGGGAGGTCCCCACTTGTCCGATTTTATAGGATCTAGTGCTAAAAGTAATCTTAAATATCCTTTAGTACAATGTCTCATTTTACAGGTAAAGATCTAAGCAAGGTTAAACAGGCAGCAGAGAAGATTCAAATCCAAGTCCAGCTCTTCTTATCACAAAGAGTATTTCCATTCAAGTGGAAGTGGGAGGAGATTAATTCTAAGATCGTTCTAACTCTGATGTTGTGTGATTTTATGACAACTTACCCTTCTCCCCTCTCCCCAAAAATCACTAATAAGAGTTCAATTGCCAAAAAATACTATTAAAGCAAGTAACAAACATTTACAACATTTACATTTGACTAAGTGTCAAGTACAGTACTAAATGCCAGAAAGACAAATACAAGAGTAAAAAAAAAAAAAAAAAAGTCCTAGTCCAAAAGGAGCTTACATTCTAATGAGAAAAGAAAGGGGATGTGCAAGGAAGAGAACATGCCTGCTTAGGGGCTTAATAATGAAGTCTACTGAGCAAGTATGGCACTTTTTCCATTAATCACCAAAACTATGTTACTTGGAAAATAAGTTAGTAATATCTTATTGTAAACAGTTATTGTAATCTTGGGGTTTGTTAGACTCTCTCCCATGCAGATTTAGAGGTAAAAAGTCACATTTGTGAAAGGCTCATTTTTTTTAATCCCATAGAGACAGCTCTTCTGCAGATCTAATTTTCTTTTTTTTATGACTTTGTGTTCATAATACATGACAACCAATTTTTATTGTTTAATATTTCAACTGAATTTACCCTATTTTACCTAGAAAGTAGGGAGGGAGGGAGAATTTAAGCTTTGAAACATCAGAGTAAGAAGGGCCTGAAGCTCATTTTACGATGTTAGGGAATAACCTATACATATAACAATTCCCTAACAATAATGTCAGAGAATAACTTATACATATTCCCTAACATTATTTAACTCCTAAGATATACTATCCTTTCCAATTCCTTCACTCTTTAAAAAATTACATCCAATATCCTGTGATTAGAGTGTTGTGTCTCCTCAGATCTTCATAGTCGCTTCTCATTAGCTTAAATAAAAGTTTCTATCTAATATAATGAATTGTTACCATACTAACTGTGCATATTAATTAACTAATATAATTAAGAAGGCCTGAACAAGTAGGAGTTTGAGAGAAATTCCCATATCTTCAGTGCTGGCTAAATTTTAGCTAAAGTTGGGAAGAAAGCAATGAACATTGGTCCTCTTCTTCCAATAAACAATCCCAGTCCCTGGAGGGCCTCATAAAATGTAGGAACCAGAGTTCACACAACCTTTACTCATTCAAGTGAGGGAAGAATATATAGCCATAGCTATATTAGGACTTAGAATTATCAGGAATTGGGGAGAATCCAGAGAAATGAGAGACCCTCCTTCCTTTGCCAGGAGCAAGGAATGGAAATGCATGTCCTACAATTTGTCTCCATGTCTCCTATATTATTTATTAATTCAAACATTTACAAAATACTTAATATAGGTCCAACATTTGCTTAAGCCCTCAGGGTTACAAAGAAAAGCAAAAACTATCTTTGCCTTCAAGAAACTTATATTCTTCTAGAGAAAATAAGATGAAACAGTGAGTAAGCCAAAATAACTAGGCGCTAAGAATACAACAAGAAAAAGAACAAGTAAAAAGACTGGAAAAATAGGAAAAGGCCAGATTGTCAAGAGCTTTAAATATCAAATAGAGGAGTATGGATTTAATCTTAGAGAGGTTTGGATGGAAAAAGATATATACTTGCCTCACACAGTCCACTTGTCTACTACCTGGTCAAGGAAAGGGTTCCCTAGGCCAAGGATTGTATAAAGAGGTGAGGCAGGTTTAAGACCAGCAGTAAAATCTATTCTTCCCCAGAGTTCACGCCAGATTAGATTATCTCTCCAGAGTGACAAGAATCCAAGGGTCTTTGTGGAATTAAGAAACCTTTTCAAAGTGATATCTAAACTCTTAAAGCAATTGATCAACTAATTTTTTGGACAAAGGATACTATGGAAAACTCCCAGATTTGCAAGCAAACAGCATCAAATATCTAATCTATTTATATACATATATCACATCTCAATACATCGATCATAAGACCCTTAAGAAAAAGAACTTTCATTTTTATCTTTCTTTTTCCAGCACTCAGTGTTTGGCACTAGTAGGTACTTAATGTTTGTTGATTGCTGCTGTTGTTGACTTGGACATAGTGCTTTGTACAAAATGCACAAAGCATTCATTAAGTGATTACTATGTAGTAATCACTTAATGAATGCTTTGGTCATTCACTCATCAAAGTTGAGCCTAATCATGATATTAATTCTATCACAAGCATGAAAAAGAAATCCAAAAGACCTATAAAATCTGGCCCTATAGCTTCACACAGTATCCTTGTGTTTCTAAATTATAGATTGCCAGAGCTAATACTCTTCTCTAATTCTTCATAACCATCCATGATGGCTCTCTCCCTTCAGAGTTCTTATTCCATTTAATCCTATCCTTTCATAGGGTTCTCAGGAACCCTATTCAGGTGTTAATGAACTATTTTTCCTTTGAGATATATGCCTTCTAGAAATTAGTTTTTATGATCTTTTTCTTTGCTTATCTAATACACATGTGTGTTTATATGTGTATATCTGTATGCAGGTGAATGTATGTGTATGTGTGTGTGTGTGTGTGTGTGTGTGTGTGTGTGTGATTTCCTCCCAAGTTTATTAAGGGTGGGGACTTAAGATATATACTTCGAAGGAAAAAAAGTCTTGAAAAACTCATATTTCTAGAAATTCTTATAACTTTTTTCCCTTTTAAATCTAATAATGAGCCTTTGAATTGTTGAAAGCAAAAAGTACCTCATCTCAAAATGGCCTTCATGAATTTCACTTAAGACATTGCAGGCCTTTATTTTGTGCTTGTATCTCCAGCACTGACCATAATGCCTGCCGCATAGAGGGCATTTAATAAATATTTATTGAACTAAAATTGACTGGAGTTCAATATAGTCACTAACAAGTACATTTAGCAGAAAAGACATGTAATGCCAGCCTCACTAATCTCACCTCAATTAACTCTGCTAAGAATTGCTGCTACTGAGGACAGTAACTCTGTAGGATAGCTTCATTGGTCCTTAGCAAAAACCATAAGTACTCACTGAAATAAGATGCTTATGAAGACAAATGCCCAAGTTAATCTTCTCCCTGCTTGGGAAGCTCTCCACATCACTAAGTGAGGAGCTACTCTAGGAATACACAGGAAAAATGCAATTCAAGATAGAAACCATCTTACTCTTTCTTCTTTTTGGCTGTGAAGGTATGGTAGACCTTCTTTTATTTGAACACTCTTTTAGTTGTGAGTGGTTATTTCTTCTGTCATGTACACTTTCCTTAACTCATCAATTTTCAATGTCTTGGTGTTGTACCTTTATGATGTCTGTGTAGCTTATTCTAATAATTTAGAATTGGAATTTAGGAAAAGTGAAAAAAAGATTCTCATAGTTGCATTAAATATTCACAAATAGCACTAAAGAATAAAACTTGAACTTTTATTTTTTCTGACTTATTATAGGTTTATTCAAAGTACTGTTGCCTTTGTACTCTAACAATGAAAGTAAACCATAGTAGTATCTTATGCCATATATGGACATCAGATTTATAAACCACTTTCCATACATTTTCTCATTTTTCACAGATTCAGAGATTTTCCAGTGAAGAACCAAAGAGATAAGATATTTGTGTATATGCATGTCTGTATGATATTATCAGGGGACATGCACTTAATGGAGGAAAGTGCTTAATAAATACTTATTCTCTTCCCTCTGTCCACTATACATTGATATCCTATAGCTGTATAAAAATCTAATCTTGAGCTTGGTGCTTGGGCACACAATAAGAGCAAAAATTGTTGGTTTTATTAAAATAAGAAAAGTTCAGATCTGAGATTTCCTTGTAAACACATATAAAGGATTTCCTTGTAAACACAATACTCCTAAAAAGAAATCCAATTGATTTAACTGATTATTTAATCAGTAGGTTATGGGCTCAGTTTTAACTAGATTCAGTGGTGAATCCAAAATAAGACTGAGATAAGAGTAATGTCCTTGGGGAGTTTATAGTCCAATTAGAGACAATCCTGACACATTTTATTCTAAAGAACATACATTTTCTAATGGTGACCCACCAATGGATGGCTGAAAATGCATTCTCAAAGTTGTAATTAACGTGGCCTGAGCTCTCTGTTTGTCTTTCACTTTTTGTTTTCTTTTTGTCCAGTGATGAAGTATGGTGAGTAGTCATTCATTTTTTACTCAGTAACATAGACAAAACTATTCATTTGTGTTTGGATCAGGTAAGTGTGAACTGTTAGTATTATTTAATGAAATTTCTTGAGATAGGAAGTGACTTGCTCGAGATCATAATGGCAATCAGGAAAAGGACTCTGAGACAGATGCTTTAACTCCCAAACTAGCTCCCAAGAAGGAAGGAGGGAGAGAAGGAGGGAGGGAAAGAGGGAATAAGTCATCTATTAAAAACCTATGAAGTGCCAGACATTGTGCTGAACACATTATAAATATTATCTCATTTGGAATTCACAATAGCCCTGAGAAATAGGTATTATTATTATCCTTATTTTACAGTTGAGTAAACTGAGGCAAACTGAAATTAAATTATTTGCCCAGGGTCACACAGATAGTAAATGTCTGAGGCTGGATTTGAAGTCAAGTATTCTCAATACTCCATCCATTGTTCTAATCTAGCTGCCTCGCAGACATGAAGATTGTATTTTCAGATATGTGGCTGTAATGAGTTTTCTTAATATGTCATATTTCTCTCAGTATTCTTCCTGAATTACCCTTTTGGGTAAGTCAGTCACCTAGCAAAAGCTAGGATGTTAAACCATCTACCATATGTTAGGCCTGTGAAGAGCTAGGAAATACCATACATATCCTTAAAAAGATATGTAATGTGGGGAGAATAATGGGCAGCATTAGTCCTGGAAGAAAGCTCTATCAAGTAGTCAGATTCAACTCTTCTATGCACCTAGTTAAGTTCCTATAGTCTCCAGCTTTAAAATGCATGATCCTTGAGGGGAGTTTTTCTTGTATTGACAAGCTTTCCCCACTGTTTTTATTGAAAAAAAAAATGTGCACTGGAATTTTCTTTCCCAAGGAAAGCTTTTTCATTCTCTCCCCCCCCCCCCATTATTCCTGTGATTAGATCACGTGATGTATTAAAAAAAAAAAACCCAATCAAATAACACAGACACCCCAGGAGCTGCCTGTTTTATATGACAGCGCTGTCTGGGAAGCCCTTACTTTTTCCTTCTTTCTCCTCACATAAATCCAAAGCCTAGAGCTTTCTAACCCTTGATTGTCTGCAGAAAAATTGGGGGGAAGAAGAAAAAGGAATTTTCCTTATAACAACTCAAGGAGGCAGACTCATGACATTTAAAGCTAACAGGGGGGCTAACTATGACTTAATCTAAAACTCTTCATTTAACAAACAAGGAAACAGTTACCAGCCTTACTTTTTCATTCAGAGCTATCTGGGTCCAGTGACAACCAGGATGACTGGAGGTAGCCTTGGATACTGTGGAAGACATTGGCTTTTTTTAAGCTAAGGTCTTTAACCAGCCTCTTTTTGAGAAAACATTCATTTAGTGATAAAAGGCTAGGTAAAAACTGAGGCAAAGAATGGCTTCTTTTACCTAGTCAAAAAAAAAAAAAAAAAATTCAGTATGGGAGAGGAAGATCAATAGGGTTTCTGACCAAAACATAAACAATTTCTATTTACATTTACTACAGAATCAGTCAATCCATGAATAACTGTGGTTTGGCCTAGGACCTATTGTTGGTCAATCAATGAGAGCCAGAGTGATTTGGATTTAAGGTCTGTTCCTTGAGAGAGAATTCTAGCTAATAAACCCCAAGACATCTTGGGAGGTTTCAGCAAACAAAATTTATATTCCTTTGGGCAGAGCACCCCCAGGTAAGGGTATAAGAAAGCAAACAAGGAAGGAAGGGAGGAAAGAAGGAAGAGAGGAAAGAGAGAAGGAAGGAAGAAAAGAAGGAAGGGAGGAAGGAAGGAAGGAAGAAAAGAAGGAAGGGAGAAAGGGAGGAAGGAAGGAAGAAAAGAAGAAAGATAGAAAAGGAGGAAGGAAGGAAGGAAGGAAAGAGAGAAGGAAGGAAGGGAGGGAAGGAAGGAGGGAAGAAAGGAGGAAAGGAAGGAAAGAAAGGAGGAAGGGAGGGAGGGAGGGAGGGAGGAAGGAAGGAGGGAAGAAAAGAGGAAAGGAAGGAAAGAAAGGAAGAAAGGAGGGAGGGAGGGAGGGAGGAAGGAAGGAGGAAGGGTGAAGTATTTCACCCAGTTGACCAGTTCAGTTGGGTCCCCAGTGGAACAGCTAGCAGATGGAAGAATCACAAATCTTGAAGTATTAGGAGAGGTCTATGGCAATTGATTTAATTTTTTTTTTTTTTTTTTCTGATCAAGCCTCATTTTAATGGGTGAAATAGTACAGATATATATATAGCAGTAGAAAAGAAGGCAGGGTTGTACAAACACAGTACAGGGTGGGTATCCCGCCCAAGGATGAGCTGCTCAGATGTTTCTGGTGGCAGGAAGCTCTATGATGTGATTAGGGGATGCCAAGATATCTGCCTATTCAAAGTTAGGATGTGATTAGGAGATTCCTATTCAGGAAGTCTTTGGTATGATGCGATTAGGAGATTCAACCTATTCAAGGTTGGCCTTATGTGGCTGTAGATTAGTGCCGGCTCCCAACAGGTCCCCCTTTTTTCATTTATATTTAAAAAAAAAAATCAAATGTAGAATTTCTCATTTCTTGACCTGTGCCTGGCTTAGGTTGTTCCTATGGGGAAAAGCCTTACCCGTCATAGGAAGGATGTACAGAAACATCTCTTCCTGGCTTAGGTCGGCTAGTCCTTGAGGAATCTTACCTGTCATTGGCTAACCAGGTCTCGATGTTTGTTTCTATTTCTCATATTTTGTTTCTATTGCTCATATAAGCATCAAGGGGGTCATCACCAGTCTCAAGGCGGTGAGAGTGTACATGAATGGGTTTGGCCAGCGCACTATCTACTTGGGACAAAAGCAAAAGAAGGCCAATTAAAGGCCCTTTGAACTTCTGAAGTACTAATTAATGAATTCTAAAGCTTAAAAAATAATCCCCAAAACTGAGTCTGCCAGGGCAATTTTAACAAAATAAGGGATTCTAAAGCTAAAGCATCTAAATTGAATCTGAACTAGTGAGATGGGGGTGGGGCAGAAGTGCTTAAGGCAAAGTGAATAGGGGTTCCCATTATTTCAGGTATTTTGAAAAAATCTACCAGTTGTACCAAATATTATCTCTTCCTCCCTTTTTTTTTTCTCAGAAAGGAATTATCAAATGACTATTCCCCATATAAATCCCAAGAGTGAATTAAAATCCCTATACATAACAGACTAGTACAGTGGCATTTCCTAAAAATCCCTCAAACATAACAGCAATAATTACAGTTTTAACAAATCCCATCCCAAATCTTAAACAGAGTGATAGATGATACAAGCAAGGTTCAACAGTCAGTCAAACATTCCCAAAGTCCCTCATATCAGTCCAAAGTACAGTAGATGCAGGGTCCAGTTCATGGTCTCATTTTAAAAACTACTGCTTCAGGCTGTGAAGTGATAGAAGGCTCTCATTCTATGCAGACTGGGTATGCCATACTGACAATCAAAGCTGATCAAGGTTCCAAAAGCAAGCCAATTTAGATCAGTCTCAGATGTAAAGACTCAAAATATGAGGAGGTATGGCAATTGATTTAATTATCAGACAGCTAGTTTGTAGGATATAACAGTGAAATAATTGTTATCTCACTTCATATAAATAGTTTCCCTTTGTTTTCCAGCCAAAGTAATATATCATTTCTAGTTATGGGATATGTGGTTTGTTTTTGTGTGGGGGGGGGGGGGAGTGTTAATCAGTTTGGGGAAGAAGAAACATTTTGGCATTACCTGAGCAAGAAAAAAAGGCTATTATCCAATATTATACATATTATGTGTTGACTAATCATTGTACATATAACATTTTCATTTGAAGTTTTATAAAACATTATACAAGAAACAATACAAATTGAATAGTATTAATAGAAACCAGAGAAAAGCAAATCATTCTATGTAGTCCAAAAGATTGGAATCCCAAACGTTTATAAGAACTTACTTAAATTCTATTTAAATAATACATAGAATCCCATCATAATCAAAATTCATTTATTTCTTTTGAGATTCATGTCTCATGGTACTTCTAAAATTCACATTTTAATCTTAACCATTGACCCTGGAGCTGGAATCTTCAGAAACTATCTCATGAACTGCCTTATTTCACAGATGAAGAAGCTCAAGTGAACAGAAAGGAAAAGAAAACCAAAACGTTAATATCTTAAACTTTTTGGTAATCCCTAAGTATAAAGGCTGTAGGAATGAAACCTTGGTAACCAAGAAGAGGAAAGAAAAGTATCTTTAAAATAAAAAACAGAAATAAAACATGATATAATGTGAATCCTAAACTAACATTCTCAGAAATTACTAGCCCATCCTGTTCCTTTATCAATTATAATTCCCAGACTGTCTTGTTAAACATAGAATGATGAGAAGTTGGAGCTCATCCAGATTTTTATTGTTAGTACTTCACGGTAAATTCAGGTTTCCTAAATTATCTTTAAGACAGTCAATACATATCTTTTATTTCCCCCTGCTCCTCTGAGATTTTAAAAGTTGTTTTCCCAAGAGCAAACTGTTCGTTCCTTTATTATTCTGTGTTGTATTTGCTCAAGTCTGTGAAGCTATTCGTGTAAAATAAAATAGCAAATCTTTGTAACTGGTAGTGGCTATCTGCCTTGATTTCTTCAAGTTGATTGATGACTGAACTATAACCAAATTCATTATAGTATATAATATTCTTTAACAATTATGCTCTCCCAAATCTATTTCATATTACCACCCCACTACCTTTTTTAACCACTGCAAATAAACACAGATCTATCTTTTTTAATATAATGAGACGACTTACAACAGGACATTTGGAGGGAAGATGGGGATCTCAGCCAAATGAAATAAATTTGAATATTTGAGGTAGAGCTAAATTAGGGCCAGTGGGATGAATGAAAACTGGAGAGAAGTCTCTGACGAGTTCCTTTTCTCATTCAATAGTTTAGATTTGCCACTCATACCTATTCAATTTCATCTCTTTCTGCTTTGGTTTATCCATTTTCTGGCCACTCTTTTCACTGAATACCTTTTATACATTATAAATATTTATCATGCCAGCTGTAAAATGAATTTAGGAATTGGCATTTGTTTCTATACACTCTTTGAAAAAAGAATAGACATGCTATAGAGAGTTGAGCTCATATTTTTTTTTAATAAAATCCTCTTTTGGGTTGGAAGATACATTTTGTTTTACAGAATGGAAAAATAATTAGCATGTTTGACATTAGAATCTGGCTTTAGCCTCTACATTTCTGGATTAAAAGAGAGGGGCAAGATTTGAAGAGTTAAGAAGGCAGGATAGATGACTTGTGTCATCTTATGCCCTTGCACTAGCCCACCCTAAATTCAAGAGAAATCTGAAGTCATTGTTGAAGTGTTAGTTCATCTGTTGGTATCTCTCTCTCCAGCTGCTCATCAGGCATATTGGGATAAGTAATAAATGAAGATAAAAACTTCTGATGGCAAAGTGATTTCAGAGCTTATAAGGATTAAATTCTCTTTAAAACATCTCTAAAATAATCTCCAAATAGATCCTGTTTGGACTTCAATCCAGACTGCTGTTTGTGTTTGCCTGCATTCCATGAAAAGATTAGGTCTTTCAATCTTTCAACTCTTTCAAAGATTTTAGAGGTTTCTTTTAACCATCTTTTTTCAACTTGCTTTCTCAGTAAATAAGTTCAGATGACATAATTTCCATAATCAAAATTGATCGATAAAGCAGCAAGCATTAATATTATTATTTTAATTTGATATCAATGTCAGGTAATATTAACCAATTTACTATTGATGTTTATTGATATTGTTCATTTGATTAGTATTTAACATTATTTATAATTATTTACTAGATGTTGTGCTAGGGATACAAATACAAAAAATAAGCATTCTTTACCTTCCCTCAAGAAACTTAGACTGTAATACGTGGATACAATTTATACAGGGAAACAATCTCACAGGGATTATAATTGTGGCCATAGGGCAGTGGGTGTGACTGCCTAGTGTAAAATTCCTTTCTCTGTATATAATATTCCCCTCTGTATGACAGAGTTGTCCTGGAACCAGAGCAAATTGACTCAGGAGAGTTGATTGTTAAATTTTCAGTGTAAGCATTGCTAAATCTTGGAAATCACAGCTTGATTAAACTTAAAGGTGTATTTCAGATACATTTTTTTAAAAAAATTAAAAGAACTGCTTTTTAAAACATTTACCAGCGCATGCTTGCTATTAGAATGCAAATTCCTTGAGGTCAGGGTCCCCCAACCATACTTTTGAGAACTTCTTTAGGTTGGGATAGCTGGGCCTTAGCCAATTCCTCTTAGTTAATTTTACCTTTTTACTATTCCACGAGCTGGAGTAGTATTAACTAGTATAATTTTGGAAATTTTTAGAATTTTTTTTTTTAGAAATGTAAAGATTGACAGGAAGGTAGAAAACAGGGCTCATGGCAAAAGTCTGGACTGGGTGGGCTGTGAGGTCCTAGTGGATGGCAGGATGGGAGTTGGAGCAAAGGCTGGGTCTGAAGACATAAAATATGTATGTGTACATACATATATACATATAAAAATGAGATAATAATTATAAGGCACTTAACACAATGCCTGGCACACAGTAAGCACTGTACATATTGCTGGTAGTGATAATGATTTCAAGCCCAGTCATTTATCAAAATTAGTTTTCTTCCCAGCTCTTTCCCTGAAAAAAACATAAAATATTTGAGTCCTTCTTGCACTGGAAGGCCTCTAGTCAAATATTCAACCACCTGGAGCATTAATTGAAAGGGAAATTGAACCCTGGTCTATTATGGATACTATTAAGCTTAACTTTGATTATGCAATATTGTGAACTGTGATAACTATGTCTTATGTAATTAAGTCTTTTGTCTTCTGTTTATTTTCCAATTAAGAATATAATTTTATGTCTATTTTTTTTCATGGAAAATAGATGCAGAACTTGTAGGTACATATACTTACATTTCTTTAGGATATTTTAAAACGTGGAAACAAAGAATATCGGAAATGTTTGTTAAAAACAGTTTTGTCATTTTGAAATGACCTTTTAAAAAACTTCATCCTTTTCTTCCTAGGGTTTTTTAAATCATAAAAGACAGGATGATATTTTTCAATGAAAGTTACAGTGGACAAGGAGTTGGGGTAAAAAAAGGGCCAGATTAAGTATTCTTTTTGGCTCAAAAGGTTGAAAATAGTGTATTGTTTGTAAATTCTGGGCAACCAAACATCCTTCATAAAAGGTCCCTTTTCCTTCAAGCTTACTCCAAACATTGCCAGAGGAAGGGGAACTCTCCTTTTGTGGCATCTCAACCATACAGGGATTGCTTCTGATTAGCAAGTTTCAAAATTTTTTGGACTCAGAACCCCTTTTCACTCTTAGAAATTATTGAGAACTCTCATACAAAGTTTTTGTTTATGTGAATCATATCCATTGATATTTACCATGTTAGCAATTAAAACATCCTATTATTTGAAAACTATTTTTAACCTTGTGAACTCTCTGAAAATGTCTGGGGGGGGGGGCCCTCAGGGATCCCTGGACCACATTTAGAGAACTGCCACTTTAGGTGATAGTGACAGCTGGGGCTCAGCTGATTACTCTTAGCTAATTTTATGTCAAAGTTGAACAAATGGGAGGCTCAGGGTTTGATAATAGACTCAAGAGATTTTCAGATCTAGGTTACCTGTGTGAACCTTTTAATCCTTCATCTGTTCAAAAGTTAAGTCTCTTGCTAGTCCAGCTTCACTGCCACAGGTCACTGCATGACCATATAGACCTATTCTTAGCTGTCTTCTAAAGGTGGGCTTTGGAGCAACTCTTGCTATTCATTTCACCCTTGGATTTTGTATTCCCCTGGGCGTTGAGAAATTTAACATTAACAAGAAGAGCTTATTATCAATGTGTGGAAAGGTGAAGAACTTACAGATTAAGCACATATTGATCAGAGACTGTTAGTTAAAGTACATCAGGCCTATAGGCCCCAGTCACATGATTTTAGATAAAGCCTGCACTGCATTCCATTGTCCAAAGAAGGAATTACAAGCAGAAGCTGTACATCACCTTGTCTACTGCATTCCACTGACCAAATAGGGGAATAAAGGTTTATGTGACCAATCACAACATATAGAGGGTGGAATTTTGGAGGTTCTTTGAATGTATAAAAGCTGTGAATATTTTCAAGGGAGTGGCTCTCTCCTGCTGTGAATTTGGCTCACAGACCAGGATGGGATCTGTTTCTCAAGATTCTAATAAATAATTCTGCTTTCTATGAGTGATCTCTGTAGTAGTCACTTTGGGTAAGGTCTTTTTGTCCCAAACAACAATATATACATTATATATTATTATTATATATACATTAATATATTATATATATTACAGAGCATTTTTCTCCCAACAACACTAGTGCAAACAAATGAATCATTCACATCTCTGAGAACTGAAAGGGACCTCAGAGATCATTTAAGTTCAAATTCCACTTACAAATGGAAAGAAATGAGGCTTTGGGACATTAAGTGATTGACCCACAGCCATAACGTTAGGATTCTTCCCAGATGCCTTCCATGAGCTTCCATGTGGAGAAAGCTCCACAAAACACACTTAGCAAAATTTATGAGAGAGAAGCTGCCTTTGGGAGATCACAGCCAGCTAAATTAGGTTATCTGTTTTAATTTGTTTTTAACTGTTTTATTTTTTTTTCCCCAAACACAAAAATGACATGCCTCTTCCTTGTCTTCTTTTGCATACATGTATATATATATATATATATATGTATATATGTGTAGTCTGTGTCTGTGTTTATGTGTGTATATATACATAATAGGCACTTAATAAATATTAGTTGAATTAGATAACTCTCACCAGATGCTACTGAGATCCTGACCCTGTTCTAGGCTTTTTATAGTGAAGTCACATTTAGGAATGTCTCAGTCTCAATGCATATGTCTTACCAGTTTGCAATTTAGAGCCTTAGAGAGTTTCCTGGTAGTATAAGTGAGAAATTAAGAACCTTGTTCAGGGTTGCTAGGAAGAACGATTCAGAAGAAAGTCTTGTTGACTCCAAGGCTAGATTTCTTATCCATCCCTCAAATTACCTCTTACATCTTTATTATCTTCAAACAGCAACACTTCCTTGCTCTCACAGTCCTAAATCACAAATAGGTTTTATGTTTCCACATCTCTGAATTTAATTTGTTTTTAATCTCTACAGATCCTTCTGTCTAAAGAGAATGGCAGTTTATCAGCTCTCTGATTTCATGTCCACTGAAAAGACATCTCTGTATTTCCCTATAATTCTTAATTCTTATATAGTTTGCCTTGGCTATTGTTTCCTGTATAATTTGACTGTCACATGAGATAAATTCTGGAAGGAGCAATGCACTGGAGTGAATGCCTGGGGAAAAGGATGGAAAAGCAATATTTTCGAATTGGCCAAATTCTTACTCACTGACATCCTTTCTCTCTTGTCTCTCTGTCTCTTTCATTTTTTTCGGTCTCTTTATTTTTCTCTGTCTCTTTGTCTCTCTTCATCTATGTGTCTCTCTACCTCTTTGTCTTTCTCTTTCATTTGTCTATATATTACAAGACATAAAAATGCCAGCAGTTAGGAATTTAGCTAATCTATGTCAAATTTAAATGTGGGATGAACCATGAAGATATTTTTTAAGATAATAAATGGATTTCTGAAAGGTATTGACAAAAGTGAGTTTGGTTCTTTAGTTACTTTTCAGTATAAAATTCACTTTCAAAAACAGAAAGTGGGAAGTTAGTACCTAAAAGTATCAGGCATGCTAATTTTATACAATATTTCCTCCATTAAACTATATATCATCTCCACTACTTAAAAAAAAATCACTAATTTTAAGCTTATATTTAAAATATGCATTTTGAACACTTGTCATTTAAATTGCTTTGCCTGTTGGTTATTTAAATTTTGATTGCAGTTTGATATTCTGCACATCTCTCTCTAAAAGATTCCTGTTCTTTTCCCCACTCTTATTAGCAATAGAAGTTATTCTGAATTAAATGTTTACTTTGTCATTTCTTCTAGGAGGAAATTTTATTTTTTTTCTTTTGGTATGCTTAATGGATGATTTTAAGTAATAATTTACTATATTTCTTTTCTATTTTTCTCTATATTCTCAATATTTCTCTTGCTCAGTCACACTGGCATTATCATCTACTGAGGTAGGTATGTTTATTAGTATTAATATTTAATTAAATGTGTTTTCATAGATTTTCTTAGCAACATGGTTCATAGGATATTTTCTTCATGTTTTAGCCCTACATTTGGCTTATCCTAGTAATATGTTTACATATGATAAGAAAAAGCTATGAGGTTCAGTGGAAAGGATGTTTAATTTGGAGTTTATTGTAATTTGAGTTCAAATATTGCCTATATTTATTAGATTGTGACCCTGAGGAAATAATTTAATCTCTATTTATTTCATTTTCTCCATTTATTATTAGCCCCTAATATTCCTCAGTATTATTAAGTCCCATTATAAAATTGGGTTACTAATAGCACCTCCTTTTCTGGTTGTAGTGAAGATCAAATGAGTTTAGTTATATAATGTTAAATAAATACTTGCTAACACTATTGTTTTAAAAAAAATTAAAAAGATTTTAATTTCAATGGTTTAGCACAAAACAAACCAAATTTATACACTGTTAGTGTTAAAAGAAAATCAGGCCTGTAATCCAACCCCTTAATTTGATATAGGATAAACTGAGGCCTCAAGTGGTTTGGACTTCCCCACAGTGGATAAGTGTAGAGCTAAATTTGAACTCAGGCCTTTTGATTCTGAGGGTCCTTGCCACTTTGTTCCTCCATAGGTAGAACCTTATAAAATCTCAAATTCTATTACCTTTTCTAACAGTTACACTGTTACATAGAAAGAAATCTACAAAATAAACCAATGGTAGCTATAGGAAGAAATCACCCAAACTTTAACTTATAATCTTTTAAGTTCACTTTAAAGTGTACAAAGATGGCTATTAAGGAGGCTAAATACCACTAATAGTATGTGTGACTTATATTAACTAGTAAAAGTCAAACATCCCTACAGGTATTCAATTCAGTTAATCTTTTTTTCAGAATCAGACATAGATAAGATAACATACCATAACTGTGAAGACCAGAGAGCAATTCAAAGGCCTTTAAGATTTTGAGATCCTAGATTTATTTGGATGTCATTTAGTCTAAATAACTCATTTGTCATTTAAGGAAACTGAGATCCAGAGAGTTTAAATAATTTGCTCAAGTCACAGAAGTCAATAGTGACATATATATATATATATATATATATATAGGCAGATCTCTTTTTTTTTTCCTACTGTTCTGTATTACCTAACATAGAGAGGGGAAAATAGTGAATCTGGACTTTTCCAGTGCTTATAATTGTAGTTAAATACAAAGTTGGTCATTGTGAGATATACAAAACTCTTTGGCAGGGCTGTTATGGATGGAGTAAGATTCTGTGATTCTTATTACTCTGCTGGTCCTCTCTGTTGTGATAGGATGATGGAGAGGAGCTTTGGTATAATAAAGCCTGTAAATGTGATTGTCAAGGCAGTTCCAATTCAGTATGGTCAACTGGAGCAAGCAGCTTGGGCTGTATGCCAGGTAAGGATTTATTTCTGTTGTTAAGCATCTGGCAGTGGAATATCCTTTGAGGCTAACTATTGAAATCTAACCATTTTCACTTATTCTTTAACTCAATAGAAGTGCATTATCCTGAACTGTTGCTATGCCAAAGAAATACTTTCTTCAAATTATATCTAAATTTAATATTTCATCATGCATATATCTTTAATGACTCTTTTGATAGGATTGTTAAGAAATGAATTATCAAAACAATACAGCCAGCAGCATTATGAAGGTTTGCATGGTAAAGGCCATACTTAATGTCTTATAAAATTTAGGAGAATGAAATTGAACTATTCCCCTCCCTACAGTACTATGTGGATTGATTGTGAGATGTCTGAAAAGTGCTTCCGATTTACAAATTTTAAAAAACTGAATGTCGTACCAGACATTTTCAAAAGGCCCCAGATCTTACCATTGGGAATTAATTAATTCCTTTGGTTTATGCATTGCCCTTTCTCCAACATTCTCTTTTAAAACTTAGAGAAAGAGTAATACAGAAGTATATTACTATACTATCCTATTATATCCTATCCTATCCTATCCTATCCTAGTATATACTATACTATACTATCCAATTCCTTAACATAAATTCATTTTCCTCTAGGTCTAGCAAGGTCCAGGGCAGCATAACTGCGTATCCTAAAGCATGTGGATTCAATACAGAGCAGTAGAGAGCTGAACTTAGAATCATCTTCAAATCTCTCCTCAGAAACTTATGAGCCACGTGATCCTGGGAAAATCACTTAAGCAGGTTTTGATTTCTTTATCTGTAAAATAAAAGGGAGAGGTATTTGAACTTCATAATTTCTCAGGCTGTTTCCAGTTCAAATCCTTGCTTGCTTGCTTTCTCTGGGTCTTGGTGTCTATATCCGTAAAATGAAGAATCTGGATCAGATGATAATGTTGTTCAGTCATATCTGATTCTTTGTGATGTCATTTGGGCTTTTTTTTGGCAAAGATACTGGAATGGTTTCCTTCTGCAGCTCATTTAACAGATAAGGAAACTGAGGCAAATAGGGTTAAGTGACTTGCCCAGGATCACACAACTAGTAAATGGCTAAGGTCAGATTTAATATCAGGAAGATGATTTTTCTGTCTCTAGGCCTGTTACTTTATTGACTGTGCCACCTCTCTAACTCAAAAAAACCCCTATAATTTGGCAGAACATGGGTAGGAAGAGGGTATTGAGAAAGAGACACACAACAGGAAAAGAAAAGATAGCCTGGATGGGATTTCCTTAAGGTGATGCTAACTGCACAAGTAACTTTCCTACTGAAAAGACTATGGCCATCTGCTTGCTAATTCACTGAGTCAATACCCATTGGAAGCAGAAGGTGACCTGCTAATTGCATTATGGCTACCTAATCTTCAGTTTATTGTTACTCACAGTACTCAAATGCAGGCCTTTTCCAAAGCTGAGATAAGCCTACCCCAAACTGCTGCCAATGTGAAGAGCTGTTTCAATCAAATCTTTTGGCCGGTGGAATAGAAAGAGAGAGAGAGAGAGAGAGAGAGAGAGAGAGAGAGAGAGAGAGAGAGAGAGAGAGTGCATGTGCTAGTTACCAGCAAACAATTGCTCCCCAAATGCTTCAATCTTTGTTTGAACCTTGGATTCCTTCTGAGATGGATATGTGTTTATGTGACCATCTTTGCACATTTCTCTTGTTATGGCCTTGGAGAACAGATGCTGTACACAAATGAATGGAACAAAATAAGAATGTTAAATAAGGCATTTTTATGCAGAACAAATTAATAAAGAATTATGAGGATGCAATTGTAGTTATAACAATAAAAACAACTCTTAGTCAACAAACAGCCTCCCCATCACCTTTCCAAAAATCCAACCATGGAATAACCTTGATCTCACAGAGTTCACTGTCTCATAGGGGACACATCACATAAATAACTGTGTACAATCTATATATAGGCTAATTTGAAGATAATCCACAGAGAAAAGGTACTAGCATTAAGGGAGATTGGGAAAAGCTTCTTTTAGATGGTGGGATTTTAGCTGGGACTTAAAGGAAGCCAAGAAATCCAGGAGGCAGAGATGAGAAGGTTGTACATTCCAGCAATGGGGGACAAACCAGTGAAAAGGCCTGGAGTTGAGAAATGGAGAGTCTTGTTAGAGGAACAGCAAAGAGGCTGATTCACTGGGTCAGAGTACATGGGAGTGTAAAATGTTAAGAATCGAAAGGTGAGGATAGGGAAAGTTATTAACCTTTGGTTATACATATAATAATAAAGCTTTGATTAACAAAGAGAGGATTTTATATTTGATCCTGGATGTTATAGAGAGTACTTTGAGTTTATTAAATGGGGAAGAGGAGGAAAAAAATCTCTCAAACTACCCTCCTCACAATAGTTTAAGATTTTGTTTTGTTTTGTTTTTCAGGAGCAAAAATAGTATCACAACAAGATTGACTTCTTTCCTTCCACACATAAAAATGTTTATATTACACATTTTAGGGGTGTTTTAAAAATTTATTTAGCAGGAAACTTGGACACCAAAGAGTCTGTGCATTTTTGATGGAAATCTCCTTGATTATTTTATCATCAATCTAAGCACTTCATTGATGCTTCCATTTTCCCATTTTGTGCAGATTTTGTTTTCATACTACATATAGTGGAGGGGAGATGAAGCTGAGCCACAATGAGATCCCTACTCCCAACAGACATGTGTATTTAATCCACACCAATTCCAGAAATAGCAGTTTATTGTATTTAACTTCAACCAATTAGTCCTAAGCCTCTCATTTGCCCTTTACCTTGGACTCATCTTGTTGTTTCTGCATATCTTAAGAATGTCCCTTCTGACCTCTCATAATGAGGCGATGAAGTAATCAGTGTCTAGACAACTACATCTCTTTTTTTCTATAATAAATTTATAAGCATCTCCTATCTTTCTGCTTACCAGTACTAGACAAGTCCATATAATACTTCGTGGCTGCTGACTAGGGAAGTTCCTGCTTCTCTACTGATTACTTGACTGGGTTCATTCATTAGATGTATTAATTGGAAAAGTAGGAAGGATAATGGGAAAGAGAAGAAGTATAAAAAGGGGGGGGGAGGGAATTGAACATCAGATATAGGGGAAATAATTTATTTTTCCTAATGTCCCTCACCTGTATAGCTTTTTTTTCCTGTTCTTTCTCTAATCACTCAATTTGCTTGAAAACTTGCTCTTGAGGAATGATTAGATATACATACTGCCTTTAAGTTGTTAGAATAACAACACAGAGACGTGTTAAGGTGAATGGAATTCCCTCATCAATTGACATCCTAGGAGGTCCAATGAAGATTTAAGCTAAAAGGATGTTCTAATTATGGAATCCCAGATGTTGATATGTTTGAGGTATGTTTTGGGGGTTTCTAATGTCACCTAAAATACATCATCATAGACAACTGTCTACCCCAACACCAACCTTAAGTGGTTCTCACTAGGCATGATCTCTTACCCAAACCAGCTCATGAGCTTATGTTGCACTGAACAAAGTCATTGTCTGGGAACATCACACTGAAAAATTATTTCTTCCAAAGATTTTACTTTAAAAGGTAGGGGGACAATAAATATAATTCTGGAGCCATTCATTATTTAATTCCATTTTATGTAGAATTATACCTGGTTCTAGTTGCTGGTTGCTGAAGATGACCCTCCATCTCTAGTCTCCATATCTTCACCTTGGCTTTCCCCCACATCTGTCAACTCTGGCTTCTTTCAAGTTCCAATTCATATCCTACTTTCTGTAGGAGTTATTTTCCTGTTCTCTTACTTTTTCCTTAATCTTAGTGTCTTCTCTCTAAGACTCATTCCCAATTTCACCTTTATCATAAGATAATTGCTGTACATTGCTGATTTTGTATTCTCTCCTTCTTTACTGAGTTCCTTGAGAGTAGAGACAATCTGCTTTTTTGGGGGTGGGGCGGACCTTTCTTTGTATCCCTAAAGCTTAGCACAGTGGCTGGCACATAGTAGACAGTTAATAAATCCAGTTAGTTGATTTATTGTCTTTTTTACCCTGCTACTACCTTCCTTTCTGATATTGTTGTTGTTCATGTCTGATTTTTTGTGACCCCAGATCTTCTTGATAAAGATGCTGGATTAGTTTGCATTTCCTTCTCTATCTCATTTCACAGATAAGGCAAAGAGCATTGAATGACTTGCCTAAAGTCACACAGCTAATAAGAGTCTGAATCTTCCTGACTCCAGGCTCTGCAGCACTCTGTCAGCTTCATTACTCAGCTGCTTCATTTTCTGAGATTACCTTCCAATTATTGTCTCTATATCTTGTGTGTACCTAATTATGTGTTAACTCCATCACTAAAATGTAGGCCTCTTGAGTGACTCAGTATTTTTATCTATGTCGTCAGTTTTCAGCACAGTGTCTACTACATAGCAAGCTCTTTTTTTTTTTTTTTACTTTACATATATATATATATATGTTTTTTTTTTATTTAATAGCCTTTTATTTACAGGATATATGCATGGGTAACTTTACAGCATTAACAATTGCCAAACGTCTTGTTCCAATTTTTCACCTCTTACCCCCCCACCCCCTCCCCTAGATGGCAGGATGACCAGTAGATGTTAAATATATTAAAATATAAATTAGATACACAATAAGTATACATGACCAAAACGTTATTTTGCTGTACAAAAAGAATCAGACTCTGAAATATTGTACAATTAGCTTGTGAAGGAAATAAAAAATGCAGGTGGGCATAAATATAGGGATTGGGAATTCAATGTAATGGTTTTTAGTCATTGCCCAGAGTTCTTTTTCTGGGCATAGCTGGTTCAGTTCATTACTGCTCCATTGGAAATGATTTGGTTGATCTCGTTGCTGAGGATGGCCAGGTCCATCAGAACTGGTCATCATATAGTATTGTTGTTGAAGTATATAATGATCTCTTGGTCCTGCTCATTTCACTCAGCATCAGTTCATGTAAGTCTCTCCAGGCCTTTCTGAAATTATCCTGCTGGTCATTTCTTACAGAACAGTAATATTCCATAATATTCATATACCACAATTTATTCAGCCATTCTCCAACTGATGGACATCCATTCAGTTTCCAGTTTTTAGCCACTACAAAAAGGGCTGCCACAAACATTCGTCATAGCAAGCTCTTAATAAATACTTGTTGACTGACAGATTTAATTGGAGGGAAATGTACTTATATAATTCTGTCACTTTTCCTTATTCCTTAAACCATTTTTCTTAATGCCCAAGGAAAGGTATAGCAAGCATGTAATAGATATACTCAGTCTCCTGGTCAAGGACTTTGCTTGGCCTCCTGATGCTTGAAAATCACATGTCCATGTTCCTTTCTTGAACATGCTGTTCTAAAATGGCTCTATGCTAACAGAAATGTGTTCTCAAAAAGACTTGATACATACAAGCAGGAAGTAGATTGGAACAAATAACTGTGCATCTTGTTTTCTAATTGCCATCATATATGATCTGAATACTAGTATGTTTGCCAATGTATCATTTGGACTGATTGCTGACCAGGAAAATGAAAATACCTGGCATTTAAATGTCCTGTCATTTGCAAAACCAGGATAATAATTCTGATCATTGGATCAGAAATGAGATTATGAGTTTGGAGATTTCTAACTTCTTGTGTTTGTTGACTAATATATAAGAATGTATTTATTTGACTTTTTCTCTCCACACCAGAATGCCCATACCATAAACCTTTGGGCTTTGAATCAGGAGCTGTTACTCCAGACCAAATCACTTGTTCCAATCCAGAACAGTACATAGGATGGTATTCTTCATGGACAGCAAACAAGGCGCGTCTCAATAGTCAAGGTTATGGGTAAGCCAAGGAAGATCTTGGGTGTCATCATCAAAAATTATCTTTTATACCTTTGCCAAATTGGTGGAGCGAAAAAAAAAGATTAGTGTGTATTAATACTCAATATTGTAAAAGAATATAAAAGACAAGAAGGAGCAGCTAGATGGCTCAGTGTATAGAACACCAGGCCTGAATTTAAAATTTGAACCTGAGTTCAAATCCAGCCATACTTATCTAAGGACCTGGATTTAAATTCTTTTTCGGTTATTCACTAAAAGAATTTTTGGGGCCTCAATTTCCCCAAATTAAGAAGTTTTATTTTATTGATTTTTTAAAGTCTCTTCTGAAAGCATGGCAAAGTAATTACAGAGCTAGTCTTGAATAATAATAATAACCCTCATTATTGTCATTAACATTTATATAGTGTTTTAAGTTTTGCAAAGTACTTTACAAAAACCCTATTTTATCTTCTCAGTTCTATTATTTTCCCCATTTTACAAATGGAGAAACTTGAGGTACATAGAGATGAAATAACTTGCTCAAAGTCACACAAAAGTTAGTCTCTGAAGTGGGATTCTGCATTTATCCATTCTATTCAATGCATCTCGTAGCTGCCCCTCGAGGTTTTAAAATTGGCCCTTGACATATACTAGTCCTCTAACTATGGATGGCTCTTTCAGGACCTCAGACAGTTCTCCCATGCTATAAGTTACAAGAGTCGGTTGATCAGCTTGAAAGGAGAGAATCTCCATCCTGGGATTACTTAAACCAATAAAATCACAACTAGGAAAAAACAAACAAACAAACAAACAAAACCAAAACCAAAAAAAAAAACCAAAAAACTTTTCCACTTCTGTCTACTCAAATTTTTATGGTGTTACAAACTTTTCAAACAATTTCCAGACAAATTTCATACATCACAGTATCTAGCACAGAATAGAAAAATAAATATCCACTCTCTTTGATATTAAATACCTTGGAAAAAAAAACATAGAGTAATTTCTAAGAATAAGGTCTAAAAGAAAGACCTAGGAAGAAAAAATGAAATAGAGTGTTGAAAAGGTATGTTCTAATCTACCCACAAAGAGGTTGTTGTTGTTTAGTTGTGTCTGAGTCTTTATGACTTTATTTGGGGTTTTCTTGACAAAGACACTTGGAATGGTTTTCCATTTATTTCTCCAGCTCAATTTACAGATGAAGAAACTGAGGCAAACAGGATTAAGAGATTTGGCCAGGGTCACGCAGCTAATAAGTGTCTGAGATCAGATTTGAACTTGGCCTTCCTGATGCAGACCTGGCATTCCATCCACTGCATCACCTAGCTGCCCCCATGAAGAGGCATCAAAAAGATCTCTTGCTTGGCCTTGGAGTTTTATCTCTTGGTCTGAGTCACAGCTCTGACATTTACTAACTGTGTAACTCGGAGGTTACAACTTCTTTACTCAACTCCTTTATAAATTGAAAATAATAATGTGCTATCTACCTGAAAAATCAAAGTCATTGTACTCATATAGCCCCTAACAAAATTGTGAGAAAAGTGCTTTGAAAATACATTTTATGTGTCTGTGACAGCATCAAATAGTTAAGAATGTTATAAATACCGTAACTATGTAGGATGTAAAATTTTGGACAGCATCACCCTGGGTCTGAAGAATTTTCCTCATTCCACTTCTATGAGTAAGGTACATTCAAAAGAAATTTAAATTACAACTCTGAATACTTTTCTAATGACACATTAATTTAATTCTAGAACTATTTTTCTTAGGAAAATGTAGGTACAGGAAAGGATGGTATGGATTTGTTTTCTTTCTCTTATAAAAATGCTAAAATATCTGAGAATTCTCAGTGGCAATTCTGCATGCCAATTTAAAAAGGAGAATTTAATTCCTTTAAAGTATTGTAAATCTCTGACTCAGTATCTGCTTTTTAGTAGGATTTTTAAAAATTTTATGTATACATATATATATATATATATATAATTTCATAAAATCACTTGCTTGCTGTATAACATTCTCATAGACCAGATTCCAAGAGTAATATGGTTGCAATATTTTTCATAGGTGTGCATGGCTCTCCAAATACCAGGACATCAATCAGTGGCTACAGATAGACCTGAAAGAGATCAAGGTGATTTCAGGGATCCTTACACAGGGACGCTGTGATGCTGATGAGTGGATGACTAAATACAGTGTACAGTACCGGACTTATGAAGGTTCAAACTGGGTTTACTACAAGGATCAGACTGGTAACAATCGAGTGAGTGACAGACATTTGCTTGGAATTTTTGAAATTCTCTTAAGGAATGAAGCATGTTTCTTACTCCTATTGAGTAATTATGAATGGATCACTTGAACTAATTTCAAATTCATTCAATATACTCTTTAACACAGCTTCAAGCTTGGGCAATACATACATAATCCTGAAAATGACAGGAGCAGATTGGGCATATATCATCTGTACTGATGCTACTGCTGAAGATTAATGGATATTATTAACTCAATAGCGTGATTCAAGAGGAGAATGAAAGCTAACTTCAACAGGTTTTTTTTTAAGGGATCCTCCTGAAATCAGGATAGATCTGAGTTCAATGCTAATCTAGCATTAGACAGTAGTATGCTGCTGTACAAGTCACTTCTGTTTGATTCAATTTCCCCAACTGAAAAATAGGAAGAATAATAGCACCTACCTCTCAGGATTATTGGGAGGATCAAATGAGGAAATAATTGTAAAGCTTTAAAGTACAGTTCCTGGTACATAGTAAGCTTTGCTTTTTGTTGTTCAATCATGCCTGACTCTTCATGACTCCATCAGGGTTTTTTTGGTTAAAAATCTTGGAGTGGTTTGTCATTTCCTTCTCCAGCTCATTTTACAGATAAGAAAAACTGAGGCAAACAGAATTAAGTGACTTGCTCAGGATCACACAGCTAGGAGTGTCTAAGGCCAGATCTGAACTCAGGAAAATAAGTCTTCCCTATACCATCCTGCACTCTATCTAGTATCTAGTATCTAGTATCTATAGTATCTATCTAGTAGCCACCTAGCTACTTCAGTCAACTATACCAGCTATTAGCCATGAGTAGTGATCAGAAATGGAATATCTTGGTTTGTCATTTTAAAAAGCATGTTAAATGAAATTATTTCAGAATTTATTTGCAACTGTGAGTTTTTCCACAAATCATAAAAATATGGCTTCCTCTAATAGCCTGAAATATTAGTGTTGGAAGATTGTAAGCACTCAACACAATGATTAGTATCTATTATGATGTAAGTACCTGTTATTCTGCTATAGTTTCAGAATATTTTGTTGATTTTTGAATCTAGCAGAAATAACTAGAATATATTTCTATCTGGCTATTATTTCATATTCAAAGTCTACTTCATAGATTTTTAGGGCCAGAAAAAATATTGGAAGTCTTCTGGTTCTGCTCTGTCTTATTTCAAACAAATCAACACATTAAGTCAACAGATGTTTACTACATGCCAGGTACTATGCTAACCAAAGTTAAATGGTGTGGCTTGACATCAAATAGCTACTTAGCAGAGCTGACTAGCCTGTTAATAGAACAGTTATTGTTCAGTTCTCTTTCCAATGCCCCACCCACATGTGTTTGTTTTAAGAAGAATATCATGATTTCTAAAGAAACTGCATGTAATATGATGTAATGAATTTGAACATCATATAACCAACATTCATTTTGCTCTAATTTCGTTGTTTTGAAGCATATTTAAAATCTTTTAAGGTTCCTAAGGGCATTGAGAGACTATCACATTTCTTTTTCTTTTCTTTTCTTTTTTTATTTAATAGCCTTTTATTTACAGGTTATATGTATAGGTAACTTTACAGCATTAACAATTGCCAAACCTCTTATTCCAATTTTTCACCTCTTACCCCCCACCCCCTCCCCTAGATGGCAGGATGACCAGTAGATGTTAAATATATTAAAATATAAATTAGATACACAATAAGTATACATGACCAAACCGTTATTTTGCTGTACAAAAAGAATCATTTATATATTCAATATTCAATATTTATATATTCAATATTGTACAATTAGCTTGTGAAGGAAATCAAAAATGCAGGTGGGCATAAATATAGGGATTGGGAATTCAATGTAATAGTTTTTAGTCTTCTCCCAGAGTTCTTTCTCTGGGCATAGCTGGTTCAGTTCATTACTGCTCCATTGGAAATGATTTGATCTATCTCATTGCTGAGGATGGCCAGGTCCATCAGAACTGGTCATCATATAGTATTGTTGTTGAAGTATATAATGATCTCCTGGTCCTGCTCATTTCACTCAGCATCAGTTCGTATCACATTTCTTTATGCAGAAAATTGTACAAGAATCCAAAGGAGCCTACATCAATCTCATTATTAACTTAATCCTAGTGACTAAATAAGCTCAAAATCAAATAGGCATCTAAGTGGTATCCTGCACCTTGAAGTCAGTTAATCTGAGTTTGAATCCTGCCCCAGACACTTACTAGTTGTGAAACCTGGACTTTCTGCCTTGGTTTTCTCATCTGTAAATGGGGTAATAACAATTAATTAATCAACCTAGAGGTTTGATGAAAATCAATTAAGATGACATATATAAAGCCCTTTGCAATAATAAATATTTATTAACTGCCTGACATAGAAAACCTCTGCAATGTTAGCTGTTATTAATTCTATATTAGAGGCAGAAGATTGTCACATGCCACTTACAAAAAAGGCTATAGGGGCAATTTGCTGATAAAGACCTCTATATTCATGTGTATGATTTCTAGGTAAGATGCAGAGGCATTTACAAGGTAGAAACAAACTGGGAAAAGGGTCTCCTTGTAACACTGGACAACACTCATGTATTTGAAAAGATTCAGGAGGAAGACTGCTCTGAAATACTCTCAAATATCCACCCCAAATATCCATATTTTCATATCAAAATGAAAAGCTCTTATTTGTTCTTCCCATACTGTTACCTCCAATGAAGTCCTCTTAGTACAAATAGTTAATTCCTTGAAGCGATTTCATCATTGGAATTCAAAAGGGGAACCAGTACTCCTATTTCACACAATTACAGTTATCCCTTCCACATCGAGGGGTTATGGTGCCCCTACAATCTGAAAAAATCTATGGAAAAATATTTGGTCGTCTCTTCTTACTAGAAAAGAAAGCTGAATTTTTTTCTTTTTCTTCTATGGGTTGTTTACAGTATTTAAAAAAAAATACCTTGTTAAACAATACTATACGTACATTTTGTGCATTTCTGAATTTCTAAACTTTTTCTGTCATCTGCTGGTCTTTTCATCTGCTATGACTTCTACGTAATTCCCCAAAATTCTCACTTAATTTTTTATGCTGATGTAGCAAAATCTTGAAACTATAGTGGAGAAAATCGCAATGTGGAAGAAATAGCTGTCTAGTTTTGAGTGCTGTTAATTTGAATAAATGCAAGAACTTCAAGGATTTTAATGTTTTTTTTTTCCTTCTGCCCCTTTTAAAAGTTTTTCAAAAACTCCTGAAGATGCCATAATGCCATTTGCATCTAGGACAAAATAAATATCGCTGCTGGGCCTACTTTTGTTACTTTTTTGTACACAGATTGGAAAGTGATTTCTGCAAAGCAACTTGTTTATTGTGCAAATAAAGCAGGGTAAACCCAAATCCCCAAAAGAAAATAAGCTTTCATCAAGAGAAAACTTTGCTCACTTTATAGGATTGGCACTTAGCATTAATGTAAGCCTTCAAACACACTAAAGATCTTCACACTTGCTTTGGCAGCAGGCATTTAGAAATTCAGGCCAGATCCAAGACCTATGTGAGCTAATCTCCTTTTGGTTTCTCCCCTCTTCTTTTAGGTGTTTTATGGGAACTCAGACAGAACATCCTCTGTCCAGAATCTCCTAAGGCCTCCCATTGTTTCCCGTTACATCCGTTTAATTCCCTTGGGCTGGCATGTGAGGATCGCCATCAGGATGGAGCTGTTGGAGTGCATGAGTAAATGTGTTTAGCAATGTAAAGGAGCAATGCAGCACAGGATTAGACAGATCTTTCTTTCAGAAGAAAAATGAATAGTACACCATTCAGTAGAAATGTTGAATTTTGCAAATGCTTTCACATATCAGAACCCCTCATTTAAATTTCCATTCAATTTTTCACCTTGAAAAAAACAAAGGCAACAACATTTTACAAGTGGTGTAGATTTCACAAGGCACCTGTCTTCTGCAACCAAAAACCTACAAAAATATGAAAGAAAACACTTTCTCCAAAGCCAGTTTCTTGTGGAAAAGATACAATTAACAAGTTATCTGTTGACATTTTTTTCTTGGGTGTCAGTAATCTGAGGAACGGTGTAAAACCAGTGAGATCACAAATTACTCTGAAGGTGTAGGTTTTCTTTTAATAAGCTACCGAATTAAGAAACAGCACAAATGTTTGAAGGCTCAGGTTATGGTGATAGCTTATCTGTCAGCTCAGAGGGAACATAACTACTTTTTCTTCACTTATGGTCTAAAACTATTTTAAAGTCTCAAAAGGGCATGGAGTGCCATTTTAACGTGAGTTGTGATTATGATTAGATGGCATAAGGGTGTGTGTGTGTGTGTGATTAAATAATGGCACATTCATACTTACAATTCTATGAAATAAAGGATTTAGTCCTATTTTTTGACTCAGGATGATTATAACAAATCTGATCACTTTTTGCTTGGTTTTCTTGATTGAAGAGAAATCAAATGATGGCTCACTCCTACTCATTCCATCATCAGTTTGCACCACAAAACTGGAAGTAGTTCATTCTATTACAGAGGATATCACCCCAAGATCATGGACCTGCTGGTCAACTCCTCTGCTTAGGGGATAGTATTTAATTCTTGAGACAAAAGGGAAGTGTTAGGGGATCTGTAGTTCAGAAAATTAGAGAAAGAATTGGGCTCTGAAGACCAGTACAAAAAATCTTTTCTCTAGGCTGGAAACTCATATTATGACTCACCATGGCAACAAAATTTTGGCTCAAGCCAGACTACCTATTCAAGCCAGACTGTAAATGGCTTTTTATATGCTACTTTAATTTTAAATAACCTTTAATTGGGCAGGTAGGTGGTACAATGGATAGAGTGTCAAGCCTAGAATCAGGAAGACTCATCTTCTTGAGTTCAAATCTGGCCTCAAACATTTATTAGCTGTGTGATCCTGGGCAAGTCACTTAACCCTGTTTACCACAGTTTCTTCATCTGTAACATGAGCTGGAGAAAAAATGGAAATGGAAAGCCACCCCAATATCTTTGCCAAGAAAACCTTAAAAGGGATCACAAAGATTTGGACACAACTAAACAATAGCAACAACAATCTTTAATTGATGATATGCTGTGTAATATAAGCAGGATCTTTTCTGTAAATTGAGTAGCCAACACCTCCATAGGATGAATTCAGAGACCACAATCATAGAATCATAACTTTAAAGCTAGAAGGGACTTCAAAGGCTGTTGAGTCTAAGCCGGAGGCACAGAAGTAATGGATGTCTAGGGTGATAGTTACTAAGTAAGTGTCTGAAGTAGGATTTGAATCCAGGCCCGTCTCATATCAAATCCAATGTCCTATTCATGATTCCATATTGTCTCTCAAAGGAGCATCTTCTAGCAAAATTATACAGATTTATCTGTTTCATTATTTTACCTACAACTGGCCCTGGAGTTCTGCTTTTTCCTTGTCAAAATTGGCAAGGCCTCATAGCATGGCACATTAGAAGGAGAAATTAGTTTTTGTGTTCATTAGAGGATCTGGGTTTCATTCCTGGTCCTATTTGTTCTTGATTTCAGTTTCCTTATTTACAAAATAGGGAGACTGGATCTCTTAAGTATTCACTCACACTAATTAATCTCCTTGAATTACACATTCTTTTCCAAAGGAGAAACAGGTGAAGAACAGAAGATCAGAGAATAACATGTAAATCTAGGGGGAACCTCAGAGGTCAAATTCCATAGAATTAAAATGAACAATAACTTGAAATCATAAAATCACAGAAATAGAGGCAGAAATATTTTAGAAACTATAAAGTCCAAGTTCTTCATTTTACAGATTAGAAGAATGAGGCTCAGAGAGTTTGAAAGTCAAAAATAGCACAAACAGTAGCCAAATCTTCTGACTCCAGATCAAATAGTTTTGGTTTTTGTTTTCCCACAAGACCATACTACAATTTCATTCTCAGGTACTTTCTCCTGAATATTATTGTATCCACTTCTTTGTTAATTTAAAAAATGTTTCTAATCTTATATTATTTTTGCACAGTCCTTTTTCAATTACATCTAACTGATCCCATTTGGGGTTTTCTTGGCAAAAATACTAGAATGACAATGCTCCTTCCTTCTCCAGTTCATTTTACAAATGAGGAAACTTGAGGCAAAGAGGGTGAAGTGATTTGTCCAGGGTCACATAGTTTGGGAGTATTTGAAGTCTAATTTGAATTAAAAATATGAAGTCTTTTTGACTCTAGGCCCAATAACTTTCTATTTCTTATAGCTGTTATCTAAGTACCATACTGTTCCTGTGAACTGGTATCAGGACTTCTCTCGTCAGAGACTTCACTCTTTTTTAATGATTAATCAATCTCTGGCTTTAGAAGGCTGGACAAATGTGCACCATCAGAGTCAACATAATTGACAAAATATGTGGGAAAAATTAAAATATCCTTAGAGCTAATGCCTACAGCAGTCTTTTCACCAGACTCAGACGAATACAGAATTTCATGTTAGAGGGAAAAAAAAAAAAAAAACAGGTTAATGAGTACAAGGGTTAAGTGTTCACAAAGAACATGAATGGAATTTGTTTTCTGCCTCAGGTCATTCTGCCTCTAAGGTCATTTCATTTCTAAGATCTTGATTATGTCATTATTTCTAGTTAAAATTCCAAATCATTTTGGGATTTAATAGTAAATAAAATGAAAATTGCACTAAAATTTTTAAAAAGCCTTTTTTCTGTAATTTATGGTGATATGTTAGCTCATCAAAAAACAACACAATCATAAAATTAATTTTAAAATATGAGCAAAATACATACTTTTAAGTGATAAAACTTGGAGTTCAGTAAAACACTGACATACAATCTACATGTATGTGCATATGAACATAGAGCTATTACATGAAATATATGTACAATTTTAATTTCTAATTCTTTCCATCTCCTTTCTCACAGAAGGTCTTCATTTTAAACAACTGCTTAAAAAAAACAAAACCTCAGAGGTCTTTATTTAGGTTAGCATGTTTCTTTTCTTTCTTTTTTAAACATTAATCACAAATCAAAATGTACAAAAAAAAAGGATTTAGCTATTACATGAAAAATGTCACATATAATGTACTCTTATGCCTTCCCAATAAAATTATTCACCAAAGCCTATGTAAAATCTAATAGGCTGGCTTCCATCAAAGTTATTTCTGGTTTTCTTGTGTACATGTTTTTTTATGTGAAATATATAATAGGGACATAATTAGCACAATGTTATTCAAAACTGAACTGAGGCTTTCAGTGATGCAAACCCATCAGAGGCAGTTTTCTAGGGTAATAAAGTTTTGGAGAAACAAATGGGGAAGGAGAGAGAGGAGACTATTATTTTAATTGTAGTTCCCAATAAAGGGTCACTAATATGTCCATGGTTTATTAATCTTCCCATCCTGTTCTTTCCCAGAGTTTCAAGTTCCACTTTTGTCACATTTTCAAAACAGTAGACTGTTTAACAAAATATTCTCAAATAATACTGCCACCTCTGTTCCTAGAACATGAGAATGTGAAATCCTTTAAGCATTTGAAAGGAATTTCTATTATAGAAATTTGGAGTGACAGTACTAATAGCTGCAATTTAATTCAACTACACTTGTTGACTAATAAGTCAACATCATTTCCTTTCTGATTTGTTACTCTTTTTTAAAATTATGACTTTTTATTTACAAAACATATACATGGGTAATTTTTTCAACATTGACCCTTGCAAAACCTTCTGTTCCCAATTTTCCCTTCCTCCCCACCCCCTCCCTTAGATTGCAGGTCGTCCAATACATGTTAGAGATGTTAAAATATGTTATAATTTGTTACTTTCTTCTTCATTCTTACCTCTCAACTATATGCTAAGTTATTTTTTGTTTCTAAACTAGAAATCCCATCATGGAAACCTTTGCACACACTTTTGTGTAAAGCAAATAAAAGAAAATCTGTGTTTTTGGTAACGTGCAGATTAGTATAAATTAATATAGATTAAAATATTACATAAATATCTAATTTTTACATATACCAACTTATACTTCATGGAGAACTATGTTAATTGCTTATGCAATTACATTAGATATAGTGAGCTATGTGAATAATTTTGTCTTCAACAATGAACAGAAGTTATTCTGAATTAACCTCTGTCAATCCTATATACCCATAATCTTTAATATTGAGAATTAAGAATTATGGTAGATTGGATTTTGACTATAATTTTATTTGGTTTATAGTATTAAAGGGGTAGAAAGGTCAGTCATTGACTATTTTGCTATTTCAATAATTAAAAACCAGGGAGAAACAAACTTATCCTAAGCCAGCAATCCTCTTAAGATGGCCATCTTACTTCATGTAAATCAGGGCAGAGGCAGTAAACTCTGAAAGTCCTTGAGATGAGAAGGAAAACATAGATTCCGAGAATACCCCTGGCTCACCTTTCTTTTATCTCTGAAATTTTCGAGCACCAGTGAATCAGGAGAGTGTGGCATTGACAATGGCATTGGATTTCTAATAAGCTCAAATCAGTAGGTGTGTCTCAGGTACTTGAGTATCTGACTACTAATTTTCAAGTCCATTGATACTCATTCTTAAGAGCAACTTAAAGTTGCCAAATGTCCTCTAGCTTCTGAGGTGAGAGGTATTTTGAAAATGAAAACAATATTATCAAGTATCAAATTTTCTGCATTCATTGAAATTAATTTCTGTTCCTTGAACTGATTTTTCCCTTTTAAAGGCACATTTTCCTTTGTCAAATAGTTGGAATTCAAATGAACTGTATTTAAGGAAGAAAAAAAATAAGCTACATGCTATCATAGGGAGGAATTCAATGCTGCTGGCTTGCAAAGCTTTGGAGTTACAGCAATTTGGACAACATCGGTTTTTTCTAGTGCAAAATCTGCATTTTATTAAAGACGTATTTTTGTAAGGTCCATTCAAAAATACATTGTGCTCAGTAAAAATTAACCATTTTCATGCTGATAATTAAGGTTACCACGGGATAAATATTTTTTATAATATTTACAGCAACATAGAAATTTTACAGAAATTAGAATGGAATACATGCCAGAAAAGATTTGATAAGGTGTACCAACACATGATACAAAGTTTTATAAACATTTTACAAATGGTTTATTAACTTGTGAAGTATTTTAATATTCAATATGTTAAAGTCAGTTTGGAATTAAGGATTAAAAAGATTACTCCCCCATCACTTCCTTCCCAGAGTAAAAAGTATATGGTTATGATTATAAATATGTGCATTTAAGAATTTCTAGTAATTCTTTACCCATAAATTTGGATGTTATGTCACATCATTTTGGCTTATTCTTATCTTCCTGTTTGGTCAAAATCCAAAACCAAAAACCTAAAACCAAAATTCTCAAGTTTACCCTGAGCTATATTTTTTCCCCACAGACACTATATTATTCTTATTAAAGACTGAAAAAATTTTGAAATTTCTCCTAAATATAAAATGATTCTGAAATTCCTAATGGCTTAAAGTAATTCTTAGAGACAGTATTTTTGAATGACTGTTTTAGTTAGGTTTATTTGTTCCAGTTAATCCAAATTTATAGGTGAAAAATTCCTTTATTGCATCAACCGTTTTGACTCAGTTAAAATTAAGAACCAACCCCCTGCCCCGACTAAGACCAAAAAAACCCAACCAATCACCCAATTTAAAAAAGGCCCAGGAAAAGGGAAATATAACAAATGGACCACAAGGGATTTTACATGTTGAATGAAAACTATGTCAAAATAAAAACAAAACTTTGCTATCCATCTTTGCATATCTTCTAAGTTTACATGGAAAGCTTTATTCTGCAAAAGTGCATATTTTCTCTGTTCATGTGACTCTGAAAGCTTTGACAAACTGGACCCTCTGGTAAACCAAGCAAAAAACATCCTTGTATGTTTATAAATACTCTCTCACCTACCTTTTGTATTCCTAAGACTCTCTTTATTTGACATGAAGCAAAGCACCATGACAAGTTGGTCCTATTGCTGAAATGAAACTAGTCACAATTTCCTGAAAAAGTGTGATTAACTTAAACCAAAAGAAGTCCTGAGGAAATCTTAATACAACAGTCTATAGATACAAAAAATAGGATAAATGGAGAAATACATAAGGCCTCTTTCTCCTGGATGCACTTTGTTGGAACAGGAGCAAACAAGGCAATTTTAAATCTGAATATTACAAAGAAGTTGATTTTAAGGTGCAAGATAGTGATCTTACATTTCACAAGGATCATATGGGGCTAAAGATAAAGGGCTCTAAAGCCCGAAGACAAGATAAGGAGTGCCCCTCCTACACACAAGTTAATACAGTAGCATATTAACATAGCTCAGTTCTATTAACCCAGAAAATCTAAAGTGGTGAATATCTTTTCCAGCATATAAAACAAAAACCCCAAACCTAACAAGTCAATGCATGGGAAAACAAGCCACATTTTGATGACGCTTTGTATTCTATATATATATATATATATATATATATATATATATTCCCCTACTCTATAACAAAAGCACAATAAATTGACTCATGGAAACTAAACACATCTGAAATGTGTCTCACAATCAAATTTAGCAGCTCACAGAATGATGAACAGAGCTTTAGAGAAAAGGTGTTTATTTGGTGGCTGATGATTTTTCCATGCATCTCCACTAACTTGGGACCTTTAGTCATAATCCATAAAAGCACTGAAAAATAAGCATAAACTCAATACACTATTTACCCTTTTTATTCCATCATGGTTATCCCTACAGAGACAAGTGTCTCACTGATAAACTGGTATTCCTTGCAATTATTTGCTCATCATTTCTGGACCAAAACTTTTTGAGAGTCAAAACTGGGAATTCCAGAACTACCAACGTAGGAAAGGATCATCTATTAAACTAACTACCCATCCTCAGAAATGTACTTCCAAAGGCCCCTTTCTCATCTATAGAGCTGTGTAAATAATCCCACTATAGCCAACACATTCTTTTCTTTTATGTCAAAGAGAAGTTCATATCACAGGACAGCTCTCTATTCATGCAGGGAAAAAAAGTGCAAAAGCACATGGAAATATTCCAGTTTATGTAAGCTCATCTTCATGTCCATTATGTAACGTTCTCATGTCATGAAAGAGTGTGGGTATTTGTATATTTAACAATGTTAAACACCCAGCCATGCTGGAGATGATGACCCTTCAGATATAAAATCAGTAATCTCAAGAGACTATATTTGGATCAGGAGAATATATAATTTTGTCGTATTAGAGTTATAGGAACAGATCTGAGAAAGTTGCCACTATCTCTTCCTTTAGGGATCCTGGTATATGATTACTAGCAGAATTCTAATGGTTAAAATCAAATCTTTCCAAAAACTTGAAAATAATTTTTTTAGGTTGTATCTGGGTCAGTCTATATGTGGCTAGAAGATTTTTTTGAAGTTACAGAATGATAGATACCATTATACAAAATAAACAATGTTAATTAAGAAGAATGATAATTTTTTTTTCTCTGTAGAAGACGCCACTTATTTTCAGGTTATGAAGATACTAAACTAGTTACCTTAACTTTGTATTACCATGATATATATTTTCCCACTGCATTTGTTACTGTAAATTAATCAGCAGAACTGAGCTCAGAATATTCTGTTATATTGTAAGGAATTAGACCCTAGAACATGTTTTTACAATGACTTCACGATGACAAATATAGGCACAAGTACTTCTAAAATTACCACATAATCAATATACTTTAGGTTCTGAATCTGCCTAGCACATAATACTTTTTTTCTTTTATAACTAGCAAGCAGCATGCTTAACCAAGACCACTGTGCTCTGTAAATTTTTGCTAAATTCTACAGGTCCCCCATAGTAGCAGGTGCAAATCAACCCAAAATTCTAAGGTGCCTTTTGCTCTCAAATAAGCCAGTTGCATGAAAAACTTTCTGGAAGAACTAACTTGAAATTTCAAGCTTAAAAATATCTCGGAGGTCACTTTGGTTCAACTCTCCCAAAATACATACCTATCCTTTAACAGGAAGAAAATACTACTGATGAGTAAGAGTAAAAGTTTTATCCAAAGATTCAACTGGAAAGAGAGTGCTAGCCCCTAAACTTATATTATCAATTCTGTAACTTGGAAAGGAGAGGTCACCTTGGCAAATCTAGTCTGTGTTAGTCCATGTGACTTGAAAGCATCATAAAGTCAGTGCATTCTCTAAGCACAGTGACTCATTATAATCTTAGGCTCCAACTGCTATCCAGAGGTACAAGCCTCAAAAATTTGAAAACAACAAAATATACATTGAGCCTCAATCAGAGAAAATAGTAGGGGTAAGTTAAAAATAAAAGTGGACAAGAGAAAGGATTCCATAATTGCCTAAAAATTTATTTTCCCTAATTAAACCCTAAATAAGCTCTAAAAAAAAAAGGGGGTAATTGAAATTTATCAGTGACTTTAAACTTCAATGGATCTAGGTAGTTACGTAAACAAACCTAAGTATATTCCCTTTGAGCCTTAATTTCATTCATTCTTGGAATGTCTATGGTATTTATTAAGTATTTGGATGGATAGTAATCCATCACCCATCAAACTAATTATCTTCTTTGTTCCCTCTCGAGTATTTTTTCTTCAGGTATTCAGGTCTCTGTTTATCCACGAGAAAACCATGGAAAGAAGTAACACAACAGATTCTTGGAAAAGCAACATCTCCAAGCTAAAATAATCTGTTTGAAACCAATCAGATATGTGAGAAAACTTGAAAACCCCTTCTATAAATAGGAAGAAAATGATAGGCCATCAATTCAATTTAGAGATCACACATAGGATCAATGAAAAATTTAGAAGATGAGAAAAGAGGCTAAAGGTCTACTTCCAAAATGCTATTAATAGCATATCTGTTTTCTGGTTCAGATCTAGGAATATATTACAAGTATTTTAAGCCACTTAATAAGAAACAGTTGGAAGAAAATTGACTACTTTGATAACTTAAGTCCCTGCTTCAGAAAACAACCAAATCCCATATATGAGATACCAATAAGTAGTACAAAGCATGGATGAACAGAAAATGTTCTCTCCTAAATCCAAGTGCCAAAGGCACTTCTAAAGATCCTTTCTATGCTGAAAATGAATTTACTAATATTTAAGGAAGGTGGTAGGAAGTTGTAGCCCTATTGTCAAATTGTTGAACATGCAGTTTTCTAGTCTCATAGGCACTCAGATAAATGCTGTTAAATTTCTAACTTTCACATAAGACAAAGTAGTTTTGAAGGAGAAAATTCAGTTCAAGACAATGCAGGGCCAGCTGAAATGTCCTAAACTAGAGGAAGAAAAAAAAAAATCTAATAATTAAAAATTAAACAAAAAGCGCACTTTGCAAGATCATTTATGGATTTCAAACCATAACTTCAGTGATAGTATCAAGCCCACCTTAAGGTTTTCTGTAGTGTCCAACATATTTATTAAAAATGAAACAAAAAGCACCAATGAGTTCTACATATAATCTATACATGTAAAATCATAATATAAATATGAATGCAATAGACACACAATCTAATATTTCAGAGAGTCTGTGGAGAAATGGAGCCTCCTTTTTTGTAATCTTCATAATCATTAGGGTTACCAGCTTTTCAAAACTCTAAAGAAAACTGGCCATAGAAATTTAGTTTATTATATTTTTCATCTATCATGGCTGATTGGGGATCTGATGCCCTCAGAACTCTGGTAGCAGAACAACCCTGACAAAACCACACTCTTTGAGGATTGGGGAGATAAACATAGTCTTTTCACTTTAAAAATGAACCTTAGGAGGGAGAGTGTGTGTGTGTGTGTGTGTGTGTGTGTACGCGTGCGTGTGTGTATGCATGGATGAGGGGGAAATCTTCAAAAGGGATGCCAATTGAGTACTTCCAATACTGAGGACTGTGGACAGGGTGTAGATGAGGCAAGACAAAATACAAAGAAAGCACAATCACTGGCTACTGTCATATAAAGGTCAAAGACCTTGATGACATCTGTGAGCAAGCTGGGAGTGAAGGGAGATGAATGACAAGAAAAAGTGGTTTTGTTTTGACACTATATTTGTTATTTTTAAACACTACCATATTATAGGAAATTTGGAAAAGTTCCTGAAGTCAGCGACCATACTGGAAATGGTGTTCTAAAGAGAGCTCAGAAGAAAACAGGGAATGTGACAATCTTCTCTATAACTAGATCTCAGTGCTTCGGAAGCCTTAAAATGTATCCAAAAATAGCAACAAAAAAGTACAGCAGCATTTTAAAACAGAATATTACATGAATAAACACAATACAAATGAATAATATACCTAAGCATAAACCTGATATGCCATGATTTGTAGTCTATCCTATGTAAATTTACAACTTTGAAACTCCACTTACAAATCATGTTTGATTTCTTTGGTCTATACCCCATAATATTTCATGGAAGAGCATCTGTTTTTAGTTGTGGTTTTTAAGGGGCACTTTCTCTGTACCAAGAAAAGAAAGCAATACCAGAGCTATTCTCAGCATGTGCACATGTAATTTTCACTACTACAAAGGGGAGCTAATCATGCATGGACTGAAAAAATAGCCTGAAGTCTTCCTTACAATGCAGCTAGCCAGGTAGTCAGTCCTTCATCTTTTGCTTTTTTTTTCCCCCCTCTAACAAGGCTAGATAAACATGGCATATATTTTGCCACTAATAATCATGCCTTGAGGACTGCATTCTCACAGGTGAGCAGGATTCATACTGTTACAGTCACACATGGCCACAATTCAATTACCTTTTATTAGAAGTATAATACTGCACTTTATATCACAAATGTATAAAAAAATATGGCAAATAGTGTCATAACAATACTTTCTTTAAATGAAGATATTTATAAAACAGACAAGTATTTACCATATATATATTTATATAGAGAATAAAATACTCCTGATGCAATATATAAATGTTACTGTTTAGTTTTTATAGAAACTACTGTAGCTGTTGCACTGCTTCACAATGTTTCAAACAGCTCAAAATAACTTTATATTGTAACATAAAAGGTATGATTATAACAGTACAATATTAGTTAATCATAAATAAATGTTACAAACCTATCAAATATGGAAGTTAAAAAAAAAAAAAAACAAATTTAAGACATACAATTCGATTTCTAACCCTTGAAAGAAAGGGACAGGCTTGGATTACATAAACCCCACATTTCAACTAGGCAGAAAGTATGTGGTAAGGACATAGGTTGAGACACTTAATTTTTCCATCCCTTGAAGTGCCAAGGCATGCTTTAGCTTCCCAGTTTCAATAGGGAACTAAAGCTGGAATGTAAAGGGGGACGGGGGGGGGGGGGGGGGGGGGGGGGGGGGGGGGGGGGGGGGCAGGGGAAGAGAACCAAACAACTTCTTCCTGAACTCTATTACCCAGGGTGACTTCTGGTGACTGGCAATCAATAATTCAGCTCATTGACTATGTGATCCCTGACAACTAATGTGGTGCTTGACAATGCAGCTCCATACAACACAATACTGCACACCTTCATAAGGCTGAAAATACTGGCTTACCACCCCTGGCACAGTCTGCCCCTATCCTATCCCTTCCTACCCCACCCCTCTCCCCAGGGAGCTAGCTTTTTCCCCTCTAACCCCCGGAGCATAATTACAAGGCTGTCTCTTTTAAATCATTCAGATTTGGCATCCGTGATCGATTTGTTCTGTTATATGTGTGCCCATTAGGCCCGCCCTTAGAACCCAGCTGTTCAGAATAGGAAGGCCCCTCAGTGGTGCTCCTGCTCACAGGGGATACATGCCAGCCTGGGTCTATCTGACCCGGCAGCTGAAGGGTTGGCCTGGCCTTTGGTGTGGCCTCAGCCCGGATGTTGCTGTTGCTGCTGCTACTGGAGGCCTGGCTCATGGGATGAATTCGCACTTCTGAAAAGGAGCTTTTGGCTTGCTGACTTGGTACCTGGAAGCGGGGGTCTGAGGAAGTGGGATGGTTTGAGGCAGAAGAGAGATGTAACAGCTTACGGAGTGATTTTAATGGCTGACTCTGAAAGAAAGAGAACTGGGTATAGGATAGGCTTAACATTCTAAAGCTGGGAGGCAACTCAGTTGCACATCCCCTCAACATAAAAAAAAATTATGAAAGATATTGTTCTTCTTTTGAGATCCATTATAAGGATACACCTGCAACAAAAGGCCAAAGGTCCAAGATCTTATTTTTCTTTAATAATTTCATAAAAATTCTACTTAAAAAAAACAAAACCCAAACCAAAAAGGAATCTGTACAACTAGTCTTTAACAACAGCTTGAATCTTTATTCTACAAAATCTAACAATGGTCTTTTTGTACACAGTTTGAAAGAGTATTAAACCAAAGGCTGTTTAATTTCTGGATATATCCTCAGCATCTATGAGAGTGTCTGAGGCAGAACAAACACTCTGTTAAACTGAGCTAACCATAGTCACTGACCAGTTCATGAAGTTTGTCAAGAACTCTAGAATTTCATTCATTCTATTTTTTTATTCTGAGCTTAACAAACTTCAAGCAAAATGGGCATTTCCATATACAAAGTAAAATAGAAAAAGAGAGTTGTATATAAAACTGCAAATTTCTATCAGGTACAGCTTGCTTTTCTTTTAAAATATGTAATAAATTTAATAAGTAAATTTCAGAGCTGTCCTGCTTAGTCATGATTCTTGATGGTCTTCCTACTGATCTTTTCTATGAATTTTTAAAGAAAAAGTTTCATAATCCTCTTTTCTTTAGGTTTCTTTTCTTTTTTGGGGGGAAGAGTAGGACTACTCTATCCCCAAGCATTCTTTCTATAAGCACTTCCCCCACCAATGGAAAACAAAACAAATTCCTTGAAACATACATGAACAGTCAAAATAAGTTCCATATTGACCATGTCCAAAAACGTATGTCTTATTCTGCATCTTGACTATCTTCTCTCTGTGGGAAGGTAAATAGCAGACTTCACCATGTCCTAAGGGATGATGATAGATGATTTGCATTGTCTTGAAGTTCTTAAATCTTTTAAAGGTGTCTTAAAAAAAGATATTGTTATTGAATAAATTGTTCTGGTTCTGCTCATTTCACCACAGCAAGTTCACACTAGTCTTCCTAAGTGTCTCTAAAACAGTATCTTAAGTCATTTCTTATAATGCAGTAATATTCAATTACAATCATTTATCATAATTTGCTCAGTCACTGCACCATCTTTACTGTATCAAAAATTGTGATATTTTTATATATGTGTGTCCTTTTAGTCTTTCTTTGATCTCTTTGGAGATAAAAGTCTAGTGGTGCTATAACTAGATCAAAGAATAGGCAGAATTTAGGTGACTTTTTGGGCATGAAAACAAAACTGCTTTTCAAAATGGTTGGACCAATTTATAGATCCACTAACAGTGTATTAGTTTGTCTGTTTCCCAACAGATCCTTCTACAAATATCAATTTCCCATTTTCTTTTCTTGCCAATATAATAGGTATGAGGTAGAGTCTCAATAGTTGCTTTAATTTGCATTACTTTAATGATTAGTAATTTGGAGTAATTTTTCCTACAGTGGCTGATAGCTTAGATTTGATTCACTTGAAAACTGCCTGTTAATTCAGATTCTTTGTCAGATGGTGATTTTGCTGCACCTATATTGGGGTATCCTTGCCCAACTCTGGCATCTTAACATACACTGAGATATTTTTAGCCATTTTCAGTGTAAGACTGCAAAATATTCCTAGTTGCAGCACAACAAAAAATTGTGAGCATCATTCACTTACATGAACTTGAAGATCTGAGATCTTCTCAGGACGCCACTCCTTTGGCCGGCTGCTTTGGTGATTAGTCGAATGAATGGCTTTTTGTAATGCCAGAAGATCCTGACTATCTGTATTGGGCACCTATGAAGGAATATAAGAAAAGATTTAATTCATTCCAATGTATGTAGTTACATGAATGATCATTCCTAAGGAGCTCCCTCCCCCTAAAAAATTAAGCCTCAATAATCCAAAACTAACATCTCAGATATTATTGCAATGTGTGTATTTGTGTGTTTATGTGTGTGTGTGCATATATATGTATATATATATGAACATATATATGTATGTATATAATTTTTATGTGTATGCTCACTGGTTAAATGGGACTGCCCTCTTAGTATGTTACCCCTCATAAGGAAAAATTAGCATATATCATGCAGGTTTGTTAAAACTTCTACCTTTAAAGCATTCCCATGCTGTTAGTTTAGTCGCTGTAAGAGAGAGCAGTTAAATCAATCTACACAAAAAATTACAATGTCTTATCCTCATTCAATGGCATTCCATATTGCAGTTAGGTTATGAACCAGTTCAATAAAACCAAAATGTTGGCTTTGTAGGAAATAAAGCAAAACACTGAATTTGAGGAAGGCAGATGAGGCTAGTTTTAGCTATTAAAGCTGCCAAAATAGGAGAGAACAATACCCCAGTAAATACTGGTCAAAGTATCCCTCCATGGGGTACCATGAGGACAATTGCAGAAATTTGTTTCATTAATTCAAAAAAACTAAGATTTGTTTTTCTCAACAATTCAACTGATGGAGAATGATTAATGTCGAATTCAGAGTAAATACCTTGGCACTAAAAGTAGGTCACTAGCAAAAACTAGAGCAAACCAGGAAAAGAGAATAGAATTACCAGAAGCTTGTTTTTTCATGAAGTCTGCAATTCTATTTCATGCTATCCATTAAACTTCATTTCAGGGCAATAAACTGCAAATCAAGTATTAACAGACCATGTACAGGAGCCTCCAAAATAGTTATTGATTAGGAGTATTAATCTAACTTTTAGTAGGAGATCTTGTGAATGCTGTCTTGCAGTATTATCTATCAACTTGTTTTCACATAACTTTTTGGCAATCTTTAGATTTTAGTTTCATTTTCCTTATAATTATAATACTTATTCAAATATGCCAGAGTGGTTAATAATTTGGATCCAGTGTATTTATGGAACTGGCTCAAAATACTTAACTAGCACAAAGAGAATATGATTCCATGAAAATAAAAGACATGCTGTTGTCATCAGTAAAACAAGTTTACTGAAGCAGATTTCAGTGCTTTTTTACTTTAAAACGGATACCATAGGTAGAGTGACTACAGGAAGCTTTTTCAAAGAAGAACTATGCTTTAAAGGATTCTTTGAATTAAAAAGAGGAAAGAGGGATTTCTTGATGCTTGGATTCTCTCCGTTGGTGGAATTTGTCTGCAACATAAGATACAAATAAACTAATTGCAAAAATAGTGCTTTATGAAAAATGACCTGTCTTTGAAAGCATTTGTGCAAATATATATTTTAACACTAACAGTAAATGTTATAATTCTCAGATCCTGCTTTCAAGACATGATCAATTTTATTTTTGTTGTGAACAAAGATGTATATAATGAAAATTTAGGGTATCAAAGAACCTTTTCTAATTATGTGAAGAAGATATGGCAGCATAAAATTTTAACAGGAATATACAGATTAAATGTCCATCCAATAGTAAAAATATGCTTACTATAAAAGAATTAATTTTATATAATTATCATCAAATTTGACTCTTTTCTGGTCTTCCTTAAAAGATAAGAATCTACCATTGGCAAAACTGGCAATATGAAAAAAAAAAAACACTTAAATAAAAATATCATCCAGAAAATACAAACCATCATCAAGTAAGTCATTTCCTTTGTATGTCTATAAATATTCACCTAGTAGAAAAGACTGCATTTCCCCTAATCCTTTATTTTTAAAACTAATATTTAAAACCAAATATTCTAACTAGTCAAAATAACAAAAAACTGGCCAATGACAAAGCTAATCAAATTAACATGTTGGGGGGGCTTGGTGAATGTTGTCTTTCTATACAACTGAAACCACTCATCTAAGAGTAGTTTCCAGATTGTTTCACTTTTGAGTGATCCAAGATTGTCCTTTCTTTGGAATATCTCAATCATCACACTTAAAAAATGTATGAAAGGGCATGGAGGCATCTTTTGGGCTTGCAAATGAAGTAAAGATTATCACAAAGATTTTCACATTTAAACTATAGCTGGTGTATTGATCTGAGTAGTAACACACACACACACACACACACACACACACACACACACCCCCCCCCCCCCCCCCTTGGCCCTTGTATCTTTGAGAATAAGTAAAAACAGTATACCAAAAACACAAGTAGTCTAAAGCATTCTATAATCAGTTTATGTTGTGCGTCAACATCTTCATCTGCTTGAATTTTGTGCACTATCCCTATATTATGACAGTTTATACTTCCAGGTATAAAGCCCAATAGCCTAATGATTAATTGTTTATTTGATTATTCTTGACAGCTGTTGTTTGTTTTTAATTCTCTAAGAACATCAAGACATCAGGGTCAGATGAGATCTGTAGATGGGATGCATAGGAAGACTCTGGCTTTTTGGGTTGGTATTAAAGGGTGTGGACTAAGAAGTCAGGGTAGGCAAGAGGCCTATATATCTAGTCAAGATAAGAATGCAATTTAAGCCCTTAGAAATCTCTTAACTGTGCTGCATTTCTTTAAAAAGAGTTGGTTCCTTAATAAGCAAAGACCTTGAGCCTTCCCCCCACTTTCCCCACTCTTATGGGGGAGGCGTAGAAAGGGTCAGAGGGAGTGTAAATTATCTCAGCACTGCCAACCCAGCTTATTGGCCCCTGAGGTGTTGGGATTGTCCTGGGATAAAAGAGGAAACAGGGCCAGACCCCAATTCCCTACCAGGGAGCAGGACGCCGGGGACCAATTCAGCCCTTGTGGTGTGACGCAGTTTCTCCAGTGTTCCTCCTGCTCGAACTCAGGACAGAGACTGGGGTTTCCTGGGACAGTTTCCGGGACACCTACAGGCCTAAGTCTGGTAGAGATTTGTATTAAAAGGCGCTTCTGCTCCGAGTGTTTTTTTTTTTGAGGAGGCAGAAGTTTCCCTGAGAAGAGCTGAAAGTCTCAGGTTGGAGGTAAAGGGAAACCAACAAACAGGTGTTAGCAGCACAGTGGAAGAAACAAGAGTTTTGGACCCCGAAAAAGTGGAGGTGGTGGGTGGATCCTAAGTTTCATTAAGTTGAGGTTTTTTCAGCTTTAAAAGAGACAAGTGTGCTGGGTGTGTTTTGGCTCAGGCTTTTGCCCGAGGGCACAAGTGTTAATCAGTCCCAGGATTAGAAAGAAAAAAGTACTTTAAAGGATGGACTTGTCCCTAGGGAGATTGGAATTCAGCTAATCTATTCAGAATTCAGGTGTTGAGATTAAGGCATTTTTCTCAAACTCAGCATTTGTCTCTGCACTGAGACAGTTTAAAATCTCCAGGGATGGGGGAGGGAAGCCAAATCATTGCAAAACCCGAAGACTTTCCCATTCTATAACGTAACCTTCATAGACCTCTCTAGAAGGTGTCACAAAGGGCCTCCTAGGAGGCCGTTTGCCAAAAAAAAAACTAGGATTTCGTCCCCACGGCGTCCCGCAGGTGACTAATTTCCTTGAAAGACTCCCAGAGTCTGTCAGCAAGCTCAAATTAGCTCGAGACTTTGAGCCGCGCCCCCCTCCCCCCCCCCCATTATAGAAGGGTGATGTGGTGGGCTTGCCTCAGTGGAAACCTCCTAAGAGGGCCACCATCATTGAGGGCAAGGTAGGGAAGGCGAAGTGTGCTAGGAGTGGGTGTGGTGTAGTAGGAGTGGGTGTGATCTCCATTTCAATAGCTCCTCACTTAACTCTAGACAGTATGCATATTCTATAGCCCCCTGGCTCCCTGAGCCACAGTGTCTCAAGGAATGGGGGAGGGAAAACAGGATACAAGTCTAGAGAGCTTGAGAAAGGAAAGGCAGACCTCTTTCCTAAAGGTGTTCACCGAATTCTTAAATGGCTTCAGTTTCTCCCATTAACTCATTTCTTGCTGCAGTCAAGAAATGAGAGGAGAAAAAAAAAAACGCCATCTTCTAAAGAATTTAATTTGCCTTGACCTGGAATTTTATTCCCCAGCCATCATTCCAAAAGTCTTTCTTGAAGCTGCAACCTGGCCAGGATTGGAGCCCAGAAAAAACCCTTTTAATTGTTGGCAGGGACATAGAACGCCAATCCAGAAAATAGAACAGAGTGTGCTAAAAGCAAAAGGTCTTAGGACTGAGAAAATTAGGAGCAAGAGTTTCCACCTGTAGGGTTAGGTAGGAAAGTGAGAGAGAGACAGACCTAGCCTGGTTTACCTAGGTTATCTTTCTACAAGCAGCTGAGAAAAGGTTTTAAGTAGTGCCCTGAGGCTAAGAAAAAAACCGGAGAGCAGTTTAAAATCCCCTGTCTTTGTAGACAGCCTCCATGCAAAAGCGTAATTCTGAGGCTTCTACAGTTAAAAGGCTGTGCCCGGAGGGGGCATTGCTCTAACACAGGATGACCAAATCAGGGAAACCGAGTCCCGTTTTAAAATGTATGGGACGAGCACGCTTCCTGAGGGCTGGAAGCTGCGGCTTTAAGAGCCAGGTAGTTCAGATTGCCAGCAAAGTTCTGTTTTAAAAGTTGGTGAAAACCTTTCCGGAGATTTGAGAAGATTAAGAGTGAGTCCCCAATCTCCCCACTGTATAGTTACCCCAAGAAGGGGACAGAATAGGAGTATTTAAATGGCAGGTTGTCCAGCCACATGGGAGAGGTCTGAAACAGGCCTCGAGTTCTACACTTCCTTGGAAGAGGGGGAGGAAAGGCCAGAGCGAGGGTGGGGGAGAAAGAGATGCCATCTTATCCTGTGCGGTGCGTCCCGAATGGCGAGGGCTCCTCTGGCGACTCCGCTCAGGAACTTGAGGGCGGGGCAGCTCATCTAAGCCCCCAAATCTTGCTGGGAGAGCAAGACCTGAAGGAGAGACCGCTCACCCCTGTCCAGGGAGTAGCAGCTGTGGGCAGAAACATTCTCTAACTTCACCCCAAGTCAGGGACCTTTCTCCTTGTGGCTGGAGCCTGACCATTAGAAACTCCATTACATTTAACAGTGGAGTGGGAGAAGGGCTCAAACACGGCTCCTCTTATGTTTCTCCGGTTATCTCCCCAGGACAGATCAAAGAGAGCACTGGCCTGGGACCCCCGAGAAGGGTGGGGTCCCCAGAACGGCCATGTGTCTCCTTGGTCTGGAGGGGGGGGGGGGTGTTAAAGAGATACTTCCTCTCCTGTCTCAGAGTCCCTGCATGAGAGCAGGGCTTTCTAGTGACGAAAAAAGATTAGAAATGCATTGAGATGCAAAGGAAGGGCCTTTGTCTCTCGAAAGGATTTGGACAGAGGGAGTTTCCTCAAAGGAAGAATCTGCTCCAGGAAAGATTTTAGAGGCAGGCGAGTGTCTAGATTGTGGACAGGTAAAAACTTTTAGTTTTCCAAATCCTTCCAGCCTCTCTCGTATCTCTTAAGAGAAAGAGAGCCGACAAAAGAAGCCTTTTGTCAAACCGCAGCAATTCCTCAAGAATTGTGCCAGAGCTTAGAGCTCCCACCGACAACCCAAGCCTGACCCGAGGGCTTTGGGTGTCCACTGCAAGATTAGGAAAGAAAAAAGTCTTTTACCTTGTCCAGAGTTCCAGATTGCCTGGTCAGAATAGAGGCCTTTTTCACCTGAAAGTCAAATAGGGTGAGACGGAACGCAGATATTCTCCCCACTACCTTTAGAAAGAGAGAGAGAGACGAAAGAAAGAATGCAGATTCTTCCCAGAAGAATATTGTCTGAACAGCTCAAAACCCAGATTGGTTCTGAGTGCCACAAAAAGGTTGGGGTTCGGTTTGGTTGCCAAATTATCTAGCTTCCGGTGTTCATTTCGTCAGGGAACCAAATGTTGAGGTGTAGACCAAATGTTGAGATCTAGATTTGGGGTAGCTAAATGAAATTAGGGTTTAGTTAAGGTCTAGTGGCAGGTTTGGGGTACAGGAAGTCAAGCAAAGCTCCCCTGTAACCCCCTTAGATTCGACGCAAGAATACGGTGGTAAATGAGGTCTAGTAGCGGCGCGGAATTCCCAATAAAAGCATTTATTGGCCCGGAGAGCTAAATTGATAAAAGAGGTTTTATTATTGAGTTTAAAAGTAGGAGATAGGTGAAGATAGAGATAAGGAGGGCACTGGACAGAGGGTCCAGTGGACAGAGGGTCCTCACATGGCTGGCATGTTTGGTTCCCAGCATGGCCCTTTTAAGTCAGAGACTTAGCTCGAGGGGCTTTTGGGTGTAGCCCCAAAGTTGGCTCAGATCCGGGTGGGGCTGGGACAGGTCCAGATCTTCTATTGGAATTCAAAGGGACCAGGATTTGTAAGTCAAAGGGTAATTTACATTAACTAGGGGGGGTTGGGAATCAAAGATTGGAATCTTTCCCCCATCAAGATCACATTAGCTTGTGGGCTCCTTGGGAGCAGAACTGTCTTTTACCTTCTTTTGTAACCTCAGCACTCATGATAATGTCATATATATATATATATATATATATAATTTAGCAGATTAAAGGAGCCTATAAATATTTTGCTTTAAGATTAATATAATTTTTAATTTAGTCAGAATGGTAATTATTTTTAAAAAATAAATCTGGAAAAGAGAAGCAGGCTGATGTAGTAAAGAGCCAGAAATAAATGGTTTCAAGTCTTGACTCTGAAACATCAATATGTTTGATATATGTGACCATGGGCAAAAAACTCTTATGCTTCAGTTCAAGAAGAAAATTCAAAAATTCTAGGTTGATGCTGTTTTTATTTGATGGAAAGAGGTGCAAAATATGTAGTTTCCTATTCAATGAAAAGACAGATCCAGGCCAAATAAAAATTTAAAACACAGAATCTCAAATGGGAGATTATTATGACAATAATAATAATAATACTTCACATGTATATAACATTTATAAGACCTACTGAGTATCTTTCAACAACCTTATGAAGAAGTTAGTGTATCATTAATTCCCATTTTATAAAGGAGGAAGTTAAGGAAGTATTTTATGTGAATCCAAACCAAGGTCTCTGATTCTATGTACATTGTTTAGTTTCCTAAGTCTTCTAGGACATAGCATTTCTTTTTCTTTTTCTTTTTTTGAGGCAATTGGGGTTAAGTGACTTGTCCAGGGTCACACAGCTAGAAAACGTTAAGTGTCTGAGGCCAGATCTGATCTCAGATCCTCCTGATTTCAGGGCTGGTGCTCTATTCACTGCGCCACCTAGACATACCATTTCTTAAGGAGTTAAGCTTTTTACATATTTTACTGTTAAATTTTAAAAATTCAATTGGAATCAATAAAAAAAATTGGTATCATAAAACTTGCAGAAAATGCCAAATTTCTTAACGAAAACTTTCTACTGGATCAAGTTTTCCTAGCAAGAAAGATTAGCAAATCTCTTCAATATAAATGCTATTCAGAAAGTTGCTACTTGAGTCAGATTCTGAATGTTAAAATGACCTATTTTACTTTATATTGCATATATCATTTCTTAAACTAAATGACAATATCTTTGAGGAAAGGCCTATGTATATATTACAATGAAAACAGTATTGATTTTGATGTTTCAGTATCTATTCTCTATTATTTGAACAACTCTGGGAGAGTCACTATGAAATGAAGGAAGTGGGTCAAATGACATCGAAGGTGCCTTCCAGTTTTAAAGCAAAGATCCTATGATTTTCATATTTAATTTTCTATCACTTGAAATTTATTATTTTTGTGGAAATAAAATGAATTATTATAGGCTTCTACTATGTGGCCATCACTGAGCTGGGTGCCTTAAATTTAATGTTTATTAAAGTGAAACATGGCAAACTATATATTTTCAATTCCTTGATACATAGCATTTTCTATCTTTTGATTGCCCCCCTGCATGCTACCAATCTCTTGCTAATACCAAATCTGAAATAAGAATTACTGTAAATAAGAGGAGCTAGTAATAATTTTCTTTCTTTCATCCTTTGTTCCCTTTGTTTATTTCTTTTTCCCTTCCTTCCTTTCTCCCTCCCCCTCCCTTCTGGAATCTTCACTTTTTAAGTTCATTTGAGTTATACCTAACTTTGGGCTTTTCTTGTTTAAATGAAATTCTTCTAAAGTCATAGGGCTATTTGTGAAATACTGTTTAACATTCAGACATTTGAATATATATGTATGTTTTATATATACATATACATTTATACACACATATATATTATTGCATTATAGATGCTATGAATATATTAAAAATTATTTCATTAATTTGTATATTGTGTCTATAGGAGATACATGAATAAATCAATTCTTTCTGTGATATCTGTGATGAGAACATAATATTATATCCCAAATTATGACTCTTTGATAAACTAATATGAGTGTTTTAGATATGAAATATTTTAGAGTAACACTTTCAGAAAACAAAGTTAACATGGGCAATATACAAAGCAACTTAGCAGATTTCATCTTCTGAAAAAATTACTGCATAATGAGGCACTCCTATTTTTATACTTTGGATAAAAAGCTATGATTTCATTAGCAGACATACTCCTTTCATTAATGCCATTAATGACCAAGTTTTTGCGTGCAATTATAGATTTCCTCAACTCATCCTTTCAGTAAGCAAGCCCCTAAAACCTCTGCACTTAACTGGACTGGTCTTTGTAAGAAATAATATAGTTCACTGCTGAGCTTATTCTTCAAGTAGGACTTTCTAGAACTGGTGCTCCCCTAGACACCATCTTCAAAAACCCAGTTATTTTCACATCATGATGAGAAATTGGAGTAGGACTTCAGGAGAGGACATACTTTAAATCATTAATATTGAGAACATGTAAGGCAGCACTCTGATATTCTTTGGAGAGGTAAAGGCAGAAGTTGATTTACTATATGTTCAAAGGCAACTAGAAAATTGATTTTATGGGAAAATCATCTTCTCATAAAGCAGAATTCTTGATGAGTATTTTCAAGAAGGCCAGTAAAAAAATAACCACTACTTGTTGCAGAGGACTAAGAATAGAAAATTCTTTGAAAAAATCAGATTGCAAAGGACTAAGAATAGAAAATTCTTCGAAAAAATCAAAAGATCCCCAGATTAATTCAACATACATTTTAACACTTCATGACTTCAATACTAAGTTGGTAATAACTAAAGATGTTAAAAGAGACATTGGTCAGGAGGAATAGGAAGTAAGAGATACATACAAACATAAAATAAAGATCAGGAGTAGAAAAAGCAGGGGTAGTAATAACAATCACAAAGTTAAAGCTAAAATAGATTTAATCAAAGGAGAAAAATAAGGAAACTACATGATATGTCAGTCAAGTTAATATTATTTTCAACTATTAAAAATAACTAAAAAGTATAAGACTTGGTCATGGTATATTATCCTGGGAATAATATTCTGTAATCTTTTTGCTAATATTTTATTTAAGATTTTTGCATCAATATTCATTAGGGAAATTGGTCTATAATTTTCTTTCTCTGTTTTCAACCTACCTGGTTTTAGGTATCAGTACCATGTCTCTGTCATAAAAGGAATTAGGTAGGAGTACTATTTTTTCATTCCCTATTTTTTCAAAGAGTTTATATAACATTGGAGTTAATTGTTCATTAAATGTTTGGTAGAATTCACATGTAAATCCATCTGGTCCTGAGGATTTTTTCTTAGGGAGTTGATTAATAGCTTGTTCTATTTCTTTTTCTAAGATGGGACTATTTAAGCAATTTACATCCTCCTCTGTTAATTTGGGCAGTCTATATTTTTGAAGGTAGTCATCCATTTCACTTGGGTTATCAAATTAATTGGCATAAAGTTGGGCAAAGTAACTCCCAACTATTGCTCTAATTTCCTCTTCATTAGTGGAGAGCTCTCCCTTTTTGTTTTTAAGATTAACAATTTGATTTTCCTCTTTCCTTTTTCTAATCAAATTTACCAAAGGTTTATCTATTTTGTTGGTTTTTTCATAAAACCAACTCTTAGTTTTATTAATTCAATCTTTTTTTTAACTTCCAATTTTATTAATTTCTTCTTTTAATTTTAGAATTTCAAGTTTAGTATTTGGGGGGGGGGGTTTAATTTGCTCTTTTTCTAGCTTTTTAAGTTGAAAGCCCATTTCATTGATCCTCTCTTTCTCTATTTTATTCAAGTAAGTATAAAATTTTCCCTTATTACCTCTTTGGCTACATCCCACAAATTTTGGTATGTTGTCTCATTGTTTTCATTACCTTAGATTCTCTAATTCTCTAAATTATTAATTGTGTCTATGATTTGCTGTTTCACCCATTCATTCTTTAGGATGAGATTATTTAGTTTGCAATTACTTTTTGCTCTATTTTCCCCTAGCTTTTTGTTGAAAGTAGTTTTTATTGCATTGTGATCTGAAAAGAATGCCTTTACTATTTCTGTCTTTCTGCCTTTAATTTTGAGGTCTTTATGTCCTAATATGTGGTCAGCTTTTACATAGGTTCCATAAACTGCTGAGAAGAAAGTGAACTCCTTTCTGACTCCATTCAATTTTCTCCAAAGATATATCATACCTAAATTTTCTAATATTCTATTTACCTCTGTAACTTTTCTCTTTGTTTTATGTTTTGATTTATCTAATTCTGAGAGTTCAAGGTTTGAGATCTCCCACTATTATAGTTTTGTTGTCCATTTCTTCTTGCAGCTTTCTTAACTTCTCCTTTAGGAATTTAGATACTATACCACTTGGTGCATATATGTTTAGTATTGATATTTGCTTCATTATCTATGCTATCCTTTAGCAAGATATAGTTTCCTTCCTTATTTCTTTTAATGAGATCAATTTTTGCTTTTGCTTGATCTGAGATAAGGATGGCTTTTTTTTTTACTTCACATGAAGCATAATAGATTCTGCTCCAGCCTTTTACCTTTACTCTGCATTTATCACCCTGCTTGCCTGTAAACAACATATAGGATTCTGGTTTTTGATCCAGTCTGCTATCTGCCTTCTCTTTATGGGAGAGTTCATCCCATTCACATTTATGGTTAAAAGTACTAATTCTGTATTTCCTGCCATCTTATTATCCCCAAATTATACTTTTCTCTTTCTTTTCCTCCCTCCTCCCCTCCCCAATATTAAACGTATAGGCATCACTTGCCCTCCACAACTCTCCCTCTTTAGAATCCTTCCCACCCTTTCTTATACCTTTCCCTTATTATTTTTATATTCCCTTCTATTTATCCTATTCTTTTCCTTTTTGCTTTTCCTCTCCCACTTTTTCATGAGGTGAGAGAAGTTTCTCTATAAACCAAATATGTCTAATATTTCCTCTTTGAGCCAAATCTGATGAGAGTAAGATTCACACAATGTTCCTCCCCCTCCTTTAATTCCCTCAGATTTTGCCTCTTTCATGAGATGTAATTTCCCTCTTTTTACCTCCACTTTTCCCTTTTTCTGATATATTCTTCTTTCCACTTCTAATTCCCTTTTAACAAATATTATAACAGTAGAATCAAATTATATATGCACTTTTTGTATGTCCGTAACAGAAATACAGTTCTCAAGAGTTCTTTTTATCTTTTTATGCTTCTCTTGAGTCTTATATTTGGAGGTCAAATTTTTTGTTTAGTTTTGGTTTTTTCATTAGGAATAAATAGAATTTACCTGTTTCATTGAATGTCCATCTTCTTCCCTGGAAGCAAATGCTCAGCTTAGGTGGGTAGTTTATTCTTGGCTGCATTCCAAGTCTTTTGCCTTTCAGAATATCAGATTCCAGGCCCTTTGATCCTTTACTGTGGAAACTCCTAGATCCTGAGTGATCCTTATTGTGGCTCCTTGGTATTTGAATTGTTTTTTTTTTTTTTTTTTTCTGGCTGCTTCTAATATTTTATTTCCTTAGTCTGATAGTTTTGAGATTTAGCCACAAAATTCCTTGGAGTTTTCGTTTTGGGATCTCTTTCAGAAGGTGTTCAATGAATTCTTTCAATGCCTATTTTACCTTCTGATTCTGTTACATCTGGGCAGTTCTCTTTGATGATTTCCTGAAAAATAGTGTCTAGGCTCTTTTTTTCATCATTGTTCTCAGGGAGCCCAACAATCCTTAAATTATCTCTCCTAGATCTATTTTCCAAGTCTGTTGTTTTTCCAAGTAGATATTCAACATTTTTTTTCTATTTTGTCATTTTTTTTTTTTTTTTTTGGTTTTGCTTGGCTGATTCTTGATGTCTCAATGAATCATCCATTTCTAACTGATCAGTTCTGATTCTCATTGAGTTATTTTCTTCATTTACTTTTTTTTTTTTTTACTTCTTTTTGTATATGTCCAATTGAGTTTTTAAAAATGAGTTGTTTTGCTCTATGGAATTTTTTTCCATTTCACAATTTTTTTTTAATGAGTTATTTTCTTTTTCCAATTCACACATCCTACTTTCCTGGGGAGTTCTTTATCTTTTCCAATTCACAAATTCTGTTCCCTGGGAGTTCTTTACCTTTTCCATTTCACATTTCAGGGAGCTGTTTTCTTCTTCAAATCTTTCTTTTAAGGAGTTATATGCCTTTTCCATAATCTCTTGCAGAGCTTCTTTCTCCTTTTCCCACTTTCCTTCTAGATCTCTTTTTAGATCTTTTAAAATTTCTTCTAAGAGAGCCTTGTGTGATGGGGACCAGGTTATATCCCCCTTTGGGGTTTTGTCTGGAGATTGTCTGCTATGAGTCTCCTCATGGTGGAAATCTGTCTTCTTTCAGTATACAAGCTATCTATAGTTAGAGCTCACTTTGCTTTTTTACTCATTTAAAAAAAAAAACCCATGGGATCTGCCTTTAGGGCAAGTAATTTCCCAGCTTCCTCTACAGAACAGGATCAGATGAGGGACAGTGGTTTTCCTACAAACAGGCTATGAAGACCAGCTGGTCTGCAGAAGTGCCACTGCCCTGAGAATAGCAGCTGGGGTGCGGAAGTGCTACTCCCCTGGGAAGAGTGGCCACACTGCAGAAGTGTGACTGCCCTGGGAAGAGCAGCCACACCCTAGAGTGCGGCTTGCTCTGTGGTCATGCTGAGTCACTCCTGGTGCTGGGTGGGTGTGGCCAGGTCCTGTGAAACTGATGTTTTGGGGGTACACTCTACCTTTTGCATTTGTGTAACTTTCTCTGTTGATCTACTGCTTTGCAACCAAAGCAGAACAGCTAACCTGTGGTAGAATCCTCTGCAAATTCTCTACCCACGAAAATGGAACCCCCATCCCCTGGTCCGTTCAGCTCGTGCTGGCCTCTGTGTCCTGCCTACCTGCCTGCTCTGGCCTCCTCCCCGCCAGATCAAGGCAGACTTTTTCTGGTGATCTTCCAGATTATCTTCTGCTGGTAATTTGTTGAACTCCCAATATTCTTGGATTCTATCAGTCAAGCACTATTTCAGAGGCTGAATTTTGTAATTAGTAGTGAGGGTAGAAGGGAGCTCAGAATGAAATATATCCTCTCCACCATCTTGGCTCCACCCTGGAAAAACTTAAGGCTTGACTTAGAGCATTTATTTTCTATGATTATAGATAGTTTTGATTGCTTCTTCTAAAAACTGCCTTTTCATATCCTTTGACTATCAACTAGGGAATGATTCTTATTTTTATAAATTTGACTGAATTTTATATGTGAATTTGAAAAATTAAATCTCTTTCAGAGAAACTTATAAAAACATTTTGACATTACTTTGCTGTCTATAGTATCTTTCAACAAAATGTAGTTCCCCTAATTATCCCTTTTAATTACATATATTTTTGGTTTGGCTTTGGCTGAGATCATGATTGCTACCCCTGCCTTTTTTACTTCATCTGAAGTATATGAAGTTTTGCTCCAGTCCTTTATTTGAACTCCATGCACTTCTGTTACAAGTGTGTCTTTTGTAAAAACCATCTATTGTTGGATTTTGGTGTCTAATTCATTCTGCAAATCTACTTCTGTTTCATGGGTGAGCTCATCCTATTTATATTCAGTTATGATTACTAACTGTGTATTCTCCCCCCCCCCCCATCCCATTATCATCTTCTCCTTCCTCAAAAGTTTATTTTGCTTCTAACCACTACTTCCTTTAATCTGTGCTCCCTTTTGCCATTCCCCAGTCCACTTTCTCTTGTTCCCATCTCCTTCTATTTTTATGTATAATTTCCTTCTCTGAACCAATTCCAATGAGATCGAAGTTTAAGCAGCCTGTCATTCCATACCATTTTTCCTTCCATTGTAAAAACTCTTCCTTGGGAACCTTATAACCTCACATAAAAGTGAGAAAAATTTTCCCATTCTACCTTTCCCTTTCCCCTTCTCCCAGTGCATCCTTCTTTTTGAATCCTTCATCTTTTTTTGAATCATTCCAATATAATCGACTCACAACCATGCCCTCTGTCTATGTTAAACTTTTTTTTTAACTGCTATAATAATGACACAAGTTATTGGAGTTCCATGTAGCATCTTCCCCTGTAGGAATGTAAAGTTTAATCATACTGAGTCTCTTATGATTACTCTTTCATGTTTACCCTTTTTATGTTTCCCTTGAGTCATGTTTGAATTCTATTCAGCTCTGACCTTTTTTCATCAGGAATGCTTGAAAAGTCCTCTATTTCATTAAATATCCATCATTTCCCCTGAAGGATCATACTTAGTTTTGCAGGGGAGATGATTCTTGGCTATAATTTTTACTCCTTTGCCTTCCAGGATATTATGTTCTATGAAGTCTACTTCTTTAACACAGAAGCTGCTAAATCTTGTATGACCTTGAGTATAGCTCTATAATACTTGAACTGTTTCTTTCTAGCTGCTTGAGGTATTTTCTCTGAAATTTCATTATAATACTTCTGGGAGTTTTCATTGGGATCTCTTTTAGGAGGTGATTGATGGATTCTTTCAATTTCCATTTTATTCTTTGGATTTAAGATATTAGTCTTCAAAGTTATCTTGAAATATGATGTCTAAACTCTTTCTATGATCGTCGTTTTCGGTAGTCTGTTAATTCTTAAATGATCTCTCCTTGATCTATTTTCCAATGAGACATTTCACATTTTCTTCTATTTTTTCGATTGAGCTTATTTTGTTTCTTAATATCTCATGGAATCTTTAGTTTTCCTAACTTTTAAGTAATTATTTTCTTTAGTAAATTTTTTTTTAATCTCCCTTTCTATTGGATCTATTTTGTTTTTTAAGGTGTTTTTTCCTTTCTTGAACATTTCTACCTTCTTTTCCATTTGAACTACCCTGCTTTTTTAAAGAGTTCTTTCTTCAGTGAATTTTTGTTAATTGTTTTTTAAAGTATTATTTTCTTCAGTATTTTTGGTACCTTTTTCACCAAGCAAGTTATTACTCTTATTTTTGTTACAGATAAGGAAACTAAGCATCAGCAAAGTTAAGTCACTTCATTGGAATCATACAGACTGCAAACCTCAGAGCTGAGACTCGAAATCCAAATCTCTTGACTCAAGATTAATATCTTGTCCCACTCCATCATGCTGCCTTAATTTTTGGATATTGCTATTCTTGTTGCTATTTCTGGGGCCAGGAGTGAAATCAGGAAAGGTTGTGAAGCTGTGTATGATGGAGGTGATATTTGAGATCAGTTTTGAAGCAAATTAAGAACTGCATTCCAGACACAGGGAAGTAAGAAGGATGGAACTCTATATGTCCCCATTAGTTTGTGAAGAATTTAAATTTAAATGTTAAAGAGAGGAATTTATATTTATAATAATTTATATTTTTCTTCATTTATAATCTTAGAGGTAAAAAGGGAGTCACTGTAATAGGGAAGTGATATACTTAAACCTGTACTTTAAGAATATTACTTTGGCAGAGAATGAAAAGGAGAGAGACGTGAAATAGGGAGATCAATTGGGAGCCAATATAATAAATAATCCAGGCAACAGATTATGAGGGCCTGGACTAGAGTGTTGCTTATATGAATACAGAGAATGGAACATATGCGCACAAAGAATCAATAAGGTTTAGAAATTGATTGTAAATATAGGATAAGGGGGAATAAGGAATTGAAGATACCTGAGGTTGTGAACCTGGACAACTGGAAGGAAGGTGACAATTTCAACAGAATAGGGTTGTTCAGAAGATGGGTGGCTTTGAAGGAATAGCTGATTTTGAGATGGCTATAGAAATATATTCTGAAATGTCTAAGATGCAGCTAGAGGTGTATGACTAGCTCTGTAGAAAGGTTAGGGCTGATTAGATCTGGGAGTCATATAGATAATTGAACCCATGGGAGCTGATAAAGTCACCAAGAAAGAAAACAGAAGAGGGACCACACCAAAGCCTTAGAGAATATCAACAATTAGTGGATGAGATATAGTTGATATGGCAAAAGATACTGAGAAGAAACGGTAACAGAAGAATTAAAAAAACAGTTATTTGGCTTGTGGCCTACCCAGTTCTTTCTCTAGAAATATCACATTTTTTTATAAATATACAGATAAAAGAACTCTTCTTTATTCCTATTCCCTTCCCTTAAACTCCAAGTAAACGGTCAAGTTAACAATCTCAGAAGCAGTCACAGATAAGGGTCAGGTTTACTCTCCCACACTGTGGCTCCGTTCCATGTCATTTATTCCTCTAGCTTCAAGGCCTCAATTTTCTTCCTTTTCTCTTCAGAGTTTGTATTTTTGAACTTCCCTTCTTTCTCTAGAAAACTAAGTTCAGGAAAAATCTCTTATCCTTCCTCCAAGAGACTGAGGCTCAGAAACTCTTATGACTCTGCCCCCAACTACTATTACTTTTAGGGTCATATTATTCTCTTTTGTGGAGCTATTTGATAATCCTGTCCACCATTATTTCTGAGACTCAAAGGTTCAACCATTACCTCTCCACAACTTGGCTTAGGAAGTCAAGACTATCAGGTCTAGAAGTACAAAACTTGCTTTACCTCTCCTCTATGGCTATGAAGTTATATAGTTCCAGAAATATGTGAACTGACAATAGGCAAGATTCATATGCTGGAAACCAAAGTCTGCTCTCAGGCTTTTAGTCAGTGTTCAATTCATTTCAGATTTCTCTGATTCTTTTACACATATTTCTACAAATCTTTTACGAGCTTGAATCTCAGCATAGATTTGACTACAATTTCTTTCATTAATAAAATCCTCTTTCTGAGCTCCCATGTTATGTTCATCAGTATTGATCATCATATAATATTGATGTTGCCGTGAACAATGATCTTCTAGTTCTGCTCAATTTTACTTAACATCAGTTCATGTAAGTCTCTCCAGGCCTTTCTAAAATCATCCTCCTGATAATTTCTTATAGAACAATAATATTCCATAATATTCATATACCATAACTTATTCAGTTATTCTCTAAGTGATAGGCATTCACTCAATTTCCAGTTTCTTGCCACTATGAAAAGGGCTGTCACAAACATTTTTTGCACATGTGGGTCCCTTTCCTTCCTTTAAGATCTCTTTGGGATACAGGCCCAGTAGGAAAATGCTGGATCAAAGGGTATGCATAGCTTGATAATTTTTTGAACATAGTTCCAAATTGCTCTCCAGAATGGCTGAATTCGTTCACAACTCCACCAACAATGTACTAGTGTCCCAGTTTTCCCACATCCCCTCCAACATTCATCCTTGGCTTTTCCTGTCTTCTTAGCCAATCTGAGAGGTATGTAGTGGTATCTCAGAGTTGTCTTAATTTGCATTTCTCTGATCAATAGTGATTTAGAGTACCTTCTCATATGATTAGAAATAGTTTTAATTTCTTTATCTGAAAATTGTCTGTTCATACACATCTTTTAACCATTTGTTGTTTGGGGAATGGCTTGGATTCTTATAAATTTGAGTCAATTCTCTATATATTTTAGAAATGAGGCCTTTATCAGAACCCTTAAATGTAAAAATGATTTCCCAATTTATTACTTCCCTTCTGATCTTGTCTGCATTAGTTTTGTTTTTACATAAACTTTTTAACTTAATATAATCAAAATTATCTATCTGGAGTTCAATCAAGAACTGAGTTCTAGTTCTTCTTTGGACAAAAATTCCTTCCTTCTCCACAGATCGGAGAGGCGAACTATATTATGTTCCTCTAATTTGCTTATAATATCACTAAATGAACCCATTTAGATTTTATCTTGGCATGTGGTGTTAGGTGTGGGTCTAGCCTTAATTTCTTCCATACTAGTTTCCAATTTCCCCAGCAGTTTTTGTCAAATAGTGAGTTCTTATTCCAAAAGCTGGGGTCTTTGGTTTTGTCAAACACTAGATTGCTATAGTTATTGTCTATTTTGTCCTGTGATCCTAACCTATTCCACTAATTGACTCCTCTATTTCTTAGTCAGTACCAAACAGTGTTGATGACTGTGGCTTTATAATATAGTTTTAAGTCTGGCACAGCTGGGCCACCTTCATTAGCATTTTTAAAATTAATTCCCTTGAAATTCTTGACATTTTATTCTTCCAGATGAATTTTGTTACTATTTTTTCTAGATCTGTAAAATAATATCTTGGGAGTTTGATTGGTATGGCACTAAATAAGTAGATTAATTTAGGTAGTATTGTCATTTGTATTATATTCATTCGGCCTACCCATGAGCACTTGATATTTTTCCAAATGATTAGGTATGACTTTGTGTGGAAAGTGTTTTGTAGTTGTATTCGTATAGTTCCTGACTTTCCTTTGGCAGACAAATTCCCAAATATTTTATACTATTGACCGTTATTCTGAATGGAATTTCTTTTTGTATCTCTTACTGCTGGACTTTGTTAGTAATATATAAAAATGCTGATGATTTATGTGGATTTATTTTGTATCCTGAAACTTTGCTAAAGTTGTAGATTATTTCTAATAGTTTTTTAGTTGATTCTCTAGGGTTCTCTAAGTATACTATCATATCATCTGCAAAGAGTGATAATTTGGCTTTTTCATTACTCACGCTAATTCCTTTAATCTCTTTTTCTTCTCATTGCCAAAGCTGGCATTTCTAATACAATATTGAATAGTCATGGTGATAGTGATACCTAGTTTCACCCTGATCTTATTGGGAATGGTTCCAGTTTGTCCCCATTACATATGATCTTGCTGATGGTTTTAGATAAAAGCTACTGATCATTTTAAGGAAATGTCCTATGAATTTTCACTGGCTGTTTCTAATATTTGGAATTCTTCCTCTGTACTTCCTGACTTCCTTTAAGTCTCAGGTAAAATCTCACTTTCTGAAAGAAGTTTTTCTCAATAATAGTAGCTACCCTCTGAGATTTCCTCTAATTTATTGGATTATAAACTCCTTGAGGACAAGGACTCTATGTATTTCTTTGTAATTCTAACAATGTTAGATACACAGTAAGTTCTTACTCCAAGGAGGAAATGGGGGTCAAGGAGTGGGGGTGGGGGAGGGGGAGGGAAGGATTGAGTACCAGGGATGGGGAATGACCTGTGTAAATGCAGAGGGTTGGGAGATGGAATGCCATATGTGAGGGACAACAAGAAGATCAGTTTGAATGAACTATAGAGTGTAGTAAAAAGATTATGTATAATGAGGCTGGAAAGGTTGTCAATGAGGTTGCCAAGAACTTTATAAATTAAACAAAGGAATTTACTTTTTATCATAGTGGCAATGAGGAACCAATGGGGTTTACTAAATAAGCAAGTAACATCAGATCTGCACTTAAGAAAAATTATTTTGGCAATTGAATGGAGAATAAAGTGTGGAAAAACTTGAGCTAGTGAGAATAACGTGGAGGTTGCTACAGTAGCTTAGGCAAGAGGCAATATGAACCTGAATTATGGTAGTTGTGTAAACACCGTGAAAGGATGAAAAATGATACAGAGGTGAAAAAGGCAAGCCTTGACAATTGCCTGGTTATATAGAATAAGGGAGAGAGAGGAATCTAGAATAATGACAAGGTAATCGACCTGGAAGACAGAAAAAATAGTGTTTACTTGCAAGCAGAATCTGTGAATTTAAATGAGTTTATTTCTCAAATGAATTATAGAGAGATAAAAAAGCTTGGAAATGAATTTCAATTAAAGTTTATTGTGCCTTTTCTCTCCTTAGAGATTTTGCAAATGAATTTATGATACTTTATAAGTAGAGGATACATATGTCCATTAGAAAAGGAACAAGAATTTCTGACATGGCAAAATAAAATATTTCTGTACAGAATTTTAAATGAGAAAAAAAATTAACCTGATGCTGATTGTAATATAGTCCAAGGGAGAATTTAAGACAAGACTGCAGTTGGATAACATATACAACATAGCCAACTTGGATTATTTGTAATGCTAACGATAGAATAACTCTAAACTCACAGCACAGTGTAAAAAAGTTAATGGTTTGCTTACTGTTTGAGATTTCTTCTTTTTCTTTTTCATGGATCTAAAAAAGCTTTGCTTCTCCTTCTCCTTGAGTTGTTCAGCATGACTAATATTTTCTGGACTTTTCCTAAATGGGAAAACATTTAAATTATGTTAATGCACCTTTAATCATTTTTCATATGACAAAGAAAACTGTTATTATCTAAGATGCATGACTTTAGGCTTTAAAAGAGCTATAAAAGAACTTTAGGCTTTAAAAGAACTAAGGAAAAAAATGCAAAAGTATTCTTATGGAAATCAAACACGGTAAGATTGTGGATAAAAATTATTCCAGTTTGGTAGAGGAATGATACCACCTTGATCAGAACTCTTAGCATTCAAGATTCTGAGTAACATGCGATCATAACATCAATCATTTACAAAGTAGAATTTGCAACCATTTTAATCCATTTCCCCCTAATCCCACACCTGGGGCAACCACTTCGCTATTAGCAAAGTAACTAAGCATAAAAAATAGTATTTCTATTGAGTCACTGTTATATTAAAAAAAAAAAAAAAATTGAAGATTTAAAAGCTAGGCTTCCTTTAAAACCCAATTATGAAAATTAGCAGGAGCAGGTAGGTGGCATAGTGGATAGAGCACCAGCCCTGAAGTCAGGAGAACCTAAGTTCAAATCTGGCCTCAGACACTTAACACTTCTTAGCTGTATGACCTTGGGCAAGTCACAACCCCAACTGCCTCAGAAAAAAAAAATAGCTTAATTGGGGGGAGGGAGAGAGGGAAAGGAGGAACTAAATACAATGTTTCATTCTCAAATAATATTAAGGAGGGAAAAATGATGTTTTGAGTTGAACTACTGATATAAACTTACCTCAAATGGCACTGACAAATATTATTTTAGTGAAAAATGGAAAAAAGCCAGACAATAGATAATAACAATAACGCATCTACCTAAATACTAAAAAATATCACTTAGCTTAATTATTTTTTATAAGGTTATAGTGAAGAGCAAATGGTTAAAATAGGTAAAAGCAGATGGACAAATACCTAATATAAAGGTAAACTATCATTTTTTAAACAGTTGAACTATAATTATTCTAGAAGTAAAAATCTTGTATTATTTACAAAACTGTGAAAAATTATAACTTCAAATAATATAAAAATTATTTTCCCCATGAAAACATTTTATTCTTTCATACATAATAACTAAAGCAGAACAGGGGCAGAATTTTTTTTAGAAGATCTTTTACTCAATGAGACAAAAGAACTACAATTAATCCCAATATATGTCTTTAAGAATATATAATAGTGGTTTATGAATTAAAAGAAACAAGGACACCTTCACAACATAGATACCTTTTACCTAAATTTGGTTAAATTACATCACAAGTGGAAAGAACAATGAAAAAGATCATAATAATATCAATTTATAAAAGTAGAACACCAAAATCAAGGACGGGGTGGGGAGCAGATGCAGAGAAATAAGAATGTAAGAGGGATCAAAAATGACTGATATAAAAGAACAATGGCTTTTTGTGTGCTTTGGACATAGAATTGTCTTAATACTAGGTGAAACTTAAAAGAATATCCTAAGGAAGTAAAATTCCCTTTAAGAAAAATTTTCCAAGTATTATTATTATTATTTATTATTAAAAAGATAATATTTTTCAGTCTTTCTCCCCAGAAACACATAATTTCAATATAATACAAAGTGTAAAACAACATTCTATCTCTTGAAGTAAATGTTTTTAAGCAAAAAGAAAAAAATTTTTGATAGTCAATTCATATTGACTACGTTTAACATCCTCCAAAATTTTCAAACATGAAGGAATAGAGTACTGAAAATTCTCCAATGATGCTAATGACAAAAAGTGGTTCTCTAAATGATTTTTTGAGGTGTTATTAAGGAGAAAGCTCCCTTAAACACAATAAGCAAATTATTAAATTACTGAAATTACAGTTGTCCCAATAAGCAAAAGCTCCTAATGACAAGACTTTTGTGGAATACCAATAACGAACTCTTTCTTTGAAAGGTATCTAAAGCATGGAAATGTAAGATAATAGAAATTATAGAGAGACTCCAGTACAAAAACAACAGTGTAATGAAACCCTTCATATTGTCATTTTTCTTTTATTTGTAAAATGTGTAGATGTGAATATCAACCTTCCTATCTTGATAATGTTAAATAAACAAAATAAGCATTGTCACATATGCCTCAGGATCACAAAAGAATTCTTAAAGATTCCACCACTGATATAACATTCTAACCAAATTTTAAAGTTTTAGCTTGTTCTTATGACCAAAAACCTTTCCCTAATCTTTTCAAAGAGAAAGAATCTAGGATGATCTGAAAAGAAACATGAAGAGTAAAGGCAACTAATAACCAAGATAAAAGAACTAGAGGAAATCTAGGACATACTAGAAATATGAGCATAACATTATGTCCTTAAAATAGAAGAAAAGTTGAAATAGTTTCACAAGCAAGAAGAAATCAAGGGATAGCCATTAAACTGATGTTCAGGTTATTACATAAAGAATTTTTAATGTGAAGCTAGAGAGATAAGAGTTCATACTAGGCTAGTAAAGGTCACTTGTTGTTATGTTTTAAAAACTCCACAAAATATCTTAACCTTCCCCCTCACTCTCCTTCAAAATTAGATAGTTTAGTTTTGCAAATAACAAAGTCAGAAAATAAGGACTATGACCCTAAAAAGTAGAGAGTTAAAGAAGATGGTGTCTGCTTAGATGGTATTCAATGTAATATTTGCTGAATGAATGAAATAAAAAGATCTAAGAAGAGATTGAAGTTATGTTTTCCCCTGTGCCATGAGCAACATGAAATTATGTATCTGTTATTTGTCTAATCTGAATACAATTTGTGTTCTGTAATCTTTCACACCATGGAAAAAATATATACAGAAGCAACTTCACATACAGGTACATATTATACTGTGGTGGACAGTACAGAAAAGCACAATACACAAGAAAATAAAGAAGGAGATTCTTGGAGTTAAGTCTTCAGAGAAGACTATCAAATAACAAGTAATGGGAAGTTGGCTTAAAGAACTTTATGTTGAAGAACAGTCCACTGTTGACAGAAGCTCCACAGCAAAGCTAATGTGTGAGCACTGAAAAGAAATGAGTAACCACAAATTACAGAGCGCTTTTTACTAGGAGTAGGGACATAAGAAGGCAAAAATAAAAAATAAAAAAGACTTGCTAAAAAGAAAGGAAGGAGACCAAAAACAACCCCTTCCACTCCATCACAGGAAGGGGAGGGGAAGGAATATGTGAGAGAATGTGTGTGGAGGAAAGTGTTGACATTCTATCTAGCTGTTATTTGACAGGTACATCCACTATTACAACATGAACTACTTTAATGAGGGAGAAGAAACATAATCAAATGACTAACCTAAATTCAACAAATAAACAAAGTAAAGCATAATAAACACGTGAACTATTTATTATGGAGGAAAATTCATTCACTCATTTAATAAACTTTTTAAGAACCTATTGTGTACTGTGCTAGGTGTTGGGGGAATGGGGGAGGGGAGGGATGTGACTGAAGCACTGCAGAAGTACTGCTCCTACCCTCAAGGAACTTACATTCTAGGAGAAAAGTTTTTTAATAAAATTGCAAAAAAAATTTTTTTACTACATCAGATTGGCTAATAAGGAACTAATATAATAGCTAATCAATGACAGACCTTCTGAATCCAAATAGATTCCTCAATTCAAGGATCAGAAAAAAGTTCTAGAGATAATAATCACAAAAACAAAAAGGCAAATTCCTAAATATTAAACTTTTAATAACTGAAACATTAAAAAACTTCTGAAATCTGATGTCATAAAATTTTTTTTAAATTAATAAAACTATAACAAAAGTTAACCTGGTGATAAAATTTTGCTAGGAGTTTTGATGATAAACCAGTATGAATACCATTACATTCTCAACTCTTCAAGAGTTATGTTGTGCCACAGTTCTCTTTAACTGTCCTGACTCAGTTTTCCCTGCACTAGTTTCCCTTGTCTCAGTTTTCTTAACTGTTCTGTCTCAATCCCCTAAGCTGTAAAACTCCCCCTCTGGTCCATTAAGACTGAGGACCATTTACTCTAAGGTTATAAATTGTTAGCAAGATAAACAAGAGAGTAGACCTCTTGACTCTATCCCTCTAAAATATTTCAAGATACCTCACTGATATCTTTATTCCTGTATATTCAGACATCCTGTCTCTGGGTTTTTAGGATTTATGGCCTCCCCCCATCCTGACAGAAGTTTTTCCATGCTTCTTACCCCTTCCTTTGTTTAGAGAAAAGATATTAAGAAGTTGGGGTTCTCCCATTCATTGCTGGAGGCTGGATGCTAGATGCTGGACGCTGGATTCTTTGAGATGACAGTCTCCTCCAGCCCTGGGACTAACATGGATCTCTTGGTCCCAGTATATTTTTATCTCTGTCTGACTGGATAATTTGAGACGAGAGTCCTGTTCAGTCAATTATACTCTCCAATTAATAAAATATTAAAAACTCTCTAATCTCTCTCTTGCCTCAGTTTCTCCGGCATTACAAGAGAAAACAAACTAGGTCCATGCAAGCCAATTACAGTAATGGTTTATTTATCTGGCAATGAGTTGTACCACTTAAGTGAACTATTTATATAAGCTAAAGCTTACTTCTTTCATATTTAGTCTTTTCATGGAAATCTATGTAAAATAGAATACATAACTCCATTCCTTTTAAAAGGATGCAATTTACTGAAAGCTATTTAACTTTTTATTGATGCCTTGGATATAGTTATTATTATAAACATTAATATAGTAGCAATATAGTATAGAACATTAACCAAATGTTAATATGCAGAATGCCTTTCCAGGGCTACTGAGGTATATGGGATATATAGGGTTGTCTGTATCTATGCAAAATGACCCAAACCTTTTATGATTTATAAATTTGTTTTAAAACTTTACTGTCTTCTTTTTTTCTAGTTGTCAGCTGTTGTAGATTTTCTTGTTGGTGCTGTCTGTCAGTGTGCCTTGAAATAACTAAACCTTAATTTTCAGCTTCTTATATTATTCTCTAGGTCAGAACAAATAATGGAGCTTGTCAAAATTGTATATAAAATAAAAGTAAGCAGAGATACAAGGCAAACAGGAATAAATTAAGTTTACATTTATTTTTCACTAGTTCCTCAATGTTTAAGATTTGATGGCTCAGAATGAGGATAAATAGCAATTGTTTCTGTTCTGGTCACAACAGGTCTTTCCCTCCCAACTTAATCAAAGTAGGCCATCTTTTGCCACAATTCTTAACTAGCCTTTAATCACTGAATGGGCTTTGCCTCAAGCAGACAAACCTGGGAAAGACCTTAGCTTAAAAAAGTTAAGTCTCTCTTTGTATCTGGAGATCTCTCCAGTGTTTTTGATCTATATCTTCTTGCTAAATTCTGAACGATTCTGGAAGAGAGAGTGAGACTGATGACTTTGCCTAGTCTTGCCTCACTTAAATCCAATTCCCTTGCAAATCAAGACATTCTCCTCCTGATGATACTGTTCTTCAAGAATAAAGGACAAATAACAAGAAGAATTTTTTTTTTTTTTTTTTTACCAAAATAAGAAAAAATTCTAAGGAAGGGTTTCAGGATCTTCCTCTGAATAAATTGCATGATTTCTGTGATATTTATTTTGACTGTTCAAAGGCCTATCTGACTCCTAAGCTCATAATCATGATATGAATATTTTAGGTTGTTGCATAATTGATTTCTAGATAAGTGAAGTACTAGTGTGCTTACTAAAACTGCAACAAAATGATCAAAAAGAAAGTTTAATACAATTATCAAACTAAATATTTTCCCCAAAAAACACATGTACAAAATATAGTGAACAAATTATAGACCATGTTCAAGAAAATGGAAAAAAAATTCTACATTTTATGACTGTATGTGAAGAAATCAATAAGAATCTCAGTAAGTTATAGGTGGAAGCCTTACAAAAGCCAATTCACTTATGGAAAATAAGACAATTTTATAATCTTATGTAGCAATCTCATGGCAAAGCTATTTTCAGATGGAATTATTAACACTATTTGTACCCTGACACCTCCACTTCCCCTTCTGTCCCTTCTCTCATCTGCCTCAGTGATTCTTTCACAAACATTTTTACAAAGCTTTTCTTTACTTCCTCTACTACAACCCTACTCCAATGCCTCTTCATAGCATGGTGGTTACTCCCACCCAACTCTAAACAATTTGACCAAGCTAGAAAGGCTTCAAGTCCTTAGATATGGAGCATATGTTATCAAAGGACCAACCTTGAGAAATTCATGACTTACTCTGTGAAAGGCAATAAACATCTTAGTTATAGCAACTCATGAAAACCATTTACATAAACACGTAGAGGGTAGTGAACTTAGTAGAAGAAGTACTGATTATAACAAAATCTTAAAGATCTGAAGCTTTTATCTAGAGGAAGGGGTGGGAGAAAGGGGGGGAACTGGAACATAAGGTTTTGCAAAGGTTAATGTTGAAAATTTATCCATGGGGGCAGCTAGGTGACACAGTGGATAGAGCACTAGCCCTGAAGTCAGGAGGACCTGAGTGCAAATTTGAGCTCAGACACTTAACACTTCCTAGCTGTGTGACTCTGGGCAAGTCACTTAACCCCAATTGTCTCAGGGGAAAAAAAAGAAAAGAAAAATTATACATGCATATCTTTTGAAAACCAAAAAACTTTAATTAAATTTTTTTGTTTAAAAAATACTATAATTAGATATACAATAATCAAACATAAAACCATAGAATCTAGATAAGAAGGGACCTTAGTCCCCTAGTGTTATTTTACAGATAAGCACTAGTTCATATAACCCTCATTCCTCTGCACAGTGCTCAAGAGTACTAGATAAATAATTCCTTCACATGGTTTTACAAAGTCTAGCTTGCAATCTCAGTGATTTTCATTGTCTTTATAGCTATAGCTTAATAAACATTGACTTACTGAAAACAGAGCTCATTGATATCTAAAAATCATTTCTTTGACTTTTTATTGCATTAAACATACTTTTAATATATACTGTAAAGTTTAAAACAAACTCCCATATGCCATCTAGGCAATGAGATTGAGGAGCTGAGGATGACACTAAGGTTGTAAACTAGATGACCAGAACAGTGATAGAGAAGTTTGTGATAACAGTTTTCTGAATGGAAGAAAATTATTTCAGTTGTAAATATCTTAATTTATGGTTAACTCTTAATTTATGGTTAAGATCACTTTGGCTAAGTTAGGCTATAACAGATATCCAGTTTGAAATATCCAAACAGGAAGTTAGGAACTAATGATAAATAGCTCTAAAAAATTTATTATCTTCCAGATATAACAAGTTGTGATATACAGAACATTACTGTGCTACATGAAATGATGAGCTCAATGATCTTGGAAAGGCATGGAAGTGAAAAACAAAGTGAGCAGAACCAAGAGAGTAAGCAATATTGTTTTAAAAACAATTTTGAATAACTAAGTCACTTTAACTATTATGAATACACAAATTAAAAATAAAGGACATATGAAGAAAGATACTATTTGCATCCAGAGAAAGAAATAATAAATAAAATAGAATAATTTTACATATATATGCCTATTTGTTATCTACTGGTAGCCATCTCTAAGGCACAGGGAGGGGGGAATTTTGGGGAAGGGAAAAAAAAGCAAAAAAAAGTAATTTGCATTTTAACTTTGGTGTATATGTGGAGGGAATAGAAAGTTTTATATGGTAGATTTGCAGTTTTATGTGCAATCACCTGTTTATTGTACTGTTATGATACATATTTTGTTCCATGAATTGAAAATAAAACGTTTTACAAAAAAAAATGAACTTAACAGAGATAACAATTGAACAACACTTGTTGTAGGCAACAGGAACTTAGAGGGACTGGACAAGTACTAGGACAGAACTATGTTATGAAATAAGGATTGAGTAAAGACAACTGCCAAATAAAAATTCAATTAAAGAAGACTAACTCAATTTTCTCTTAGCAAGATGACAGTTTACTAGTAAGGAGCAAACCTACCAATAGAATAGGCCAATGGCTGCATCAATTTCTAAACTAAAGACTCTTAGATAAAGATGCAAGTCCTTTTTATAAGTATAGAACAAAAGAACCAAACAAGATAAGTAAGGAAATTTTACAGTTTAGGAACAGGATTGATATCATAGGGGTACAGATGCCATAATTAGTTACAGAGTTGAAGGCAGCAGATAATATGATTGATTGGAAACTGGGAATAAAGGGCTAACAGCAATTCCCCCCTTCATCTCTCCCTTGACTAAGAAAAATTCATTGTTTAAATTCTCTTGCAAAGTCAGAGATAGTGGACCAGACATGTTTGAAGTAGTATAAAGACACTAGACCATATCTCTCAAGAATAGTAGATGTCCTTGGGGCAAGAATCTTCTGATTATCAGAAGAATTGGGTTTCCAAAGTTAATTCATTGTAGGCCAGTAGAATTTCTGAATTAAATTCAAAAACAAAGAATTATGACTTAGGCAATTACAGGACAAAAATCAATTACAGTAAATCAAATGCAAAACAATGTTTGCTTTTCTTAGTATTTGGCAATTACAAGATCATTGGTAACATTTGAGAGGTTCAATTGATTGATAAGGTTCTAAGCCAGATTTCAGTGTTAAGAGAGTAAGTATAGAAGAAATGGAAGTACTTAGTGTAGACAGCTTTGTGGTGGAAAGATAGGAAAGATATATTGTTTGATAGCAATGGGGATGGTCAAATCTAGTGAGAGTATTTTAAGAATGAAGACAAGTGTGTTTGCAGGCAGCAGAAACAGATCCGTTAGATAGGGAGAGATTGAAGATTAAAAAATGAAGATTATGGGGGGAGAGGAATCCATTGGACAAAAGTTGGAGGGGTTGGGAATAAGAATATATAGTGAGATCAGTGTTTTGGAAAAAAAGAAGGACCTCATGCTTGTCAGAAAGAACAGTAAAGGAGGAGACATAAAGGAAAATGCCTTAATTATTTTTTAGTGAAATATGAGAAACAGTCAGGTGGAAGTGCTGCTTGAGAAGAGGTGAGAAGACTTGTAGCAGTCGCTGTGGAGAGTAGAAAGGAAGGAGAATCTATTAGAAAAGAGTGGAACTTTATTGCCTTGCAGCAATAAGACCCAGTTTGGATCAGAAAACACAATTATGTAGTGATCCCAGTCAGCATGATTTCATGTTAGATTCTTGCTCTAGCTCTTTGATAGAAACAAAAGCGCCAGATTGTGAAAGAAATCAGGGTAAAAGTTTGCAAAGAGTGATGAATGAGAGGCTGAAAGGCAAGGGGTTTGAGAGAAGAACAGAGTGTAGAGTTGGAATGCTTGTCAATTTATAGTTGGCTTATAAGCATGCAGGGAATTTCTCATTTTTACTACAAATGACAGGGATGTTGCTGTTGTTTCTCCTTTATTCTTGAAGAGGATCAAGACATCAGGGAGGTGATGCCATGACATGCAAGTGAATTGGATTTAAGTGAAGGGGAGTTGGACAAGATCACCTGCTTCTCTTTCCTCTCCACAGCAATCTAAGTCCAGTGGCCAGATAGAGATCAAGACAACTGAAGATGAGATGGAGAGACAAAAGTAAGAAAACTTGTTAACATTATTTTGACCCAGGCCACCGGCAATTAGCCTTAGCAATAAACAAGATCTTGTTCATGGAAGCCAGAGGGAGTCAGCAATATCATCATCTATTTCTAGTCTGTCAGAAGAACATAGGGGGAGAATATCTTCCAAGAAGATACAGTATTTCATATAATTTTAAGTGCCAAACTTTTCCTCTATCAAGAGATAATAATAAATCACATTTCATTATCAAGTAACTCACTAGAAAAAGGAGATTTATCACAGCAAGAAAAACTCATCTGAAGAGTTTCTCTAGGGTTTACTACCTCTTTACATAAGAATTTTCTAATCTCTGCTTTAAGATAAACCAAAAGTAAAATGGAATACTTACCATGGATCAAATGTTGTTTGTCTTTTTGAGTGGTTTGTCCCAGAGCTGCTCTCTGATGGCAAAGAAGCGACTCTGGATGGTACATTATTTTCATGAAATGAATTATCCGGACGTGGAGATGGAACTAAATAAAAAAACGTCCACAGTTACTAAGAAAGCTCTTTTTATCAAAGCTGATTTGCTATGTCATTATGCTTCAATCTCCTTTATCTTTCACCAAAAAAGGGAAAAGAAATTGCAAACCTTGTCCCCATACACACTGGGCATTTGACAATAACTGATTTGAGCAGGAAACTTAACCATTTTCGTTTTTTCCATTTTTTTCATTATTTGAAATGTGGTTATATTCAATGTAGCATCATATACTTATGGCAAAAAATTGATTTAACTCAGTTTAACTGAGCTGACTTCTTCAATTAAAAAAATGTAGGATATTAAAAATATATAAATGTGAATTTCAGGTTTTTATATTTTTTGAAGTAGTTTTTTGGAAAAAAAAATCATTGGATCCATCTGTTCAAATATCAAGGGTGGTCTCAATGTGAACATATGTATTGCACTACCTAGTTTTCTGTACAAAATATAACACATTCTACATAAGAAAATAAAAATTGTCTCCCCAATGGAAGATGACTTTCCCAAGGTTTTCCATCACAGAACAAAAGACACATAAAACAAAGTTGTCAAAATGGTAAGGCAATGCCCTGCCTCCAGTTGTCTCATCACCCCCATCAATTACTTCTGTCAACTTCTAAATTTAACATTAAGAAGAAACATACCGTTAATTTCACAGCAAACAGAGAAAAAAACATAGACAAATAAAGATAAATAAGATCTTTCTTTCTATACTGTAGAGGAGGGCAACCAGGTTAATGAGGGGACTCAAAAACCCATGTTATATGAAGAGTTGAAATGGAAATGCTTAATCTAGAGAAGGTGGGATTGGGAGACAGGGATGTTTTTAATTATCTGAAAGGCTATCATATGGAAAAGAAATATTTGTTCTATATGCACAGAAATAAGGAAGGTTCAATATAAGGAAGAATTTCAAACAAATGAAGTTATCCAAAAATGGAACAGAGGCCCTCCTGAAGCAAGAAGCTCTCTGTTAGAAGGATGTCATCGAGAAGATTCATCCATTTGGTCAGGGTTAAGTCTAGTGATCTTTGAGGTCCCTTCACAAGAACCTTTGACAAAGCTGTGATTTGATTCTGCTCTTTGATGACTGATAATTTTAGCATCATAGGTTTGAACCTGGATAGGTTAGTCCCTTTATTTTACAGTGGAGGTCCAGGGAAGTGAAAGATTTTCCCTGAAGGGACATAAATAGTAAATGATTCTCCAGCCATGGACCTTTTCTATACCTTGTTCCAATGAATCTTGCTGCAATGAAATGGCAATGGAATGGAAAAGGAAAGGGGGGAAGAGAGAGAATATAGCATATACTGAGTCAACTTGCTTAGTTTAATTAATAGTATAAAATCTTTCTCTATTTCTAGACTCCAACATATGCAATGCCTTTTCTTTCAAATGCTGAGATACATAAATCTGACAATTTACTTGTAAACAAAGACAAGTTTTAAATCCAAATTTCCAGAGGCCAAAGACATTAATCCAATGTTCCAGCTAATCCCTTAAAATTAACTTTTAACATCAAGGAACAACCTTATGACTTTTAGAAAGGCAGTATATGTACATCATACTGAGAGAACAAAATCATGTGGCAAGAACAAACTTAGAAAAACAACACTGATAAGCACTGGATTTGAAGGCAGAAAGACCTAAGTGTAAAACCTATCTCAGACACTTATTAGCTATTTGACTCTAAGTATGAAATTTAATATTTCTATGCCTCAATTTTCTTTTCTTTAAAATAAAAAGGTTGGATTCTATGGCTACTAAGATCCCTTCTAACTCTAAATCCATAACCCTAGAAATCTATGACTTGTATAGACATGTCTTATGACTACCTGTTTTGACCCCTTAAATTTTGTATTTTTTTATATTTCATAATGTACATTATAATTTTTAAATAACAACAATAAAAATGCTTTTTTAGAAATTCTTAAACTTCAGCATTGGAAACTGCTGACCACTCTCTTCCTTTCTGAGATTTTGTGGCACTGTTCTCTTAGTTCTCATCCCAATGCATTTGCCCCTTCCTTATTCTCCTGGTTCATTACCCGTGACTGCTCTCTTTAGGTTTTCCACAAGGCTCTGTGTTTGCCTCTCTTCTCTCTCTTTCTTTCCCTTTTTTGTCTTTTCTCTCTTCCTTGAGGATCTCATCAATTATCATCTCTACGCAGATAATGTGCTGAGTGATACCATGAGTCCCAAAAGTCTTCAAGAAGGACTATGCTTTGGTAGTTTACACAACACAAGTGTTATTCTATGCACCCTTAAAATCTCTCCTCCTGAGATCATCATCCACCTCATCAGCTCCCTATTGGATATTTCAACTTAGGCATCTCAAACTCAATATGTCCACAATTAAACTTATTATCTCTTCTGCCAAATCATGCACTTTCCTAAACTTCTGTATTTCTATCAATGGTACTACTTCCATTCTCCAGGCTTGCAACCTTAGCACCATCCTTGATTCCTCACTCTCATTCATTCCATGCATCATTTGACAAATCTTACCTTCTCTGTTTCTCCAGTATCACTTACATATTTCTCCTTTTGTCCATTCACAGAATCCCTACTATAATTCAGACCTTCATTACCCAACACTTGAACTACTATAATAGTCAACCAATTAATCTCCTTGCCTCAAGCCTGACCCATTCCAAGTCCTAGTTCTTACTAAGTACTTTCTAGCTATGTGACACTATGCAGGTCACTATGTACTCTATGCTTCAAAATCCTCAACTTTAGCATAGGGATGGTAATACTTGTACTACTTACCTCACACATTATGAAGAAAAAATGAAATGATGTGTGCAGCTTTACAAATTCTAACATGCTTTACAATCATGAACTGTTATTGATAAGGGTGAAATGAGGTTAAGTATAAGGGACTCTGAGATCCCTAGTAAGTAAGCAGGAAAAGTTTTTAAGGGCCACAATGAGATGTCTCAACCTATTACACTCATACCTTCATCTTGGCTTGTCTAGGAAGGATAGTCTTACACGAAATTAGAGTATGTAATGGAGCAACTAAACTAGACAGCCTTTACTCCATTAACTTTCAAACCCTGAACAATTGTAAAGTAATTTCATTCTGACATATATTACATTTCAAAGTATATCCTGAACTTTTACAAATGTATCTCTTGTAAAATTACCTCGGTAAAAGCTACCAACTCTTCTTGGAACAGGATCATTATATAGATGTCTATTTTCTTTTGTGGCGCCTCCATCATCTGAATGGGGGTCATGATAGGCTCCACCCTAAGGGAAGGAAGAGTCTTTTAAAAATTAATCAAATAGATTTAAGTTCATTTTAGCTCAGGGAGTCTTAACCTAAAGTCTGTAAAGAGATTTTAGAGACTCCATTAACTTGGATTGTAAAAAAGTATTTTATCTTTATTTTAATATCTAGATGAAATTTGGTATTTCCTACAATTATGAATGCAGGCAATAAACATTTCTGAGAAGGGACCCAAAGGCATAGAGGTCCATGACCAAAAAGGTTCAGAAATCTTGTTTTAGGTAGGATTTCTGTTATTGTGTTTAACTTTTTTATATGTTGATCTCAAAAAAAACCCAAAACAAAACAGAATTACATATTCTAAGACAAAAATGACTTACTTTGAGAGAGGAAAGGTCAATATTTCTGAATACATGTTTAAAAATATATTAATTATTAAATAATTCAGACCTCAGATTTTTGTCTTGAATGAAATGAAGATGTACCCTCTCGAGAGGTTTCTTTAGCTGAAGACCGTGATACACTTAGTTCTGTGGGGATCTGTTCTCCTGGCTAGAAGCAAAGATAAACAAAAATGTAAATATGGAACATTTGTAATACCGATACACCTAGCAACTAAAATCATCTAAAATTAAGATACTCTTATTTAGTTTAACCAACATTTTATATATCTGAAAGAAAAAATAAAAATGGTATTTGATGACTAATCCATGGGTAAAATTTATGAAATAAATTCTTATAACATTTCATGAAAACAAAACAAAACAAAAGAACGAAAAAAGAAACCAAATTACAAAATTAAAAAAAAATTATCTTATTAAGTTAGAGTCGGCAGATAAGAAATTAATCCATCAACAATTCAAATGATTATCTAAAACTAAAGTTTTTTGTAACTTTAAAATGTCTCTATGATATGATTTAACATATATATATATATATATATATATATATATATGTTTAACATAGTTCTTGAAATTCTAAATATACTTGAGAAAATAGTTGTTAGGTGAAATCTCTGGTACTTTCAGGTTGAATTCTCAAATAAGAACTGGGAAAGTCTATGATTATTTTTCATGAGAAAAGCAGTTGGAGACTGGAGAAGTTGGTGACAGATTCAGAAGATGACAAATGTTTACAAAACCAAGAAGGCATACATTACTCAATAGCTTTAGTTTTGAACATTTTATAACTAATGTCTAGATACTTAAATATCTCTTAATTTTCTTTGGGACATTATCAATTGTTTAACACATTTCATTACTCATTATTCACTTTATTACTCTTTTTTGGCTTCTTCCAAATTCTCCTCAAACACCTTTAAGTAGTGGAAACACCAAACTGTCAGGCATCATCGTAAGCAAGGGGAGGAGGGGGAAGTAACAGCTCTACTCAGGAAAAAAAGAAGACTAAGAAAAAGTTAATAATTACTTAAAGGAATTAAAAAGTATATCCTAATGAATGATTTTCCTTGGTTTTTACTTATAGTTTACTATAAGTATCTGAGGTTTGAGATGAGAACTATTTTCTTAAAAAAATCTAAGTATTTATTTCTTTAACCTTAAACTTACTGACTAGGTTTGTTAAGTATGCCCATCCTCCCACCTTCTGGCTGTATCACATTTAAACTATTCCAGACATACCTAGCCCATTTATAAAGATCCTTAGGGGAAGGAGATTTCAAAACATACCTTAGCAAATCATGTCAGCTTAAACAATCCTTGCTGTCAAGAATTTATTATGTATGTCTAGTCCAAATTCTTCATGTAATAGCTTACAATCAATTTTATCTTCTGTTTATATCGTCACCATATTTCAAAAACCTAGGATTTATCAACTCTCTTAGTTGAGATAGACGGCAACCCTCTCTCTAATTTGGGAAGTACAAGAATGGATAGTGCAAGTGGTGCAATGAAAAGAGAGCTGGACTGGAATCTGGAAGACATGAATTCAAATACAGCCATAAATACAGCCTCAAATACGTAGTAGCTGAGTGACCCTGGGCAATCACTTAACCCTGTTCACCTCAGTTTCCTCATTGGTAAGATAAACTGGGGAAAGAAATGGCAAACCACTCCAGTATCTCTGCCAAGAAAACCCCAAATGGAGTCACAGAGTATCTGACAGTACTGAAATGACTAAACAAAAATAAAAGAATGTAAATATTAAGTACCTTGAGGTCAACCTGGCAATCAACCTCTTTGAACTAAATGATGCTGTGCTTCCAAAAACATATAAAATATAACTGTGCCAATACCATTTGGTATTGTTTTGGTATTGTCTGTTAGAAATTACTGGCATAAATCTCTGAAAATTCTGGGTCACCTCTATATATGATAAATTATCTAAATAGGACTTTAGTGGCTGTCACCATACTTATTACTTATTTTTGATCATGATACCATTAGTTATTTTCCAAGTTACTGTCATCTTTATTTTACCTCTTAACTTGAACACCATCTTCCAGTTCCTATATTGTCCCTTTTAAGCTGTTTGGTTCAGAAGCGGACAGCTTGTAAAGCAGTCTGACCTGTGCTGAGTACAGAATTGTTGACTTCTGTTCAACTTGTTATCCAGAAGGTCTACTAATCTTTCTTCTGCCAGTATTCATAGGCTGTCAGTCATTTTCAACCTTGTTTAGTATGGTTTGCTCTTGTTTCCTAATTGTTTGTGTTTAAATGCTAATCATTTATTTTTGGTGCTCTGTAATTCACGGGTTCTTAACCCAGAGTTCATCAACTTGTTGCTTTTTGTTGTTGTTTTTTAAATAGTTTGGTGGCTGTATTTAAATATGGTTGGTTTCCTTTGCAATCCTCTGAAATTTAGTTTGTACATATAAAAACATTATTCTGAGGAGCTCAAAAGCTTCACCAGACTGCCAAGAGGGATCCAGGATATAAGAAAAGTTAAGAGACCTTTGTTCTAACTTACCAATTGTTTTAAATTCTAACACAAAATGATAATCCAAGGCTCTACTGCCAACTCTTTTCTCTCCATTCATTTCAGAAAGATATGTGACTGACTGTCAAATCTAAATATCCTATCCTCTCTCACCTGTGGTTTGGTCCTTTATTTTCAATGTTTCACAGAGTATTCTCCATTTGGATGGTTCATGGTCACCTCAAATCCCACAAGTTTACAACAGAGTCTAGTAGAATGGGCACTATGCTAGGAATCAAGACACCTTGACACTACCTCTGGCATCCCACTAACTACCGAGGGGGTCAAAGTCACTAAAACTCTGAACTTCAATTATGCTACTAAGTCAGAGTGGCACTAGATGCATCTTGAATGCCCTACTAGATACATGGTTCTCTGATTTTATGATGCCAAGCTTTCTTTCAGCTGGCTTATTTCTTTCAGCAATATTATCTACCTTTTAATTCATCAAGTAAAAACCTTGGAGAAATTTTTGATTCTTCTAATTTCCCTTATCTAATCTTTCACACTTTTTTCTTCCTTGGAAGGATTTTTCTGATTAGTGTTCTATTCTCATTGTCACTGTTTTTGCCTTGTCTAACCTGACCACCTACTTTAACTATTGAAAATTCCCTAGTTGGTCTGTTATTAAATCTCTCCCTTTCCAATTTACCCTGCATATTACTGCCGGATAACTTTATAGATTGTTTCTTTAACTTGCCTTTACTTCCCTTAGGGATGGAACCTGAATTATCAAGTCCAAAGTCTCCCACCTGGTCCTCTACAATCTGGTCCACACCCCCTATCTTCTTATTCAAATCAATTTTGTATTATCCTCCTAAATAGCAGTTTGATCCAATAGATCACTGTTTCATTGCCATCTGAACATTTTTGCCTTTTTTGTATTTGCTTTGAAATCTCCTTCTCATTCATCAGTCTAAATCTTACCATTTTAAGACAAAGCTCAGATTCCTCTCCTTCATGAAAGAGTTCTCCAAATGCTCCAACTCTCACTAATATCTCTTATGATTCTATGCTTTATATATCATTTTTTGGTCTCTGCAACTAGAAAGCAAACTAAGAGCACAGAACATATGTTTTCAGTTTCCTCCTATGGCATCTACAGTAAGCTCAATATGTAGAAACAACTTGGTAAATATTCATTGACTGATAATCTTATTCTTCACATAACCTTATCTCATTATTCTCTGTATACACAGGATGGTCATAGATTTCATTTATATTCTTAATCTATTATGGTATGTTATGCTTTAGAGAAGTCTTGAGACTTAGAGTTAGGTGCTGGTTGTGTTTCTTCCTACTTGTGTCATAGTAGAGATGTTAGGGAATCCATGAACTTCAGTTTCCTCATCCATAAAATGCTGATGATAGGAATGCTGGTATTACATACCTCATAAGGTTGTGAGGACAATGCTTCATAAATTCCAAAGGCCATTTAAATGGGAGCTATTTTTATTGCTACTATCCTGACCAAATATATTTAGCATAAAATAGATTTCTAAAAGAGTAGTAATTAAATGATTTCCCTTTAAAACATTTTCCATCAAAAGAGAAATCTCACCTCATTTCTCCTTGATCCAGGTGAATGTGTAATGTTATAAAAATGTTATTTCAAAGCATACTGTTGTACCTTCAAAGGTATTATCAGTTTTAAATTAGGAGAAATCACATCTGGACTCAATCATTAAAATGTCTCCAAAAAATAGATTTATTTAAAATCTTTTTATTGTTTAAGAGACATCAAAAATTCATGCATAAACTTGGAATATAAAAGTTATCTGCAGCCATTTAAAAACTTTTGGCTTAAGTTAGGAAACTAAGTTAGGAAAGCAGTCAGTGTGAAAGGTATTTAGAGCATGTGGGCTGGTGAAATGAAAGAAGATGCCTGTGAATTCACCCTCAAAGTGAAAAACTAGGAGTAAAACCCTATGGATTTTATCACTAATTCAAAATGAAATTCTATCAGAAAAATGTGCTGTAATGTAAAATTTAACAAAGGAATCAGATTTTTAGAAAACTAGTACATCTTCCCTATTGCCCAATTATCAATGACTCAAAGATTCAGCATTATTATTGTTTTATTTTTATTATTATTTTTAACAGATATTGTTGATTCACTTTTTTCTCTTTTAAGTGTTTAGAAACTACCCCTATAGTGTATCCTTAAGATATCCTACAACAGGCAAAATTTCAGACTGACCCTATTCAAATCCTCTGCACCATCTTCCCGTGATGTGCCAACAGATCTGGTGAATAGTCTAAGTTGTACCTGTGGTGATAAGAGTTGAAGGCTGTTGGCTCTGACTGCCATCCCTTGCCCTATGTTCAAGCCTCCATCTGAGCCTTTCGCTCTCACTTTGTCCCGAGTCACGTACATGGAATGCCTATGAGGCCGTTGCTGGGAAGAGAAAGGGCTGGTATACCCTAGACCATAGGAAAAAGATTCATGGGGTGCAGAGAGTGAGTGTGAATGGCTTCCATCCATGTGGTCAGGTAGTTTCAACTCTTCCATTGTTTTGGAATGTCTTGCTGTTGTTCGCCTTGAGTCCAAGGTGCCCTCACTTCGGTTAGTTCTCCCAGAAGGACTAAGCAAAGTTCTACTGTCACTGTGCCTGGGAGGGATTGGGCTGGTGGGAGAATTCAAGTCTAGGCAGCTAGATGGAAAATACCTGCTGCTACTGGGATCAGAAATCTGAACTCTGGCTTCAGAAAGGTTACTCACAGATTTGGAGTCAGTCAGAACCCCATGACTTTTGGCCTTTGCTCTATAAGAAGGACTCTTAGAGGATTGGGGAATAGTATCTATGTAGCTATGTCGTCCATGCTTTTCACCAGGTTGTAATGTTCCAGTTTTGCTTTGGGAACTTTCCATAAATGAGTGGCGGTTCTGCTGAGACCTACTGTTTGACTTAAGGTATTTTGTGCCTGGGCCCTCAGAAGTCTTTTGGTCAATACTGAAATCAAATTCTGTTTTTGCTTTTGATTCTTTGGGGCTAAGAAGATGTGGAATGTTGTTATTGGTGAGATCTTTGTTTGCGGATCCAGGTGGGTTACTTGTTTGATAGGGTTTGGTGTGCATGGGACTATGAGAAGCTCCAGAAAGGTTTCCATTGAGGAAGCTTTCACTTGCTGGAAGAACATCTTCATTCCGTGGAAGTCCAACACTCAGGTTCTGTATATCCTTACTGTTAGATCTGTGATGTGCCTGCAAAGCAGTATTTTTGCTGGCTTGATTTCTATGTTAAAAACAAAAAAAGCATTAATATATGAACTCTCCTCCCAAACAGAGACATATACAAAAATGTGTTTAAAATGATCAGATATTAAAGATTTCTCAATGAACAGAAATGCTAACTTTTAAAAATAACATGTCTAATTGTAGTTAACTTTGGGTAAAATTTCATTGCAAAAAGGTTTCTGTGATAATGTTCCATGTGACATTCTGTGGATAGTCCATAGAAATCATTTCCCTACTAACAGTGTTCCCACAAATTCTCTAAAATTAATATTTCAGTGTAACTAATGTTTTGTTTAGGCCCTGTCTATGAAACAATCACGTCCCATGAAGAAAAACTATTTGATTATAAAACATCTATGGAAAAGAAGAAATAGAAGCTATAGCTAGAGACTCTCTAGAATTCCTTTGTTTTCCTAAGATGCAAGTAAACAAGATTTCACCTTCAATTTTTCATTTAAAACCATCTCAAACATCTTAATGAGGAAAAGCTACTACTTCATTTACAAAGCCTAACCTTTTTCTCTCTGTACACACAGATAAATAAAAAAATCTAGGCACTTTGAAAGAAATGATAGGGTTGAAAATACATTTATTTGTCACCTTTATCATCCTTTTCTTATTTCACAGAATTTCTTATTTCACTTGCTTTATTACAACTCACTTCAGAGTCAGAAAAGAGGGAAGGGGGATTGGGAGCAGTGTTAACTTGGTTTTGTCTCTATCCAAAATGCTCTGTGAGGTCTGAAAAAGAAAATAGTCTGTACTCACATTTTAGAAAAGTAATAATTGTACAGTTTCTATTTTGTATCCTAAAATGGGATCAATTACTGAATGGGGGAGTTCTCATCACATGATCAGATTTCCTCAAGGTTTAAAGTAGACATTAGCTCACATATCATAATTCCAAGTTAACAAGAGACGTTCTCCAAAATTTAGAAGCTTGTTTCATATTTAAGTTTGAAAACAAAAGAAAACACCAATGCAAAATATGAAAAGTGGAACTCTGATGTTTTAACAACATTATTTCATTTTATCTTTATCTTTCAAAAAGAGAAACTATAGTTTGGGATAGACAGATTTTTGGTAAAGGAACAATTCAAATAAATGATTCTCTGTTCTTTCCAAGTATTCAGAAAAATCTTGCTTCAAATACAGCTATTGTCCAGAGATGGTTTCATTAGGTATGATTTTATTCTCTTGATGCTGCAATGAAAGAAATGTCACATTTTTCTCAGCAGTACGGTAATCTGTGAAAATAAGCTCCCACTTGTCAGATGGTGATCTCTGTCAAGAACTATTTGAGAAGCTGTTCAAAGAGCTGACATTAAGAAAGCCTGAAGTAATGCTAAATGTCTCCTCTCCAAAATATATTTCATTAATAACTTCCAGTTTAGGGCCCAAGAGTCACATTATTAAAAACAAAAACAACAAAAACTAATTCTCCCCGTTCCCCCCAAGACCCTATCTTAATTAAAAACTCTTAAATAGCAAATTTCAGATGTGGAAAAATATTTCTTTCTTTTTCCCTTTTTGATGACAATAGAAATTGTTAACTAGTAGTTTAAAGCCTCTAGGTTCTAAACTACAACTGTTGTTTGTTCTTCAGGAAACAAAAAGAACTAATTTTTCCTCTAAACCCATATCTTCTCCAAACTTACCTCTTTTCTTTGAGGGAACCATTATCCTTCTGGTAACTTGGGTTCACAACTTTAAAATCATCCTTGCCTTTCTCTCTCCTATCTCCACCAAGCCTTGTTGATTCTATTTTCAAAAAATATGTTTTCTCATTTGTACCTTTTCCTCCAAGTATATCTGTATTGCTATGGTTTGGGATCTCATCACCTCTTTCTTGCCCATCACAACAGCCTGACTAATGCATCTTCTCATTTTTAGCTTCTCTTTTTCTCCTTTACACAATTGTTAAAATAATCTTTCAAAGGTACTGGTTTGACTATGTTGCTTCCTTGCTCCAAAAATACACTTCAATACAACTGGGACAAAATGTAAACCTTCCAGAACTCAGCTCCTACTTCCTTCTGATCTCATAATACTCTCTTGTTTTATTATTTCCAAGTTCCAATTAAACCTGAGTACTAGCTGTTCCCTCAACTTAACATAATTTTTCTTGTCTTTTTTCTTTGCACATGTTATATCTCATATTCAGAAAGTACTCTCTGCTCACTCCAAAGGACATTTGACTTTCTTCAAAGCCTTCTTCAAAGGCTCAGTGAAGAATAACCTCCCAAAAGAAGACTTCCTTCAATCTTCCTGTTGGTTATCTTCTATCACAATTTTCCTTGTCTCATACCTGATTGTATACATATTACAGCTACCCCAACTTACCTGCAGATGCATGCTCTTTGAGGGCCAGGGACAATTTCATTTTTATATTTATATTTCTGGCATGTAGCACAGTATCTGGCCCAGAATAAGTGCTAAAGCAGGTTATGATATCTTGCTGAATTGAATTGCAACTGAATACCAGTACATGAAATATTTTAGATCTTTTTTCTTTGAAGTTACAATTGACAATAGTCAAGTTTGTAATTACTCTTGTTTTTGACATACTTTTCTCCTTTTTAAATTATGAGCTGGAAAGGGTCTATAATAGAGACTTTTGAGCTCCCATTGAGCTCCCAAAATGTATCTAACAGTCCTAAAAAGGAACTTAAAATATGCAGCTAAAATAAAATAATCAAATACCAAAATGACATTCAAATAAATTTTATCAATAAATCTCTTCCCTTCTTAATCTCAATCTTTGTAAACCAGTTCAACCTTACTCTAAGCTTTACTTCTGATTCCCTTGCCCATTTGTCCTGGGTCAAACTCTCCATGTGCTCCAATTCTTTACCCCTTTCATTCCTTACAAAACCCTGCTATCAGATTTATATGCTTCCAGGATTTGAGGAAATCACAAAACCAAGATGACTGGGTCCACTACAAATTTGTCATCTAATTTCAATACGATCCATACTGCAACCAAAGCAGTCCTCCTACTCTCTGATTCCCTATCCCATTCAATACAGTTGATTGTTCCACATCTTGTCTCTTTTCAAGCCTCCTGTGGGTTGCCTATCTCCCATCTTCTCAGCTAAGGACTACATCTCAGGCTATAATGAAAAAAATCAAGGCTTTCTCCTCTCCATATCATATATCACTGATATCTTTTTGCACAATCTATCCCTTCATTTCTGTCACTGATGAAGAGGTGGTTCTTCTCATATTAAAGCTAGTCCTTCTACATGCATCCTTAATTTCAAGCTCTCCTATATCTACCGAAGACCGATCCTTTTAAAATCCTCACTGTCTCTCTGATGTTCAATTATTCTCCATCTCTGGCTCTTCCCTGCTAACTACAACACAACGATGGCTCATCCAACCTTTAAAAAAACTCTCATATGATTCTTCTATCTCAGTTACCTACAATACTATATCTTGTTTCACTTTCTCTCCTAAACTCCTTGAAAAAGTCATTATTATCCAGTCCCCCCCCCCCCAATTACTTTTTATTAAAACCTGTTTTGGGACCTCATCATTTGACTGAAAACAGCTCTTTCCAAAGTTAGCAGTGATCTCTTAAATGACATTCCAATGTCCTTTTCTCAATTAGCATTTTTCTTGAACTTTTTACAATATGTTACCACTGTTAATTCCCTCCTACTTGGTACTCTATTCTCAGGGTTTTCATGACATTTCTTTCTTTTGGTTCTCCCCCTACTTATCTCGTTCCCCATTATAAGAGCTCCACTCTTGACATACCCTCATATTAGGAAGTGATTCCTCAAGACTCTGTCCTAAGCACTTTCTCTATTATGCACTCTTCTCTATTATACTCCTATAAACTCCCTTGGTGATCTTTTCGGTTCCTAAGGCTTTAATGATTATTTCGATACAAAATGATTCTCAGATCTACGTAACTGGTCTTCTTCTAAGCTCTAATTCTATACCTTTAAGTATCCAATGGACATTTCAAACTGGATGTCCATAGACAATTTCAATTTCAACAGGTCTACTACATTCAGTTTGACAACTGAATTCATTCTATTTCCCCTTAAAGTCAATCTCAATTCTTTAAATTTATTTCTTTGGAGGACACCAACATCCTCTGTCTCACAGATTTGCAACCTTAGTGTCCTCTGTGATTCCTCAATCTCAGCCACCTCAAATATTCAGTCATCTCGTCATTTCTAACTTCTATGTCCCTCTGTCTCAATAAATTCCAATGGCTCCCAATTACCTCCACAATTACATATAAAATTTTCATTTTGACATTGGGGGATATTCACAACTCAGATCATTTCTATAGTTTGCTCACACAATTCTATATTTTTCTGGTGATCCTTGCCTGCTTGCTCCTAGCACAAGACTCCATCTACCTCTTGACATAGTTTGGTTTCTTTCAAGACCCAGCATAAATCCTGTCTTCTGAAGTCCTTTCCAGTCCTCCACTAGCTACTTAAGCCTTCCACTGTAAGTTTATTCTCATTCTACTCTGTATTTATTTTACATGTGACACTACTGGTATTTAAGTTCCTTGATGACAAAAGTTCTTTTGTGTTTCTGATTTTATACATCCCTATGCTTAGTACAGTGACTGGTACATAGTTGAGAACAAAATATAAATGATTGTTGAGAGATCAATTCATTTGTCCCAGGGAACAGAAACATGGAATTAGCAAATAAATATGCATGATGATTCAAAGGTTTCATCTACTGACAAAAAGAATTCTCTTCATTCCTTAACAAAGTTAAAGAATTGTGGCCAAAAAAAAAAAAAAAATCTCTTCGTAGCCAATCTTCTGGCAATAGGCTCTATAAATCTGGCTAGGTCAGTCTTTAGGGAACATATGAAGAGAATCACCCAATACATTCTAAAAGTCATTTCAGATTGGTTCTGCCAGATGGAGCATACATTACATTTTATTTGTGATAAGATTTTATAGTAGTAGTCTAGAAGAGAGAAAATGTTGAAAACCAGCAAAATTATGATAATTTTGTTTCAACAGAATTCCCTGAGAGATTTTGTTTGTACTGATGTTTTCATAAAAAGGAATATTACAATATTTTATGTTCATGTTCTCTCCACAGAGATCAAAAAGATAGATGACATCATAATCACGTCTGATCCAGGCTCAAAATAAACCCATAGAGGAATAAAGCTGGTTACATAAATTTGGGGAACTGCCAATTCTTTGAAACTTTTGGTAATGCTTACTTTAACACAGAACTCTTATCAATATACATATCTTGGAAATAGTATTTTTAATAATTAAATATTGGCTACTTTACATATGGCTTAGAAATATTTTAATTTACTAAAGTGTAATGGTCTAATTAGACCTGCAAATCCCCCCCCAAAAAAGGTAGCAAGCCTTGTACATAGTATCTTAAATAGATAGGCTATTCACATTTCTGTTCACACTGGCAGCGCTTGCTGCCAAAGATCACTAAGAAATACTGATTCAAAGATAAGATGAATCCCTTTGGTACAGAAGTTGGTAGAAACCCTTTCTATTTAAGGAAATACATATGGCACCTTTCCAAAGCAGATAAAGGCCATATCTGGTAGTGCATACCTCCATGCCCCACTACTATGAAAAGTGAATATGGTAAGTCATATAAGCTTTGGAGTTAATGCAAGAAGCTAAAATCTAAAAAGGTACCTCTATTTTTCTCTTCTCTTGCTCTCTTCTTAACTCCTTATAATCTGCTTTGTGACTATCCTTCCACTCTCCCCAAAGTTACCAATGATCTCTTAATGACAAATCCAATGTGCTTTTCTCAATCCTCATTTTCCTTGACCTCTTTGTGGTCTCTGACACAGCTGATCATTCTCTCCTTGATACTCTGTCGCTAGGTTTTTGAGATACCACTTTCTTGTATACCTTTTGTGTCTCCTTTTTTCTGACTACTTTCAGCCTCCTTTACTGGATCATCATCCAGGTCAGACCCTCAAACTACAGGTGACTCATAGAGTTTTGTCCTGGGCCTTCTCTTCACCTTCTATATTGCTTTACTTGGTGATCTCATTGGCTCCCATGGATTTAATTATTCTTTCCAAGAAGATGATTTTCAAATCTACTGATCTTCCTCCTAATCTTTGCTGATTTCCAGCATCACCTTTCCAATTGACTTTCAGATATTTCAAAACTAGATTTCCATTATATATTTTAAACTTTTGTACAAAACACTACCACTACTTTGGTGTTCTTTACTATTTCATATCTAGACTAATAGACTAATAGTGAGTCTGTATATCTCTCACCTCTTCCCACTCCAAACCAACCTTCATAAAACCACTAGTGACTTTCTTAAAATGCAGTTCTCACCATGTCACATATACTCCTAACTCAATAAACTCTAATGGCTCCCAAATAGTCTACATGTAAAGTGGGAAGCACCTAATCATTTGTTTCTAGGATCAAAATCAAAACAGTAGTTAAAGTCCCTTCTAACCAAGCTTACTCCTCCTCCTTTCCAGTATTCTTACACCTCACTCTCTACCATGTTCTCTTTAATCTAATGACACTGATTTCCTGCTTATTCTACAAACAAGACTGCATCATTTGGCTACTGTTACTTTCTCTGACTATTCCCCATGGCTGGAATACTCTCCTCTGCAATGACTGACTTCAAGTTATCACATAAATGCACAACACTGAACAGATATGAAACTTTCTAAATCCAAGATAAACAACATCAACTAACAGTACTGTAAATTCTTGATTCAATGGATCAAATTTTTCTGTAATCACATCAGTAAGACATATTTTAAAACTTAAAGTGACCAAATAAATTTCAGTTAAGAATATTCTGAAAAAGAAAAGGAAAATTAAATAAAACCAGAAGCCTCTAAAAGACATCAGCAGTAGTAAAATGCTATCAATATTCTGTTAATAATGCTTCTCCCATCATTCAATTCATTCCCCCTTGTTACAGAAGCCTGTTGCCCCAGTCCTGTTACATACCATGCCACATTCCCACAAGGCCTTACTCTATCTGTAATCTGTCCTGGCTGGAAACTATGTTAGTTGATAAGCCTTCATCTGTTACCCTTTCAAGGATATTCACATTTTCATACAAGACTCACACACCTAAAAGAATGTGTTGTCCACTCTAGGATTTCAAACACAGCCCGAGTCTATCTAATAGGCTACTTGGGGCCCTATTTTGCCAGTCACTGCACATGAGTATTCACCTGTTTTAAGTGATATAAGACCAATCCTGCTTTCCACTGTCTTAGAAAGAAATAATTACCTATTAGATAATGTGTTGCTTTCAACATGGTATGGTTTTCTCTTTGCTGATCGTGAAGGTGAAGTTCCACAACGATCCAAGAGTCTCTGGGTTTGAAATGAAGGATGGTTCAAACACTGTTCTGTCAAGTATCTATCTGCTGGATCCAACTTCAATAAATTCTTAAAGGAAAAAAAGTCCAGTATTTGGAAAAATAATATAAATTTAAGTAGATAAAAATTAATAAACTAAAAAATTTTCTATCAAGTCAATTTTAAAATCCTCCTACCCCAATTATTAGAAAACATTTCAACTTAAACATTAATAAATTCAACCAATCTTTATTTTTTAAATTAAGTTTAAATAAAAGCATTAGAAGTAAGCAGACCAGGAAAACAACATGCATAAATCTATAGCAATGTCAATGGAAGGAAGAAAAAAAGAAAAAGAAAGTGTTTTTTAATTAATAATAACAAATCTTGACCCCAGAGATAAGCTGAGTAAATTTTATTAACATTGTTCTTTGCAGAGATAGGTTAACTACATATATCAAATATATTGTCTGAGCTGACTGATGTATTAGTTGTTTTTGCTGATCTTTTTTCCCTCTCTTTCATTTTTAATATTTCTTATTAAAAATTGCTTGTGGAATAGGGGGATAAAGGTATATTAAGAAATAAAAAAGTGAAGTAAAAACAAAAGGATATTTTTCCCCCTGAGGCAATTGGGGTTAAATGACTTGCCCAAGGTCACCCAGCTAGGAAATGTTAAGTGTCTGAGGCCAAATTTGAACTCGGGTCCTCCTGACTTCAGGGCTGATGATATATCTACTGCATCAACTAGTTGTCCCAAAACAAAAAGATATTAACAGAGATCATTTCAAATAAAGAAATAAAGTGATTAAAATAAATAAAAGCATTGGACTGGGAGTTGTCACAACTAGATTCTAATAGATGCTGTTTCTAAAGGCTGTGAAAATGTAGGCACTCTGAACTTCAGTTTCACTTGTAAAATGAACTGTGATGATATCTAAAATCCCTTCCAGCCCTATGAATCTATGCCATTTTTAGAACAAATAATGCTAAGTGAATAGGGTTTAAATTGTATCATTTTATAAACATATTTAGTGGCTAAAATCTTCTTGTGTGTTGGTAGCTACAAATTAAAAAGAGAAGTATTTTACTAGATCTCTGGATTCTTTGCTACTCAGTGTAATGATCCTTTAGAACCATGCCCAAGAGCCAAACTAAGATTTGGGTCCCAGTTTCAATGAAAATGAAAATATTCACTTCTGGTCAAAGGGCTTTTGTTCAGAAACTTAAGCCACTGGTTCTAAGCAAGTAATGTTGCATTAATACTGAATCAGACAAAGCTCTAAATGCTACACAACTTTTTTTTTTTTTCCCTAACTGGAGAAATAAAATTACTTGTGTGGGTGGGTGCAGAATGATTCTGATTTCATTGGCATTAGCATTACAATGATTGCATTTTTAAAAGACATAAGCTAAAAATAAATATAAAGGCTTTTTGTCCAAAAATAGCATTTTAAAGTAGATACGAATTTGGAGAACCCAGATTTCTGGTTCTTATTTTACACTGAAATATGGTATTAAATGTTATCAGTAAAAACTACTGTGCATACTAGTTATAAAATTTCGGGTTTATAAATTCCTTCATGAGATCAGGACAATGCTATGAAAATATTAAAAAGTCTGTAAATAACATTAATTATCTCAAACTTCAACACAATAAGAAACAGGACACAATTGTTTTCTCTCTCTTCATACTGGCTACCAATTATTTTGATGTCAGTATCAAATTATCATTATCATAGCCAATTGGAGTTAAGTGACTTTCCCAGAGTCACACAGTTAGGAAAAGTGTTAAGTGTCTGAGGTCACATTTGAACTCAGGTCCTCCTGACTTTACAGTGGTCTATCCACTGTGCCACCTAGCTGCCCCACCAGCTACTTTTTAATATAGTCAGTCTGAACATACAGACATAGCACAGGGCATCAAGTAGTGCCTATTCATAATGAGTTTCTCAAAGCAGAAATATTCTTATTATTTTTAAATTCTGGGTTTAAAAGTAAAGTAAATGACAAAGATGGAAAAAAACAGATAATTCTATTTATTCTAGTTTTTCCATTTTGTTTTATTGATTTTTTAAAAAGTTAATCAAATAAGTTGGATAGGAACTATAAGAAAATAACTAACAAATAAAAAGTCATCAATTATGAAATGATGATAATTTTCAGATTACAAGCTCCTTGTATTTTTCTAAAATACTTATTAACTGGGCTTCAAATGCATAGTATGATCAATTAATATTTTTGGCTGGTCAATTAGCCCTATAATAAAATTAAATATATATTTATTAAAGACCCTTGATTAATCAACAAATATTTATGCCAATATTCTGTAATGTATTGTAAAATGTCAAAACATAAGACCATCATAGCTTAATAGATTATCCATGTTATTTATAATTCACTTTCCACAATTCATTATGGTAAACCTCTTATTTAATATAGGGGCCAATGCACATATTGCTTTACAATATATTCTTAGGGAGAGACAAGTAAAATATAAATTGACGAATACCGTATCTGAAGAAAGAGCAGTACAAAGTCCTACCTTCATTAAGTCAAGCAAAACACCACTTAAAATTCCTAAATATCTTCTCTCCAAAGACTGGGGATGATTAACAGCTGGGAACTGCAAACACAACATAAGAATAATATCAGTGTATAGGAAATGAAGCTGGAGATGTATTGTGAAAAGAAGATAACACAGTACTACAAAATAACCATTTACTAAAATTATGCTATATATGTATTACTTTTAAGATTAATAAAAATGACAGGAACTGGTTAACAGGAACAACTTTTCCAAGTAAGAATTGTGTTAAAAAGAATTCCAGAATAAAGATGACAAAAAAAATGTGAAAGAAGTATTGTAAATGAAATAAGTATATAAAATAAGTAGAAAGTATTGGTGCAAAACACAATAACCTGAAATCATTTCCGGAGGAATTTGTACTAATTGAAGTTATAATTATGCAAAATATAGACATTCAGTCTAACCCAATCGAAATAAGCAACTGAATGATACCATTTAATGAGATCTATCATTTATACTTATCAATACGTATCTGTACATTATCAACTCTTTAATACTGATTCTAAGGATGAGAATTAGCATGGGTAATTCAAGTGCAATGACTCTTCAGTTGGCTAGAGGAAGACTGAATACACATAAAACTGATGGAGGGTGATGTCAAATTGTGCTTTTGGAAAATTACTTTTATATTTCTGTGAAATATGTATTAAAATGGGGAGAGCTCTGAGACAGAACAACAGTCTGGGTAAAAAGTGAAAGTCCTGAGTTAAGAACAGTAGTGGCTATGTGAATAGAAACAAAGGGACAGAGGTAGAAAAGATAAACCTTGCTGACCAGAAATATAGCACATAATTTGTCAGCAATACCTAAAGGTCTTTCAAACTCCATGTCCTATAGTTATCTCAAATTCAACATGTTTATAACAACACTTGTTACCTTCCTCCAGCACTCTACCCTACGGCACACCCTCAAACTTTTCTTCCAAATTCCCCCTTTCTGCCATGTGTAATGCAGTCATTCAGGACCATGACTTTGTTTATCATTCTGAATTCTTTACTCTCACTCATCCCTCATTTCCAATCATTAGCCACAGTATTTTTTGTTTAACAAACATATTTTACTTAAGTGACTACTAAATGCATAATCCAGAGGCCTTTTATGCCAGAAGTGACTCTATTTTTTCAGAGATAAGTCAATGTTAAGCAAGGAATTCTAACATACATTTATAATGTACTGGTTTTTATACTCAGATGTTGGGACAAAGTAGAAAGAGAATTGTCCTGGAGCTTAGAAAGACAAAGAATCAAAATCCTGTCTCTGATATAGCCTGACTATGTGATGCTAGCCAAGTCACTGAACCACTGCCTCAGGGCACTTTCTAAGATTACATTGCAGAGCAGGTGCTGGTATCCATTGGTAAAGAATTTCCTCACCACAAATTTCCAAATGAATGAAATAATAGATCCCATAACAACAACAAAAACTTAAAATTATCATTTTCTTGAAGATGCTCAACTTAAAAATTCCTTAAATGGAACTGAATGTAAGATTAAATTCCATGGCAACAGACTGAAGTAATAAAGTATTACAGTTCCACTCACAAGCCAAGATTCTGGAAACAAAACAGAATGAGAATGCAACAAATCAAATTCATTGTGCTAAGGGAATGGACTAAAATTGCTTCAAAATGAAAGCCATCAGCTTGGTGTGAAAGAAAGATACAGTGAAAAGAGAGAGAAGACAGGCTCTCTTCAATTACCTGTGTAATTTGAGAGCTAATATCCTCATCTTTATAATAAGAGAGTTGGGCTAGCTGCCCTCCAAGATCCCTCCCAACTTACAAAAGTATGCCATAGTCACATCCAGGTTTTTAAGCCACTGACTTTTCTAAAGGCACTTCTTTTGTTGTTGTTGACATGTTTTAAGGTTTTAAATAGAACTAGTCTTTTTAGATGAGTTTTGCTATCACTGAATATCTTATCTATCTAGGGACTCCTCTAAGAGCAGGGTTTCTTAAACTTCTTCCACTTGTGACCCCTTTTTGCTTGAGAAATTTTTATATGACCCCAAGTATATACTATATAGATATGTAAAACAGGTATACAAACCAAATATTTCCATAATAAAATCATAATTTCACACTCCCCCACATTCTTTATGAGACCCCACATGGGATCAGGACTCATAGTTTAAGAAATTGGACTCTAAAATACCTAATAATAATTGAGGCATAGGCTCTGCAAGAAAAAGAGATAAAGATGCTCACTTTTGTGAGGAAATAGGAGAGAAGAAGAGAGAGATGAATTATGGAAAGAGAAAGTAGAAGAGTAAAAATAAATGAACATGAATTAAGGCAGACAGCCTATCTCAAAAGAATAAGGACAGTCCTAAGGATGTGGTCTTAGCACCTTAGTTACTGAGAAATAATATTTTCCAAATGACAGGCTACAGACCAAGAGGCACTGCAGGGCTTCCTTTCTATCCATTACAGAAAATAACCAGTAGTTCCACAGGATCCCCATAGTTCACTTCCTGGAAGAAAAGGTTTTGAGGCAAAAGACATAAACTATTGTGCCTATGGGGAAGTCTAAGCACTCTCTTTCTCTAAGCACTCAGTTTCCTCATTTGTAAAATGAAGGCCTGAAAGATCTCAGAGATTCCTTTCTGCTCTAATGGGAGGCAATGTGGGCTCATGTATGGAATTTTTGGTGCCACAAAGTTAGGTTCAAATTTTGCCTTGACCACTCACTGGCAAATCATTTACCCTTTCTTAGATTCAGTATCTCCATCAACCAGTGGCCCCTGCCTCCCTAAATGTTTGTGAGAATTAAATACAATAATGCAAAGAGGTTTGTAAACTTAAAATGTCAGATAAGTCAGTTATTACAATTTTTACTTATGGCACCAAACAAAATATGAAGAAAGGGAGGCAGACTGGATCAAATATATTTGCAGAAAATTTGTGCTGGAAACAATAGAATTTTGAGAGCACTAAGGGACTGATAATTGAATTATCTGAATAAAAGGAAAAATAACAAAGGTGTGGAAGAAATATTGAAACTTATTAATACCAGAAATAAGTGATGGAGGAAACATTAATAACTAATTATGTGTCTACCCTCCCATCTAAAGAAAATGTTTATGTGAGTCAGCTACACATGTATCAAGAACATCCTTAATGAAAATTCTTAAGGAACAAAAAGGGTTTCCCGATATTCAATATTCAACAATGGACTACATCTTTTACCATCTCACAACTGACTGAAAATTGTAGAAAAAAGCCATCAGATTTACTGTTTGTTGATTACAAGAACAAAACTTTATTTTACAAGATCTTTTATAATAGTGTCTCTAGAATAATTATCATCTACTATTCCTTGAAAGACATAACAATAGAAATAACCCTGGTCAATATTCTCTGAAAATAAAAATCAAGTAAAGAATAAAACAGGGAAGTAGATGTTCAATTAAAATATTTACTATTGTGAAGGGGAAGGGGAAGGGGAAGGGAAGAGATTAGGTTGAGGAAGGATTCTTTGTACTTAGTAAAGTCCTCCAAATAGATCTATTTGCAGATGACACTGTGTTGTGTGCAACATGCTGCAGAGCTTTTTGAATAGTTTTCTAATAATTCAAAAGAGTTTGGCCATTCCACCCATACAGTAAAGACTACATAGAAAGAGAATGTTAATTGCACATATTTCAACAGCATCCTAATAAGTACCCTATAGAACTTGCCCAATATTACATACTCTGACAGATAGAAAAAATGAAGTTTAAAACAAGAAGGAAAGCATTCTAGATTACTTCTGAGAAGCTTCCCATGACAACAACAAATTTATTAAAAATACATTTTATCAGGGGTGTTTTATTATGGCAGTATAGCATTAGAACATCACTGACTCTGTGGAATTAAAAATAAACTTCACATAAAAAACAATGAAAAGATGACTGTTGGTTATGGAATAGGCTGGAATATATAAACAATATCCTCCACCATGCTCATCTGGAAGACCTCACCTTCTAAAGGAAGTCCATCTTGGACTTAAAATATGCTCTGAACTTCTTCCATCACATATTTTAATCATAGTGGTTAAAATTTTTGGTAAGCAAATATCTCCTTGTTTTAAAACTCACCTGATGCTTATTTGTCCAAGAGTTTTTGTTTAACCTGAATGAATTTAGATTTGAATAGGAGACACTTTTATCATAAAAGAACTTGTAGAATGACATTTTGTTGGTTTTTTATTGCTAAATGAGAAGCCTGAAAAAAGAAGTTTGGAATAGTTTCAGTGGAAAGTGAGACAAGGAATTAAATAGGGCAGAAGAAAGGAGTTCCTTGCTGTAATAAGGGCCTGACTGAGATTAGGTAAAATAAATCTGTTATGTACTAAGTTAGCAAAGTGTTGTGACTTTCTCCAATGATGACAACACACAGGAAAGGGGTAGTGGAAACAAATGGTGGAAGCAAGTCCAGGCTGGGATTTAGTAAAATATGAATTATGACAGGACAAAGAAGTAAGGGATTTGAAAACAGTATGGACTAGAATTAGTTAATTAATCAATGGGAGATGACTGGAAAGGAGGAGAGTTATCACAATAGGATTAATAACCTGAGAAAGTACTTATGGTAGAGGGATTAGAGGTCAAAATGGGTCGAAGGAGATTTAAGAAGGGGGAGAGACAGAATAATAGGTTAAGATCAGATAGAGGAACCTCAAGGTTTTTTGTTGTTATTGGTAAAATTCAAGATATGATCTTGAATTTTGTTTGTCTGAGATGGCATGTAAGATTAGGCAATAGAATTTGAAGTAGCTCTGAAATTAGAAGGCTAGGAAGTTTGAGGAAGATTGTCAAAAATTTCCAGCAGAGAGGCAACTATGGATAGATAAGAGTGCTGGGCTTGGAGTAAGGAAGAACTGAATTTGAATCTAGCCTCATATACTAAGTATTAGCTGCAAAATGAGGATAACAATAGCATCAATGTTGTAGTAAGGATCAAATGAAGCAATATTTGTACAAAGTGTTTAGCATAGTGGCCAGCACAAAAGCAGGTGCTACATAAATGCTCATTCCCTTTCCTTTCTAATATAAGAGTAGGAGTTGGGGAGGAGAGAAAGTAAACTCAAGAACTGACCTCATTAAGAAAGGGGTGAAATTCAAAGGAGAGACTACTGAGTGATGCCAGGCAAAGGGTGAGTCTAGAAATGCTAGCAGAGAACAAAGAATATGAGGATTCTCATCCGTGCACAGACAAGACTTACATGAGCCAATTAGGAAAAAGAATAAGAATTGTGTAACCATAAAGCAATAAACTAAACATATAAATATTTATAAGTAGTCAGAAAGTAGTAACATTGGATGGCACATCTTAGAGAAGGCTTCATAAGGAAACAGAGATTTAAGATATGTTCAAGAATAGGTAGGCTTTAAACAGATAAAACTGGGAAAGGTTTCCTATAATTCTAAAGTATTAACTCTTAGCTTAAGTCACTGTGGTATGTCCTCTCTTACAACAATGAAAATAACTTTCCTGGGACACTGGATAATAAAAAGATGGAAACATTTTTAATGGGGGAAACACATTTCTTGAAAGACCAAATTTCAGAGATTGTAAAAGAGTGGAGAGTAGAGAAAGTATAGGCAACAAGTGTAGATAGTTTTTTTAAGGACCTCGGCTAAGTAATAGAGCAGCGATAAAAGGGATTATTGAATTTAGCATGTGTTTTAGAACTCAAAGCTTTTTATAAAAGTACTAGAAGGGAGAGAAAAAGGAATGGAGGGAGGAAGAGAAGAAAGAAAGAAGGGAAAAGGGAGGAAGGGAGGGAGGGAGAAAGGAAGAGAAGAAGGGAGAAAAGGAAGAAGGTTTAAGCACTCTTGGAGTTATATTCTTCCAATTTATATGACAGAAGTACAGTTAGCCAGTTATGTACCTTCTCTTCCTCCTACCCCCTAAGCCCACTTCCCTCACGTGGGAGCGAGAGATAACTGAGAGGATGTTTGTATGACAAGGATTATAAAAAGTGGAACTAATTAAGGTGTGAAGGATATGGTGAAAGAATAAATAGAGAATATAAATAATTTACCAGAAAAAGACTAGAAGTCTATGGGCAAGGAAAATCAGATTATTTTTCATGCCTGCTACCAAGTGACATGTTATATCAGAAGAGCTTAGTTATTGTTCAAAATAGTCTTGAGAGTGTTGAGGGAAAGGAGGAGAAAGTGAGCAACTGGCTAACTGTCCATCTGTCACAAAAATTTAATATATATAATGTCAAGAGTGGCTCAACTTCCTAACAATCTTTTTCTAGTGCTTTTATTAAAAGATTTGTGAGTACTAGAAATAGGACAGCTTGAGACAATATGCTGCTTTTTAAAAACTACTTTTCTTCTCATTGTGATGAGACAAAAAGGCACTCTTTAATAAGTATAATGTGAATTATAGCGTGATTAATACAAGGCATCTTTTCAAAATTAATATTAACTTATATGCCGACTATGTAAAAAGATAAAGGATAGGCATACAAAGGCAAAAATAAAACTTTCGCTGTTTTCAAATGGCTTACATTACATTAACTAAGCTAGGGACGGCTAGGTAGTGCAGTAGATAGAGCACTAGCTCTGAGGTCAGAAAGATCTGAATTCAAATCTGGCCTCAAACACTTAACACTTCCTAGCTGTGTGACCCTGGGCAATCACTTAACCCGAATTGCCTCTGCAAAAAATAAATAAGTAAATAAATAAATAAATAAATAATAATAAATTAATTAAAATTAAAATATTAACTAAGCTAAAAATTTGTGTATATTACATGCATATGTTCTATTTATAATATTAATGTTCATATTTATAACACTTATCCTTATTCCTAAATAGAAAAATAATAGGGCAGATAGAGGGCAAGCCTCAGAGTCAGGAATGTCTGAGCTCAAAGCCTCTGACACCTGTGGAATATAGAATCCTGGCTAAGTGCTGAAATCTCAGAATCCCTGACGTAATTCTCTTTAAGCTGTAGAGAAGACAATGATCTGTAGTAGTGATGTAGTTCTCCATGCACCCAAAGACTATTCACACATCTATTTCCCCTCAAAATATGCTATTTAAATAATGTGACAGTTTTTGCAAAGATTTAGAAAAATGAATAAATTTTGGACTTGCTAAAAAAAGATTTAGAAATCTTAAATTTCTACAGTTATGAATATATTTAAATTTGAAAAACTGTCCATGATAATTTATTCTATTTTCTCTCCAGTTATTAAGGAACACTTTATGAGATTTAAAAAAATTTATGAGGAATTATAAATATTTTAGTGGGAAAAGAAATGATATTCAATAAATAGATTAACTTGTAAAGCTAATAAACAATAAGTAAAATTCTAGAGTATCTACTCCCACCCCCTCGAAGGAATATCTTACCCGAAGCCCATGGAAACGAGGATTGCTGTAGAAGAGCTTCATCTGCTCAGATGGAAGTGGTCCTAGAACCTTCTGAATAGTAAAAAGTTGGTCAATTTCACTTTCTCCAGGAAATAAAGGTTGCCCATCACTAAGCTCCCCAAGAATACAGCCCACAGACCACATATCTACAGATTTTCCATAGGGAGCTCTGAAAAGCAAAAGGAATAATTATCACACCAATTAAAGAAATAAAATATTTCCAAATTGTTTTGTCTAAAAAAATAAAAGATTAGTGTTTTTGGAACATCTTTAAGCATTTTAGGTAACAGAAAAGTGTCAAGTAGAGTGAGTGTTTATATGGTAAAATGAAAAATTACAGAAATTCTTTTTTTTGTCAGACATTATATAATTATTCCAATGCATATAGTCACTTAAAATAGACATTCTGTGATCTATTTATTCAATTAGTAAGTACTCAATGATTTAATTAATAAACATTTATTGAAATGTTATCATGTATAAGGCAATTGTGCTGAATGCTAGTATTTAAAAGCATAAAATAAAATCACCCCAACCTCCAATGAGGTTCTTTCCTTTGTACTATCTAAAAAATTGTTCATACTCATATTTTAAAATCTTAAAGACTTATTATAGTCTGATCTGTGTTAAAGACAAATACAATTGATTCAACTTTATCTGTGTATATTTTCCTTTGGGCAACATCTCATTCATCTTACATTGCTGGGAAATTAGCTGTTCTATCTATTTCCAGATAAAAGAAGTTTATCCCATGAAAGCACTAGACATGTTTTCATTTTCAACATTCTTGTGGGGAAACATTTACATTTTTTTTTAACTTAAAATGAAATGTGATTTAAATGGCATTCATGATTAGGTAAGAATATCACTAGGGGCAGCAATGCTTACAATGTGCTTTATTAAATTATTTTTATTAATATCCATTCAATTTAATATTCAATATTCAATTAATGAAATTATTTTCTTTGGGACTACTGAGAAATTTGGGCTATGTGTCCTTATGTAAAGTGATTCCAGATTATAGTTTTGTTCTGAGTCTACTGTCCTGCCAACATTCAGTTGTAAGTTAACATTTCAATTCTTAAGACTCCCCCCTCAACTCTATCATTTTGACTCAGCTAGAGATTAGCTTTACGTCCCTCCTTAAGGTAAAGTACACAGATTCTGTGATAGACAGATAGATAGGCAATCATTTATAAGTACACAAATAATAACTCAATCAAAATCTATATTACTAATCAATTCAGACCATGTTTACTTTCCTTACTAATTCATTGTATATGATCAAGAAAGATTTAGACTTTGTACTTTGGGAAATTATTCCTTACCCAAGTAAGAGTTCAGGAGAACGGTACCATCTGGTGGCCACATACTCTGTATAATTAGCATTGTTGCCTTCTGATAGATTCCGAGCAAAACCTAAAAGCAAAAAAAAATTATTGAGAAAGTATAGTTCTTAACTTTAGTATAAAATTAAAATTATTCTGGGATTTTCATATTAATACCTATGCCCATATTTATTAGTATAAGAAGCAATATGCAGGGCGTTGAACATGGAACTGAGATTGGTTTAAAATTCTGCCTCAGTGATTTATTGGTTCTAGTATACATATGAAAACAGAGAAGGTACCTGAATCCTCAAAACCTTAACTTTTTCATCCACAAAATGAGGATAATGCCTCAACTCCTACCTCACAGGATTGTTATGACAAGTGTTTTGCACATTTTAAAGTGATATGTAAATGTGAATATATTACCCAATGTGCTTTGCTTGAATATTCTATCTCTGAAGACTAATCTTAAAACAGATTAGATAGGGAGAAACAAAAGCAATTAAAACCAGTGTCTGTTAAACCCAAGTACATAAATTACTAAATCAAAAGATTTTTTTTTTTTTAAATAAAAACTGCAGGGAAAACTAAAAAGCAGATGGAAAAAAATTAAGTTTAAACCAAAATCTTTTAACATATAATAAATATTAAACTCAAAATAAAAAATTAGAAAAGGACAAAATCAGATACTTTTCACAACCATGTTTGGGGGAAAATCCATTTTTAACTTTCATTTTAAAAAAATTAATAGCTCTTGTTTTAATTCACCTTCATTTTCAAATATAGCTCTTTCTTTTCCTGACCCACAGCATGTCAACCCTTATAACAAACTATTAAAAGGGAAAAAAAAGCAATTCAGCAAAACCCATCAAGATATTAACTAAATCTAAGAGTATATTCAATATTCCACAGTTACAAGACCCCATTTCTGCAAAGAAAGGGGGGAAATTCATTTTTGCAATGGTTCTCTAGGCACAAGCTTACAGATCATAATTGTACAGTGTTCAGTTTCACTTGTTTTATTGTTGTCCTTGTTCTTCCCATATATGTTAGTGTAGTCCTTGTCTTTCTTAATACAGTTTATTTCATTTTGTATGAGTTATGTATCTTCCCAAGTTTCTCTAAATTTTTCATATTCAGTGTTTCTTTCAGGAATAATACTCCATTATATTTATGTTACCAGTTTAGTCATTCCCAAAATGATGGACATATGCTTTATCCCTAGTTCCTACTATTCCACTATAAATATTTTGAGATTCATGGGATTTTTCTTTTTGCTTATGGCCTCCTTGTCACTTACACACACGCACACATACACAGTAATGGGATTTTTAGGCAAAGAATTATGGTCGTTTTAGTCACTACTTTTTGAATAATTCCAAATTGTTTTCCAGAATAGAAACACAAAGCATATAAATGTGAGCTTATGTACAAAAGAGTCTGTCATATAGCCCCTCCAAACACTGTTTCCATTTTTTAGTAATCTTCTGTGCATCTGTTGGATTTGCATTTCTCTTAAGTAACAGAGCAACCTTTCATATGATAGTTGTAGTAGATCAGACCTCAAACTAATCCAATAGTCTGGTTTTAAGAATAGAACAAAATGAGGGACTCACAGTCTATCTAATAGTTATCAAAAGGTATAGAGCAAGTACACAGCATTCTTTCAATTAGGCTTACTTTCCCTGCCTATAATTGTCCATATTGTCTCAAGGAAGTACTCAATACCATTAAAAAACAAAACAAAACAAAACAACAATAACAAAAAAAAACTTAGCCTAGCCTGTGGGAAAATTGAGCTTGGGATACTGCTCGTACCTCACTTGTTAGCAGTTTGCAATTATTCCTTTAGAATTCTTAGATTACTTAACACTGTTAGTGTTTTATGTTTGTTAATTACCTGTGTATATCAGACTTTGTATGTGATACAAAGATTTTCCCCAATCAATAGCTTTCGTTCCCTGTTATACTGATGAAAAATTCACAAAAGCTTCTTAGTTTCCCATAACTGAAATAATTTATTTTATTTTTTTGTGAATAATTCAATTATAGAAGAAATTCTTAAACAAAAAAGGTCTAAAGATCATAATAGACAAAATGGGCAATGTTTGGCACTGAAAGTCCTTCACAATGACTCAAACATAGCTTTCTAACTTTATCAAATACTTAGTGATACAGTCAAAAACATTCTCTATTCTTCACCCAAGCTGTACCCCATTCCCAGAAGGGATTAATTTCTCACCTGTGCCTCTTAGATTTTCTCACTTCAGTACAATCTAATACACCGAGCCTTTCTTGATTTCCCTCAATTGCTATGTTCTCCCTGCGAACTATATTATATTTAGTTATACTGAACTACATTATATTTAGTTACATAATAAATATGCACACATTTTATTTGATTATGCTCACAGATTATATTAAAATACTTATACACTGGAATGGGGCTATGGGAATAATCCCATGGAGTCTCCAGTTTCTCTAATAAAGGTCTTATTTCTTAAACATATAGGGAACTGAGCCAAATTTAGAAGAATACCATACTCTAACTGATAAATGGTCAAGGGATATGAATAAGCAGTTTTCAGAGGGGAAAAAAAATCAAAGTTATCAAGTCATATAAAAATTCTCTAAAAATCACTAAAATTAGAGAAATGCAAATTACAATATTTTTGAGAAATCACTTTATAACATTCATCATTTCTGATGATAAACAGAACAGTTAAGATGAAAAAAAGGAAAATAAATGTTAGAAAGGACATGGGAAAATAGGTATATTAATGCACTACTGGTGGAGCCATGAATTAGTCCAAACACATTTATAGTAGCTCTTTTTGTGACAGAAAATTGGAAACTGAGGGGATGTCCATAAATTGAGAAAGAGCTTAACAAATTATCATAAATGAATGTGAAGGAATACTATCTTGCTGTAAGAAATGAAGGGTATCATTTCAGAAAAAACTGGAGAGATCTGTGTGAACTGATACAAAGTGACCAAAACCAGAACAATTTATTCAGCAACAGTAATAAAGATAAATGAATGTGAAAAATTTAGGTACTCTGATTATTATAATGAACTACCACAATCCAAAAGACAATGAATAGTGACTAGGTATATTTCTTGATTTCTCAATGGACGTTTGAAATTGAAAACAAAATTCACATTTTTCTTAAAATACTCAGGAAAAAATAAGATCTAGGTTCAAATTCAGCACTTGAGAACCTTTAGCAAGTTAGTTAATTTTTTTAAGCCTCAGTTTCAACATCTATAAAGTGGGGATATAAATTCAAAAACTTCCTGATTTTTGTGAGAAGCAAATTAGACAATCTTTATAAAGCAACTTGTAAATCTTAAAAGTACTATCTATATAAGCATTAGTTATTATTGTTATGTTAAAATTTCTTTTTTTAAAGTATGAGAATCAGGGGGAAAATGTAAAGATGAATAAAAGGAAGTCAATCTCTGAATAAATGTATGATGTTCCTGAAAAACAGAAAATGAAATATGCCAAGTTCTTTGAAGAAAAAAGTGTTCTTCTAGGGTTGAATGTAATCACTTGCAGGTGGCTTTGCTGGTTTTTATTTGTAACAAGAAAATATGCAATGGGAGAGGGTATCTTTTCTACATGTGCTTATGATGTCAAGACTAAAGGAAAAGCTAAATTATATTTTTAAAAAACACCAAAAACACAAAAAACAAAAGAAGATATTCTTCAAAAATGTGTGTCATGGTTTGGGTCTTGATTGATTCAGAGTGAATGTAAATACCAATCATTTCTGTTTTGGCTAGCAACCTTGAGAGTCTTCACCTCTCAGATTTGTGTGTTGTGTGTGTGTGTGTGTGTGCGCGCGCACCTGTGTGCATTTATTTTTTGGGGAGGGAAGTAGGCAAAAGAGGCCATTCTTTGCATCAATTGCTACCTAGCCTTAATCACTGAATAGATATGACCTTAGTCAAACCAAGACCTGTTAAAGACCTTACCTTAAAAAAGCCAAGGTCTCCCACTTGCATCCAGGGCCATCTTCAGTCATTCTGAACTATATCTGGCCACTGGACCCAGATGGCTCTAGAAGGGAAAGTGAGTCAGATGACCTTGTACAGACTTCCCTCACTTAAATCCAAATCACTTTCATGTCATGACATTGCCTTTTTGATGTTATGGTCCTCTTTGAGAACAAACAATGATATAAATGCTATGACACATTTGTAAAAGGCCTTTATAAACTGCAAGGTCTAAAAAGCTCATTGTCTACTGGCTAATCTTCTGGTGGTGATCCTTCTTCCTAGATAGGTCCTTTGACAACAGACTTGCAAGTCTATCATAAGTCATGCCCTCTAAGCCTTTCTAGTTTACTAGAACCTACCAGAGGTTGTATGCTGGGAGTAGAGCTTTGGGGGTTTTTTGGAGGGGTTTTTTTTTTTTTTTTGGTCTTTTCATAATATCTGATCTTTCTGATTTACACATCCAGACAATTTTTATCCTTCATTTTCATAAGACTTAGATTTCCACATTTTTGTCCTCTTCCCTCCCCTTTCCCTAAAATGATAAGCAATTTGTAGTGGTTAAAAATCTGCTATCATGTAGAACATATTTCAGATTGGTCACAGCTCTGAAAGAAACATCAAAAAGGAAAAAATACATGAAAAAGAATAAGTTTTAAAAAAGGGTGCTTTCCTCTGCACAGTCCATCAGTTTTTTATCTGCATGTGGACAGCATTTTCCTTTATGAATCTTTTGTACTTGTCTTGGATTATTCTGTTGCTGAGAAAAGATTATTTATTCATAGTTAATCATTACACAATGACTGTATTCAAAGTTTTTCTGGTTCTGCTTATATCCCTTTGCATCAGTTCATTCAACTCTTTTCAGAATTTTCTGAATCTGCCTGTTTATCATTTCTTATTGCACAATAATGGAATATTTTCCATTACATTCATATACCACAGCTTGTTCAGCCATTCACCAATTTATATGCATCCCCTCAATTTCCAATATTTTGCCACCCCAAAAAGGCTGCTATAAATGTTTTTACATGCAAAAAGAACATGTTTTAATTTATTTTAAAAAAGATTTTTATTTTCAAAACATATGCAAAGATAATTTTCAACATTCACCCTTGTAAAACCTTATATTCCATTTTTTTCTCTCTCCCTTCTCTCCACCCCCTCCCACAGATGTCAAGTAATCCAATATATATTAAACATGTGCAATTTTTCTTTCCACAATTACCATTCTGCACAAGAAAAATCATATCAAAAAGGAAAAAAATGAGAAAGAAAACAAAATGCAAGCAAACAACAACAACAACAACAAAAAAGTGAAAATACTATGTTGTGATCCACATTCAGTATCCACAGTTCTCTCTCCGTGTGCAGATGGCTCTCTCCATCATAAGACCACTGGAACTGACCTGAATCACCTTGCTGTTGAAAAGAGCCACATCCATGAGAATTGATCATTGCATAATCTTGCTGTTGGCATGTATAATGATTTATCTGACAGCATCAGTTTGATATGTCTCTCCAGGCTTCTCTGAAATCATCCTGTTATAGAATAATAATATTCTCTAACATCCATATACCATAATTTATTCAGCCATTCTCCAATTGATGGGCATCTGCTCCAAGTTTCAAGTTCCTTGTCACTATAAAAAGGACTGTAATAAACATTTTTGCACATGTGAGTTCTTTTTCCTTTTTTATGATCTCTTTGGGATACAAGCCCAGTAGAGACACTGCTGGATCAAATTTGCACAGTTTTATAGCTTTTGGGGCACAGTTCCATATTGCTCCCCAGAATGGTTTAATCATTTCACAACTCCACCAACAATGTATTAATAAGCATCCCAGTTTTCCCACATCCCCTCCAACATTCATCATTATCTTTTCCTGTCATCTTGGCCAATCTAAGAAGTGTATAGTGGAACCTCAAGAGTTGTCTTATACAAAAAGAGCACTTTACATATATTCTTTTCCTTCTTTTGTGATTTTTTTGGGGGACATAGATCTTGTAGTACTATTATTGTATGAAGGGGTATACAGAGTTTGGTTGTCTTTTGGGTATAGTTCCAAGTTGCTCTCCAAAATGGTTAGACTTTACCAGCAGTACAGTAGTGTCCCCATTTTCCACAATACTCTCCAACATTTATTATTTTCCTTTTTTTATTGTATTTGTTAATCTGATAGGAGATGGCACTTCAGAGTTGTTTTTGTTTGCATTTCTCAAAAGTGATTTTGAGCACTTCTTTGTATTCCCACAGCTTTAATTTCTTCATCTAAAAAAAAAATCTGTACACATTATTTGACAATGAGGAAATGGCTTATAGTCTAAGAAATTCAGTTCTCCATATATTTGAGAATTTTGACTTATCAGAGACACTATAAAGATTGTGTCCCAGTTTTTTGCTTCCCTTATAATCTTAAATGAACTGGTTTTGTTTATGCAAAAACTCTTTAATTTAACATAATCAAAATGATATATTTTATAAGCTCTCTATCTTTTGATTGGTCATGAAACTCTAATTCACTTAACTTCTTAAAGTATATGAATGCTTAAAAAAAGGAAAAGGACTCACATAGGCAAAAATGTTTGTAGTAGCCCTTTTTTGTAGTGTCAAGGAACTAGAAACTGAGTGTATTCTGAATAAGTTATGGTATATGAATGTAAAGGAATGCTATTGTTCTAGAAGAAATGATCAGCAGGCTGGTTTCATAAAGGCGTGGAGAGACTTATAAGAAGTGATGCGAAGTGAAGTGAATAGAACCAAGAGAATACTGTACACAGAAACAATCAATTGTGATAAACTTGGTTCCTTTCAACAAAGAGGTGATTCGGGTCAATTCCGATAAACTTGTGATGGAGAGAGCCATCCACATCCAGAGAGAGGACTATGAGGATTGAGTGTGGATAGGGCATAGTATTTTCACTTTTTTTGTTGTTTGCTTGCATTTTGTTTTCTTTCTCATTTTTTTCCTTTTTGTCTTGTGCAGCATGATAAATGTGGAAAGATGTATAGATGAACTGTACATATTTAACATATACTAGATTACTTGCTCCCTGGGGAGGGGAAAAGTGGGAAAGGAGGGAAAAATTTGGAATAAAGTTTTTGCAAGGGTAAATGTTGAAAATTATTTTTGCATGTATTTTGAAAAAAAAAGTTATTTTTTTTTTAAAAAAGAATATGGATGCTATATCACTTGGTGCATATATGTTTTGCATTGATATTACTTTGTTGTCTATGGTACCTTTTAGCAAAATGTAGTTTTATTCCATATCTCTTTTAATTAGATTTTTGCTTTTTCTTTGCCTGAGCTCAGGATTGCTACCACTGCCTTTTTAAAAATTATTTTAAAATTATTATTAATTTCATAGGTCAGTTTCTCACAAGAGATTATTTCTAGATACTTAATGCCTTATAAAACATTGTTAAATTAAAAGGACATTTTATGTTGCCTTCCAATTATGGGATCAAATGAAAGCAAGGATCCTACAGACAAGATTAACAATTCTTTTAATACTCTCATTTTAAAGTACTAGATACTAGATGTATTGTTTATATACTTTTCTATTCAAATTTCATTTATTTTAAGGATGTTCTGCATTTATTCAGGCATTGGAAAGCAAACTTCATTTGTGATAACCATTATATAAATGAAAATATCATGAAGTTTTAAACTAATGGGTATTATGTTCAGTACATGGGCTTGTCAAACTTTCTACCTTATAAAAGTTCTTCCCCTCAGTACTGCAATTTATACCTTCGAATATCTTTCACAAAATAATCTGAATTTGAATTTTTAAAGTACCTGCTACTGTATTTTATTCAGCAGGATCATCTGATAAATACTACTCAACAGTATTATTCTCTTTTATGCTTGTACAACTTAAACATAAAATCCTATTAGGGATGGCACTATCCAATCACATGTGGATTATTTTTAGTAATCTTTCTGTAATATAATTAATCCAACTATTAGATATGACAAATCAATAAATCATATGCATATATGAAGATACATATATATATACACATATATATGTATATATATATATATGTAAATGATTTTTTCCCAAAAATTATTCCTATCACAATTATGAGCAGCATTCAAAAATTTGTCATTATGTTCCTAGGGAAAAATACATTATTAGCATTATGAGGTGCTGGATTTACAAATGTATTAATTTGTCTTCTGAGAAATAATCATTTAAAAATGCTGTGCATATGAATTTATAAAACAGTAAGAATTATTTTGCATAATTAAGAGGCAGGAATACTATTATAATTCATTTCTCAACAGAAATGATATTTCTGAACAGAACACATGATATTAAGTTTCTCAATGTAAACAGGCCAGGTAATAAATGGCACTTTAATGTATCTTGAAAAACAACTTACCTGGAATCGCTATTCCAATAAAGAACATGACCTAATTTCTTTTCAACTTACCAAAATCACAGAGCTTCAGGATGTCACTATGGCTGATTAAGAGATTTTCTGGTTTTATATCTGGAATATCAAGGTATTTAAAAAGGTAAACTACTTTTAATTTTCTTCAGCTAATGTTTATTCATTTTACCTGCTGAATTAAAAAGAAGTCAAATAACTTGAATAGCAATCTGTGGCAGCAAAAAACAAGGAAAAAAGTTTCATGCAATATATACTAAAGCTTCAATTAATTGTAGTTCAACAAATATGCCGACCATAAGTTCAGAATATTTCCTCCCTTTAAATCTCGAAGATATTAAATTAATACTAAAGTAGAGCACATAAAAAACTAATGGAAAACAACAAATGCTTGGAGAAAAATTAAATTTAAAAACAATTTGAACATATGTGTTTTAAAACACTACATATTTCTAAAGATAGAAAAATTGAACATAGAAATTTCAATAAAGCATAGAAAATAGAAGAACTATAGGAAGGCTTTCACTAAACAGAAAATAACAAGCATTATTGCCTTAATTCTTCTTGAAGCTGTAATTTATTTATATACAAAGCATTTAGCAAGTTGGCATGATTCTTGATTATAAGTTACAATGCTGTAAATCATGCTAAATGAGCAAAGAAAACATGTTTACCATTTAGAATACATTTATCATTTTTTTTTACTAACTTACCATTGAGAATACAACCTAGAATGACAAAGGAAAAGGCCACGAAAATTGTTTAACTATTCCTCCTTGCAAAGTATACTGCTTTAAAATTTTTTTTTATAAAGCTACAACATTCAGTAAAATATCAAAGAACACATTATAGAGGTATGAAAAGGTGCATGAAGCATAATGTCCTAAGGATTGTAACTGTTGATTTTCATTTACATTTGTTATGCAGCTTCCATAACTTCTATACTTTACATAATGAAATTAAACCAAGTACTTATCAAGATTCTCAAGACTAAAATAAAAGAACATGATTTTATGAGCAAATAATCATTACACCAGTCACTGAAGCTCAAATGATCTTTCCAATTTTTCACAAAAGAACAAATGTGATGGTGAAGACAAAATTAAAACATTTAAGTGTACAACACACTATCTCTTCTTATTTCATGACCATAGTCAATATGCTTCAAGTCCTCCATACTTTATTTCCCTGGTTTAACTTTTTAACTCCCAATAAATATTAGTAGCTAACACTTATATAGCACTTTGAGGTTTGCAAAGCACTTCATCCGGTGCTTAGAACAGTGCCTGAACAAAGAAGGCAGTTAATAAATGTTTCTTGACTTGGTTGACCTTGATCATAATAATATCTTATTATATTGGAAGAGTTCAAATAAAAAGTAGTTTAGAGATTTTTAAGAATGAAAGGAAATTTTTTAAAAAATTTGTGTCCAAATTTAGATGGCAGACAGAGGTTAAGTGAATTACCTGGAACAAACAGCTAAGGAAGTGCCTTATGGTAGGATTTGAACTCATTTGTAAATTGCTGATAATAGTCCCTACCTCCCAGAGTTATTTTGAAGATATAATGAGATAATATTTGTAAAACACTTTACAAGTTTAAAATTCTCTACAAATGTGAGTTATTAGAAGGGTCTGGTGTGCAATGGTCCATGTGCTATGAGTTGCACACAACTGAATAGCAGTAACATCAAAACTGATTTTTACAGACCTATAAATCCCACACAGAGCTGCAGCATCCAAAAATAGACAAAAACACCATCTCTGGAATCAGAGGACTTCAGTCCCAGTCTCCCCTTTGATGAGAACTATTTTTGGAATAGTGTCCAAATCGCTTACCCTCCCAGGACCTCAGTTTCTTCATCTCTAAAATGGGGCTATTACACTAGCTGGCATTTAGGATTATTTCCAGCTCTGGAGTCTTGATCCTTTGAAATTCCTAATATACTGAAGTGTAGAAAATGGTTCTGGGGACTTTCATGCTGGCAATTTGGAAAATTCTCCCTTCTATAAGAAATCTCAATAGCAGAGTTGATAGATTCCTTTGTGCTGAACTTTGGAAAAACCATTGTGCCTTCATTGCCCTCTGTGCTATGATAAATAAAACTAATTCATTAAAAATTTCCTTTTCCAATGATGTTTTCAGAATAACAAGTTGAAAAAATAAATATTCTAAACAGATGAAAAAAAAAATGTTTCCTCTGCAAATTATGCAATATTGATTCACTGTTGTTTCAATTAATGTCTGGCCCTATCTATCACTGGAGAACAAGTGAGAGAAGATAATGGGATTGAAAGAAGACAGACCAGAACAAGTCATTTCCTTTCACTGTCAGGAAAAATCCTTTATAATAGTAAAGACAAGAAAAATACTGCGACTGAAGGTTCTCGACTCTTTTCTTCGACACTAAAGGCCTATGAGCAAATAAGCTTTTATTTTAAATGATCTCAGTGTAATTATGGCAAAGTCAAATGATGAATCCTTAGTGCAAGACTCAAAGTAAGAGAAGAAGGGAGGGAGTGATATCAAGTTAGAGGATGTCATTCCAAAGAAAGAAATGCTAGTAGATAGGAGCCTCAGTTTCCTCATCTGAAAAAATGAATACATAAAAATACACATAATATCTGTCTATCTCACTGGCTCACTTGTATGGCTCAAATGGCATAATGTTTTGCAAATCTTGGCATGATATAAATGACAACTTTTTTTTGTGCTTGCTTTTCTCTTATTTTTTGTTATGCTTTAATACATGAAAACATTCAGCACTAACAGTAACAACCTATCTAGAAATAATCTCTTGTGTGCTTCTGTAATATAGTTATATTCCAATTTTTTCAATTATCAAGCATTTTTTTGCCCTCCCCTTTTCCCTTTGGAGGGGGAAAAAAGATCTTGAATCAAATATGCATAATAAAATAAAATAAAATCCCACACTGGCAACACACAAAATTGTGTGTCTTGAACTACTGTCATTAAGTCCTGAGAACAGGACAAATCATTAACAAAAAGCATATACAGAGAAAGTACTAATCTGGGTTGATACTTGGCCCTTGTGCTATTCTCAAGGACTCCTAGGAATCTCCTTTTTGTTCCCTTACCCAGGGGGCTGACTTTGAAAAAAACTTTTGTATGTGGGATCCTCCCTGCTACTAAGAGTCCTCAAAGAGGTTAAAGGATCTAATCTTTCAGATAACAAAGCACTTATATCATCACCTCTAATCATTTTCTGCATCACAAACATCTAGTGAAGCACAAGGTGATTTGAATAGCAACAATTTCTCACATATTTTTGGTTGGAATGAAAATGTTTGTACTCTACTGTTACATACTTTTAAGAAAAGATAAATTCAAACATATATTTCTTCTCTCCAGTTATTTCTAAAGATACGTTAAATTTAGAAAATTACACACTCACCTCGATGAACAATATCGTTCTTATGGCACCAGTGAATTGCCTTGATTAGTTGGTAGATATAGCTTTTAACTTTTTCAGGTGGAACTCCATTTGGCATTTCTTCCAACAATTCAAGCATATTCTAAACATCAAGTAGATAGATATTAGCTAGTTTTTAAATTTTGTATGAACAATTGTAATGGATATCAATTTATTCACTTCGCAGTATGATTTTATTAAAAAAAATCTTTTTCTAGAAGACATTTCATACTATGTGAATATTTTGTGTTAAACTATGACTTTATTCTGCATTTCATTAATCCCTAATGCTAGCCCAAGCAATAACTTTATGCTCAAGTGCCTTTTTTTTTTCTTCCATAGCTATTAAAATATTTTTTTATCAAAAACCCTCACAAAATAACTTGACAGTATTTCCCAAGGAAAAAAGAACATAAAAATAAAATGTCAAGAAATATATTGGACATCTGTCATTTCAAGAATATTCCTTATGCATCCTTATAAGGAAAGGTAGGAAGAAAGGGAATATTTAATTTTTGACTTGGTATTCCAAGTACCAAAAACAGAATGGGTATATAAGTAAGCCCTTAATTCCTATTTGTTGAATTGTTTAGAAAGATTTAGGTTATGAGTTTCTGATTAGAACTGAAACCCAAGTTGTACTATTTATTCCTCCTTTTCACATACTCTTTCCACCCACCATACTTTCTTCATCTCCTACCCATCCATCTTCAAGAACTAGTTCTGGTTCTACCTTTCTTTGTTCTAGGCTTTCCTTGGTCTAGCTTATATTAATCCCTTTCTTTTCTTGGAGAAATTTTTTGTCCCTAGAACTGGTTTTTTTTAATCACTTTTATCATCTACTATTTTGAAACTTGTCTTCTCTTTGAAACAAGACTGTAAGCAATGAGAAGACATGTCTTACATTTCTCTTGTATCTTTTTCCACACTAAAAGCACTACACATATGTTGTTTTTTGTTTTCTTTTATTCTGAATTTATTCTCAGACCCAATTGCTAGTATCATCAAGAACAATTTAAGATATTGGGGGTTTACACACTAGATCAGACACCCACAATTATAAAATAAAAGAGAATCTGATCCTTTGGTACTTTAACACTGGTAATTTAACAAAGCAATAGTAACTTTTAAAATATGTACCTGTATAAACTACTCACTTAAAAAAAAAAAATCAAGATTGTCCTTTTCTTTTTTCCCTTTTTTAATGTGTTTGTTTGTTATAATCTTAATTGTATCTTTAAAAGAAAGAAAACTAGTTGACTATTCCTAACAGTACAAACTAAATCAACCCATTCTAAAAACCCTTGAACTTGTTTCAGTGCTAACTGGAGACAAAATCAGGAATAAAATAGTTAATAAATAGAAACTTAAAAAAAAAAATAAATCCAGTCCCACATACCCTGTTATAGAAGACCAGGATGTGCTATTAGCTTTTCAAAGTTTATGTTTCTTTATAGTTAACATCTTTATTTTTCTACAGTGATTAGTAGTTAAATCAAATATTTTAAAATTCTCCAGAAAAATTGTGTTCTAGCAGCAAGACAGAAAAGTAGGGAAGTCATTATTAATGCTCTTCCACAAGCAAAACAGTTTTGCAAGAAAGATTTTCTAGGGGTTTCAGGAATAAGATAGGATTAGGGAAAACAATTCCTAGAGGAGGTGATACATGATAATACAAATTTCTGAATCTGCGAATTCTAGAAGGGGAAAATAAGGAGAAAAAACATTTCAGTTCTCCTGTGTCAAGATACAGAAAACAATAGATAGAATGGGCTGAGAATTGTGAGCAGTTCAGTTTGGAGAGACCCAGACTGCATAAAAGAGAAAGATAGGCAATAAGTTTCCAAATAGAAAAAGAAGCTATCACTCAGGACTTTTAAATTTTTTCATAAAAGCAGAAAGAAGTTACGAGTTTCTTGAGCATGTGGGAAATAATCACTTAATTAACATGGATTAAGTGCCTAGTATGTATATGACAGGCAGCTACACAGGGTAGAGAGTGTCAAGCCCATAATCAAGAAGACCTAAATTCAAATCCAAGAGATTCATCAGCTTTGTGATTCTGGGCAAGTCACTTAACCCTGTTTGACTCAGTTTCTTCTTGTTTAGAAATGACATAACTATTGCAGTACCTTTTCAAGAAAACCCTAAAGGGAAGTCATGAATTGCTGAACACGACCAAAACCACTGAACAACAACATGTATAAGATACTAGACAAACTGTGCTTTAGGAATATAAATTTGATGCCTGATAAATTAGAATGTGAAGACTGGAACAGGAAGGCCAATTAAGATACACTGCAGTATCTCAAACGAGATATGATAAGGCCTTCAAGTAAAATAGCAGCTGTGTGAATGCAATGAAGGGGATCAGTGTGAAAGATGCTGACAAGGTAGAATCAATAAGATTTAGACAACTGACTGACCATGTGGGTTGAGCGGGAGGGAAAAGTTCAAGATGATTCTGAAGTTTCTAATGAGAGTAACTAAGAGAGCATAAATAGAAATTGGGCAACTAAGAAGATGGTAAAGATAATGAATCTGGTTTGGGTCATGCTGAGCTTTAGATAGCTAAGGGACAGCCAAGCTGGTGATCTCTCTAAGGTCACTTCAACCTCTAAATCTATGCTATTATGATGATGCTATATAGAGATTCTTAAGTCAGGGAAACTAGAAATATGGTGAATGCAGTATTCCAGAATGCAGGGTGGTAGCAATGAGAAAACCTGATAGGCAATTATCAAAAAATGTTCCAGGACTTATTGGGGAGAAGAAAAGTAAGAATGTGTAAGTGGGATCATAATAGGTTCATGGCAACACTGCTAAAATACTATATCAGTTATCCTGAAAATCAAGGGACCATCCTTTCATCCCTGCAAACAAACAGGTTCATCAAACAATAAGATTTCAGTTTGGTTATAGAACCTGAAATACCACTAACCTTACTTTAGCAAAACTAATCCCTTTTCCAACTACAGTGACTGTGAAATCCAGTCAAGTCAGCAACTACATATTAACAACTCCACTGAGCCAGTGCCACACACTGGGAGTGCACAGAAAGGCAAAAACCAGTCCTTGTTCTCAGGAAACTCACAATCTAACAGAAGAGAAAATATACAAATAGCTGTGTACAAAAAAGAGAGCTACAAGATAAATTGAAGGTAATCTCAAAGAGAAGACACTAAGATTAAGGGTGACAGGGAAAACTTTCTTAAAGTTGGGACATTAGGTGAGACTCAAAGGTAGCCAAGGAAGCCATGAGGTAGAGACTAGGACTGAGAGTGTTTCAGACACCAAGTAGAGACATGGGAGTGCTAGGTGCTAAGAAGAGAGAAGGCCAACATCATTAGATCACCGAGTACATAGAAGGTGTCAAAAGGTAGAAAGGTAGTTAGGGTTCGGCTCAAAAAGGACTTTCAAGCCACACAGAGAATCTTATATTTGATCTCCAAGGTAGCAGAGAGTCACCAGAGCTTCAGGACAGAGGAATTTTCTCAACTACAAATATTCCTATCTTCAGTATTCTCTCTCTCTCTCTCTCTCTGGAAGACTGTTATTGAGAAGGATAGTGTTTTAAGAATTTTACCATTTTCTCCTCATCTTGAAAACAATGTAATGATCATGTAAGAATGCTAACTTAAGAGATAATGAGCAAGGAAGAAAGAAAACATAGAAGTGCCTAGTAGGAGGAGGGGGGAACTCTTATGGCTAGGGAAAAAATGATGGACATAGTAAGGATATGATCAGCATATTCAAGGAAGACTACAAAATTAGCTTCCACAAACTCCACCAGAAGTACTTGGAGTGATACTGTAGTTACAGAAAGGAAAGAAGCACATAGCTTGTGTTTTTTTTTTTTTTACAACTTTGTTTCATCATACTCACAGGAAAGGTCATGTGCACAACTACTTAGTTCTACATAAATAAGATTTTGCTTGCTTCTAGTTTAAGACCAAATCTTTCTTTGAAACATAAAGCATAAAACTTCAAATAAAAGGTCCTATATCTACAGAGCCCTGTTTTTAGCATTTTACATTAGCAGGCATTAACCTGCCTTGGCCCGTGAGGCAGTGTGTGTGGACCCTAGAAGAAAAGAGATAAAAGGGCAAGAGAGAGGGATGCAGAAGAATGGAGGCAAGACAAAACATTCTGATCAAGCCTCAATTTAATGGGTGCAATAGTACAGATATATATAGCAGTAGGAAAGGAGGCAGGGTTGTGCAAACACAGTACAGGGTGGGGGTCCTAGACAAAGGGTTGGTATCCTGCCCAAGGATGAGCTGCTCAGGTGTCTCTGGTCATAGGAAGCTCCATGATGTGATTAGGGGATGCCTAGGTATCTGCCTGTTCAAAGTTAGGGCAGTCCTTGGTCATGTAGGATGTGATAAGGAGACTCCTCCATGATGTGATTAGGAGATTCCTATTCAAGATTAGGGCAGTCTTTTGGAATGTGGCCTTATATGGCCGTAGATTAGTGCTGGCTCCCCACAGGTCCCCCTTTTTATTTATATAAAAAGAATCAAATATAGAATTTTTTATTTCCCGACCTGTGCCTGGCTTAGGTTGTTCCTATGGGGAAAAGCCTTACCCGTCATAGGAAGGATGTACAGAAACGTCTCTTCCTGGCTTAGGTTGGCTAGTCCTTGAGGAATCTTACCCGTCATTGAGTAACCCCTGTGGGGTAAATTCCATTTACTTACAAAATCAGTACATTTTAAACGGACAGGAAAGTTTTTTTTTCCCCTTGAAACAGAGCCTATATATAAAGAGCAATAAAATCCAAAGGCTCTGGAGATAAGATGCTGTTAGAAGCTGAAGAAATGTGGCAGAAAAAAAACAAACAAACAAACAAAAAAAAAAAACTTTTAAAACTTTAAAAACAGCTGTATTAGTTTGTTTCAGAGTTTGTTACCTTCTGAAATATATTGAGTTATTTGTTAACATAAGTTATACTTTAAATCCGGCTCTGCTGGACATGTGTAGGTTTTGTGGAAGTTTGGGCTATTTAATATATAGTGTGAATCTTACAGGTTTTTGAAGGAAAAAGCAAAGAGAAGGTTTGGAACTTGGTAGATTTGGGAAGAAAGTAAATACACTGATGTGCTAAATCTTGAAAAGGATCCCTATGTAGGACACTGAGTGGAAAACCTGAGAGAAGTTTTTTCCCTAGGGGGCAGGAGTGAGGGAAGGGAGTCCTCTCCTCTCCTCTCCTTTCCTCTCCTCCCCTCTCCCCCCAGTGCAGCAAACTGTGATTTAAAGGAACATGCTTACTTTTAGGGTACTTGATTGAACATTTGTTTCTTGATACATAAATGTTTTCTTGGTTGAGGAATATGGTCATAAATGTGATCCATACTTTGGTAGGAATATTTCTAAAAGTTTAATTGCTATTAAAAACAACAACAAAACTTCTTAAATTCTTTTATGTGGAATTGGGTATTCTGTATAAGTTTAAATTGATTGTATTGGGTCATCCTGAGGTTATTTAAAGGGCCTCTGAAATAATAGTTTTTTCTTTGTTCTTTTGGAAATGTTTCTGTTATGGACAATATGCAATTTGGGATATTTTTCTATGTATTGGGTATTTTAAAAGCAAAATGATTTGTATGTATAATGTTCACTCATGTAACATCTATCTAGGTATAATTGTTCTAAGTTGTGAACTTACTGAGACAATAGTTAATTAGTTAATGCTATTTGGGAGTTTTAAAGCTTCACCTTCTGACAGTTACTGGGACAACTGATTGGAATAAAACTGGGTTAAGGCTATTTTATCCTGTATGTGCTGAAGGTTAAGTTTTGATTGCTTATGTTATGTTATAGTTATGTTCTTGCATTTTTCCTCCTGTAACTGATCTCTATGATCAGAGCAATGATCAATAGAATTGTTAATGCAATCCATTTATGTCATATCTTGCTATTTTCAGTCTGGTTATATGTAATCATTGTATCCTAAATGCTTGGACAACTAAGTATTTGGCCTGGTCATCTCTCTGTTACTGGATATTTGTGTTTGGTTTCTTTAAGGTTTCTACATAACAGGACAATTAATAATGGTCTATAAGACTGCAGCCGTTTGCCTGGTTGTAAAGCAAACTCATCTCTTTACATAGGAAGCAATTTATTTTGGCCTCCTCATATTTTGCAGCCTGGTGAATGGAGTCTTTCTATCCGAGGCTGATCTAATTTGGCCAAGTTACAGATATTGGCTTGCTTTTGGAACCTGGATCGGCTTTGATCAGCTTTGATTGTCAGCATGGCACATCCACCCCCTGCATGGAATGAGAGCCTCTTATCACTTCACAGCCTAAAGTAGCAGTTTTTAAAATGAGACCATGGACTGGACCCTGCATCTATTGTACTTTGGACTGATATGAGGGACTTTGGGAATGGTTGACTGACTGTTGAACCTTGCCTGGATCATCTATTACTGTGTGTTTAAGATTTGGGATGGGATTTGTTAAAACTGTAATTGCTGTTACGTTTGAGCGATTTTTAGGAAAGGCTACTGTACTAGTCTATTATGTATAGGGATTTTGATTCACTCTTGGGATTTATATGGGGAATGATCATTTGATAATTCCTTTCCGTGATTAAAAAAAAAAGGGGGGGGGGGGAGGAAGAGATAGAACATTTGGGGAAACTGGTAGATTTTTTCAAAATACCAGAAAGAATGGGAACCCCTAGCTCCTATTCACTTTGCCTTAGCCCCACTGCCTATCTCACTAGTTCAGATTCAATTTGGATGTTTTAGCTTTAGAATCCCTTATTTTGTTAAAATTGCCCTGGCAGACTCAGTTTTGGGGAAACTGAAAAATATCAGTTTTTAAGAAAAGCTTTAGAAGTCAGATATCTATCTTGGTACTGGGAGTCTCTCTAATCTGTGTTTTTCCATTCCTCTAATCCAGAATTCATTAATTAGTACTTCAGAAGTTCAAAGGGCCCTTAATTGGCTTTCTCTTACTTGTCTTTTGGACCCTGGGCCTTCCGGAAAAAAAGGCCTTTCCTGTAAAATCCCAAGTAGATTAGTGCCGGCTCCCCACATTAACCTAATATGTTTCTCCAGATGACAGAGAAAATGATGACTTATTCACTTTTGAAAATTGAATTCTGAAATTTTCTAAAACAAATAATGCTGTCTATTTAGACAGCAAAACCAGTCACTTAATTTTAGGGATGTATAATCATAAATTACAGGCAGAGTCTTAGTTAATTTCCATTTGTATAAAGTATAAAGATAAAATATCAAAAGCTGACAGAAATTAACAAACAAGGCCAAACAAATCTTTAACAATATAGCTCCACTATATAATATTATAGAGTGGTTAGGGCTCTATTTCCATCTTTTATGGTGAGAGAATGGAAACACAGAAGCTAAAAGACAGCTCAAACTCCAAGAGGTCTATGGGACAAAACTTAGATGAAAGAAATAAACAGAAAGAGCTTTGCTAGACCAGGTCCCAGGTTTGCTCATTAATTAGTCTGACTTCTTTGAGCACCCATTTCATTCATTCTACATGAGGAGAAAGAGTATAATACAAGCATTCATGGAGAGAGTTTGGGAGAGAGTGAGCCTAAGTGAAAGGTAGAACCATCTAGTCTCAAGACTTTTGCTAAGATTTAAGTGTGCGAGACCATTTTTTAAGAGCTTGTGTTAAAGGACTGAATTTAATCAGAGTCTTATTTTAGAGAATCCCAATTCCCACTATTAAGCTTTCTCTAACTCTAATAATTCCTAATGATTTCTTTGAAAATATGGCACATTCACAACACATTTTGATAAGCGATCATTTGTAACCTTCTCTTGTTCTACATTAAAGAGAGTTTCCTAATTCGGGGGTTCTCTAGGCTATTGAAATCATACGATCCAACTCTCAACTCAGTTTCTCTCATTCTATAAAGGATTCACATGTCTAGCTTTTTTTGAAAAATAAGTCTGCAACTTTGAGATACCACTACACACCTGTCAGATTGGCTAGAATGACAGGGAAAGATAAAGCGGAATGTTGGAGGGGATGTGGGAAAACAGGGACACTGATACATTGTTGGTGGAATTGTGAACACATCCAGCCATTCTGGAGAACAATTTGAAACTATGCTCAAAAAGTTATCAAACTGTGCATATCCTTTGATCCAGCAGTGTTTCTACTGGGCTTATATCCCAAAGAGATACTAAAGAAGAGAAAGGGACCTGTATGTGCCAAATTGTTTGTGGCAGCCCTGTTTGTAGTGGCTAGAAGCTGGAAAATGCCCATCAATTGGAGAATGGTTGAGTAAACTGTGGTATATGAATGTTATGGAATATTATTGTTCTGTAAGAAATGACCAGCAGGATGAATATAGAGAGGATTGGCGAGACTTACATGAACTGATGCTGAGTGAAATGAGCAGAACCAGGAGATCATTATATACCTCAACAACGATACTGTATGAGGGTGTATTCTGATGGAAGTGGATTTCTTCGACAAAGAGAAGATCTAACTCAGTTTCAACTGTTCAAGGATGGACAAAAGCAGCGACACCCAAAGAAAGAACACTAGGAAATGAATGTAAACTGCTTGCATTTTTGTTCTTCTTCCCGGGTTATTTATACCTTCTGAATCCAATTCTCCCTGTGCAACAAGAGAAGTGTTCGGTTCTGCACACACATATTGTATCTAAAATATACTGTAACCTCCTTAACATGTATAGGACTGTTTGCCATCTGGGAGAGGGAGGAGAGGGAGGGAGGGGAAAAATTGGAACAGAAGTGAGTGCAAGGGATAATGTTGTAAAAAATTACCCTGGCATGGGTTCTGGCAATAAAAAGTTATTTAAAAAAAAATTAATTAATTTAAAAAAAAACAAAAAACAAAAAATAATGACAACAGCAACAATAAAAAAAAAAAAAAATAAGCCTGCAATCTCCTCAAAGTTAGGCACAGTGTCTTCAATACAGCATGATATAGTATCTAAGAGTCAACAGATCTGGATTCTGGATTCAAGTCTTCCTTTTGTTTCTTATTAGATATGTGAACTTGTGAAGGTGACTTAAAATCTCCATTTTTCACTGACTCACCTGTAAAATTGGAAAATACCTTACTATGCTGAAAAATGTGAATGATAAAGGTATCTCTCACCATCTACAAGTGTGATTCTATAGCTAACATAGGATATAATATAATGCCAGGAAAAAAAAAAGCAGATGTTTAATAAATATTTATTAAGTTAAACATTTAAAAATATTAAAATTTACAGATAGGAAACAAAACTAGTTACAAATCTTATAATTTATAACTGTTTAATACTCATTAATTTAGTAAGCTTTAAATAAAAGATTATGATAAGGATAAACTACTTAAGGTATATCCTTATTGTACTTTTATTCCAAAATAAATATAGTACAAAATACAATAATAATATAACTGACCAGATGCTAAGGACTAGAAATCTAAATTAATATAATTTTAAATTGTAAAAAAAAAAAAAAAAAGTCACATGAAATTTAATCAAAATACTAACTTTATAAAAATGTCTGTGCATATTTCAGTAATTTTTCATAGTTTTTGTCATATTATGGATAAAAATGTCTTCATTTTAAAAAGCTGAAAGTGAATGTATATGATAATAATAACTGACATTATTATAGCAACAACTTCTTCAATAATTTTAAATTTTAAATAAAAAGATTCTGGTTCAGAGTGTTACTTACTTTTTCCACATATTCAAACACCAAATATAATTTCCCTCTTCTTCGGAAAGCTTCCTTTAGCTCCACTATATTTTCCTGTTTTAGAGTTCGAAGCATTTTAAGCTCTCGTAAAGTTGTTTCCTTGACTTCTTCATTTTCTAAAACATACACAATGATAAAGAAAGAAAATTTAAAGTTTTCATATCTAAGCAAAACACTTCTAGGCAAGCTAAGAACATGAACATTGACCAAAATAAGTTCCAATTTAATGAAATAGTTAAAACTATGGCCTCTGTTTTACAAAACTTATTCATGAAAAGCCAAAAAAACAAAATATTACATAGTGAATAGTAGTTGTGTAATGGATAAAATTTTATATTTGAAATCAGGAAGAAAAGAGTTTAAATCATACCCTACGCACTATTTGCATGGCCCTAAGCAAATGAGAGCAACAAGGCATAACAGATAAGGAGAGAGAATGGAATAAGCATTAATTAGTACTTACTATATTCAAGCACTGAATTAAGCTCTTTACAAATATTATTTTATTTAATCCTTACAACCACCCTGGGAGTTATGTGCCATTGTTATCTTCTTTTTGCAGTTGAGGAACTGAGGCAACAGAAGTTAAGTGATTTACAAAGGATCTCATTGCTATTAAGTGTCTGAAGCTATGTATTTTAATTTATTCCTGACTCTAGGCCCAGAAGCATGCCCCATGGCTTCCAGGGCACCAGATTTAGCAGCAGAAAGACTTGGATTTAAATGTTACCTCAGTCACTTAATAACTGTGTGACCCTGGGTAACCTATGCTTCAGTTTCCTCATCTGCAAAATGAAAAGGTTGTACTCCCTGGTCTGAAATCCCTTCTAATTCTAAAACTAAGATGTTATGATAAGTCATTTGTCCTTTCTCAGATTGTTTCCTTATCCACAAAATGGGAATAATACCGTATGTCATACTTCACAATATCTCTGTGTGAAGTAAATGATACAAGAAACATAGCGTGGTCTGCAAAATTTTTTTTTTAATTTGGTCTGCAAATCTTACAGTGATATACACACACATGTATGTATGTATGTTATTATGACACTTCATGTTTTAAAAATAACCAGAAGAAAGTAAATTTCAGTCCCTTTTAAATTACAGAATCACAGTGTTATGACATAGGAGCGCCTCTAGAGACTATCTGGTCCCTCTTTTCTGACAAATGAACCAACAAGGCCTCTCAGAGAAAGTAAATGACTTTGCAGTAGTTATACTGCTAGGAAATGTCAGAGTTGGGAAAAAGATCTGAGTCAAGATCCAGATATTCTCTAACAAAAAGTCCTTCTCTCAAGGGACAGGATGATTCTTCATTCCAGGGAATAATTACAGATTTTCATCTATATCTATCTATATGTAAATATATATAGATAGATATAGATATATATATCTACATATATATGAAACAAATATATATACATATGTGTATGTATGTATGTATGTATAAATAGACAATAAATCACAGAATTTTGTAATTAAAAAGATCCCAGAGATTACTTAGTCCAATAAGTACCTGAATCCTTTCAATTCTTTAATCTGTTACTTGCAGATTCTGGGGTGGCCAACATTACTTTGAAATAGTTCTATTTCTGGAAAAGACTTTTTCCCTCCTGTAAATGGAAACCTCCCTCTGCAACTCCAAATTACTGCTCCTTGCATGTTATATGTAAGTTTTTACTTCCGAAGATAATCTTAATGGTGAACTAGTGTAAATAGTGAATGGTGTGTGTATATAGACAGACCAGTAGATGACTAGTCTTGAGTTCCTGTTCTATTGAGCATCCTGGAAATCTATTTTGTGGCTGGTAAGCAGAACTATTTGCTGTTAATCCAAAAGAAAATTTAGCAAGAGAAGCAGTTTTGTTCTGTAGAGATGCCTAGGACAGTAAGTAAGATAGTTCCTCAACTATCCAGTTTTATCTGCATGTATCCACTCTGAGTTTCAATATAACCTTTAAGAGTTCTGCCCTTGTTTTTTTGATGTGCTAATAACATTCAAATTGACTAAACAGCACCTGCCTAAGTATCCTACTGCCATCAAATTTTTGTGCACATCTATCCTAGGTAGAATAGTGATCCACCAATCTCTGGCAAAGTAACTTTACCCTTTTGTCAGTACCATTGACAGCAATTAACCAAGAGGAAAGAAAATAGGAACATGAGAACAAGGTTAAGTAACTTAAAACAATCATCACACTAATGTGAAATTAACCATATCAAAAAAAAATCTAATTAGAGATAAAACAACTAGTTAGAGATAAAAACAGATTTCAACATGTATCCAGTAGCATTTGAATAACCGAGACTTTGACCTATAATTTAATTCAGTAAATATTTTAAAATGCCTTATTTGTTCAAAGTACTGTGCGAAGCAATAGGCAAAAACACTTAATACTCATGTGATCTATTACTGGAAATACGTAGAAATCATTTCAATTTGTTATTCAGGATAAAAGACGTGACAATGAGGATAAATAAAAACTACAGATAGACAATAATATCATTTTTGAGAATTGTGGTTTCAACTTCTTCCCCTAAGAGCTTTTGAAAGAGTAGCTAATAGACATCAAAACTGAATTAATTGAATTATGTCTGTTCACTATTACTCCCATCTGTTCTTTAAAAAATGTGGTAATAATGAACGGAAGGACCAAAAAACTGACAGCATGTAGAAGTAAAGAAGAAATTAGAGACAGGGTTAATTTAACTGGATATTCCTAAGACACCCAAGAGCAGTATAAAAATGACTACTGCAATAGAAGCACTCAATAAATCTTATCACAAAAATTCTATTAAATCTGCAATTAAAATTACAAAGTTCACCAGGTAAAAAAATCAATCTAGCAGTCCACTCATCACAATATACAATTAAATGCCCAAGACTGTAAAATGTTAAATGACATATATATGTGTGTGTATATATATATATAAAAAACACCTTAATATTAGGTATAAATTTATAAAGATTTGTAAACAGCCCATCTTTAATCTAGAGGCCTTGTTATTGAAGAGGGAAGATACAAATAATTTCTGTTAAAGACTAAATGAAAATTTTCCTTTAAACAATATCAGTATATTTCTGCTCCCTTAAATCAAAGATCCACAATGAGTCCCCAGTGCTAAGAAAATCAATTCTAAAAATTTAATCCTAGAATTCAAGAGCTTCTGTAATGTGGTCTCAGCTTACATATATTTGATCTCAGTCTCAAAATGAAGAAAGGTTTTAACTTTCTCACATTATTTACTTTTCCCCAAATTTGTTTAGTATTTGCTTCATTTTATTTTCACTTCATTTGTAATCTGAATTATAAAATGTTGGAGATGATATTGTCCAAACCTTTCATTTTCTAAATGAGGATGCTGGGGCATAAAGAAGTAAAGCTAAAGTAAGTAGCTAAAGTTACAACTAGGATTTAGAGTTTTCTTGTCTGTTCCCACGTAGAAGAGATCATTATACATGGCAACGACAAGACTATATGATGATCAATTCTGATGGACGTGGCTCTCTTCAACAATGAGATGATTCAAATCAGTTCCACTTATTCGGTGACAAAGAGAGCCATTTCAACCCAGAGAGGACTGTGGGAACTGAGTATGGAATACAACATAGCATTCTCACTCTTTCTGTTGTTATTTGCTTGTATTATGTTTTCTTTCTCAGTTTTTCTTTTTTTTTTCCTTTTTGATCCGATTTTTCTTGTGCAACAAAATAACTGTATAAATATGTATACATATATTGGATCTAACATATATTTAACATGTATTGGACTACCTGCCAGCTAGGGTTGAGAGAGTGAGGGGAAAGAGGGGAAAATTTGGAACAAAAGGTTTTGCAAGGATCAATGTTGGAAAAATTACTCATGTATAGGTTTTGTAAATAAAAAGCTTTAATAAAAAAAAAAAAAAGAATCTTTTGTATGACATGGGAGGAGACACTGGCACAAGACTGCGTGCCCTCATCAGATTACTTGCTCTGCATTAAAAGAAAAGCAGAACAGAATTAGCCCAAAGGAAATGAGAAATATCCAAAATTAGAGAAGCTATATCAAATGTTCATATGTTTTATTTGTGTTTGATCTGTGGCAGAGCATTCCAAGCTCATATTGGTCTGATCAGTCACAGTGAGATACACTAACTTGATTCTAACATAGGGATGTCATTTTGGTTTTCTTCGAAAACAAAGGACAACAGCAAATACACAGCACTGAATAAAAAAAGCAAAGATATGGTTATGTGATAGGAACAAGAGCAAGGGATTACAAATGGATAACCTAAGTGCTTCACTCACCCTCATATGTCTAAAAATTATAACTGAATCATCAATCATAAGAGTGCAGGATCACAGGACAGAAGCTAAAGACTCTACTAAGAAAGAATAAAGATTAAAAAAATAAAGGACCCAAGACAAAGCCCTAGAATTATATTTTTGTTGGATCATCACCCAATAAAAGAGACTGCATATCTAAGAGGAAGTGAAAAGTATCAAAAAAAACTATTAAAATCTGTAAACCCTGAGTCTAATTTAGATCTCAACCTGAGCGTAGGAACCAATGTGATATAACATCATAATTCCTTTTCTACTAAATTTATTTTTTCTTTGCTTGAAATCTGAAAAATTCTCTTGAAAATTTTTTAGAAAAAATGTTATAGAAATAACAATTTATGGGCTAGATCATTTCTATGATCTAAATCAATTCTAAAGTTATTTGATTACATAATATACCTATTTATATAAAAATTCAGCTGACTTTACAAAGCATACAACATTGTATTGCTTTTAGTGAATTCATATGGCAATGCTGGCACTGGCATGTGTGTACTGAATGATGAGATGCTAACATGGCATAGTAGAAAAGATGATAAAGGGATAGAACTATCCTAATTTTAGATCCCCAATGACTAGAGTTATAACATGTCTAACCAACAAAATGCAAGATTCTCAAGATAAATATATATAATATATTATTTATATTTATTATATATTACATTATATATATAATATATAATAATGAATATCATTATTACTATTTTTGAAGAGAACAAATGGCATCGTGGGGTATCTTTCTTGCCATGAATTGGATTTAAGTGACACAGAGCTGCACAAAGTGTCCCTCTCTCTTCAAGAGTAATCTAGTTCCATTGGCAAGACAAAATTGTTGTCTTTGATGTCTAAACAAGTTCTAGGTACCCTACAGTGCCTGCTTCAGCTATCTTCATGGTCACTGGAATAAACCTATCCATTCTACCAGGGGAAACCTTCACAGCTCCCTAATTCACCAAAGGGGCTGAGGCCTGTCAGTTTTATTCAACCTAGTTCAGCCTGCCTGCCAAGAAAGGTTTTACCACGATGTAGTTACTATGCAGGCTACACCTTCTGGAGCCACAAGTGAGATTTCTGAGACAGGTAAATACCAAAGATGAATGAGAAGCTCAAAAAGGTCATCTGGGTGGCACAATGGATAGTGCTAGGTTTGGAGTCAGAAAGACATGAATTTAAATCTGACCTAAGAGACACTTACTATGTGACCCTGGACAAGTCACTTAATCTTGTTTGTCTCAGTTTCTTCATCTGTAAAATGAGCTGGAGAAGAAAATGGTAAACCACTCCAGTATCTTTGCCAAGAAAATACCAAATGGGATCACAAAGAGATGGACATGACTGAAACAACTGAATAGCAACAAAAAAATACTAGTCTTCCAGGAATACCCCCATGACCCAATGATAAATATTATAGAAATAAGAAAATTATATAAAAAGAAAAGAATAGGAAAAATAATAGAAAAGCATAAAAATGGTAACTATGGCTTGGATATAAAAGCTTTGGATAGATTCAGTTTTAGCCTGTTAATAATTTATTTTAATAAATGGTTTAAAGATCTTTTTTTTTAATAAAAGAAATGAGTACTACAAGAAAAACTTGGAAAAGAAATAAAGTTACAAAAGAGGAGTTTAGTAAATGAATAACAAAATTACAAAACCTTGCCTAAGAAATATACCTCCTGAAAATTAGAGTTGACTAAATAGAAGCCAATTACTCCATATGACAAGAAATAATAAAACAAAATCAAAAGACTTGAAAAAATACAAGAAAATATAAATTATCTCACAGGAAAAACAACTGACCTGGAAAAGAGCAAGAAGGAAAAATTTAAGAATCACCAGACTACCTGAAAGATATGGCCAAAACAAGAATCTACATATTATAGTTCTTTTTTTTAAAATAGTTTTTAAAATTTTTCCTAAGAGCAATCCATGAGCTTTTTAGCATTCATTTAAAAACATTTTAATAATAGCTTTTTAATTTTCAAAAAACATGCAAAGATAGTTTTCAACATTCATCCTTACAAAACCTTGTGTTCCAAATTTTTTCTCCTTCTATTACCCCATTCCTAGGGAAAGCCCTAGACAGCAAGTAATCCAATATTATTTAAAAGAATTAGCAAACTATACATAGTAAATTTACAACTTCATGTACAATCTTTTTTATATAAATGCTTGTTTTATTCCATAAATTATGATAAAGTCAATTTTAAATTTTTAAAAAATTATTTAATTGAATATGCTAAAATAAAGTCTAAATCTCCTTAAAAGTTACTATATTCTCCTGTCTTTTTTAATAGCTTTTTATTTTCAAAATATATGCAGATAGTTTTCAACACATTCACCACCCTTGCAAAACCTTGTTTTCCAACTTTTTTTTCCTTCCTTTTCTCCCACTCCCTGCCCTAGACAGCAAGTGATCTAATATATGTTAAAGATGTGCAATTCTTATATACATATTTCCATAATTATCATAGCATTAATTTTTACAAGATTTTGAGTTCTAGATTTTCTTCCTTCCTCCCCTTCCCTCTTCCTAAAATGTTAAGCAATCTGATATAAGTTATATATATGCAATTATGCAAAATATTTTTCCAAATTAGTCACAGGTGTGAAAGAAGATACAGATCAAAAGGAAAAAAAAACACAAAAAAGTAGGGAAATGTATCTTTGAACGTGCATTCAAAGTCTATCAGTTTTTTATCTGGATGTGGGTAGCATTTTCCATCATGGGTCCTTTGTACTTGTCTTGGATCACTGTGTTGATAAGAACTAAGCAATTCATAGATCATCCTACAATGTTACTGATACTGTGTATAATAATATTTTCTTGGTTTTCATTTAGCATCAGTTTGTATAATTCTTTTCAAATTTTTTTTAAAAAAATTTCCTTCTCATTATTTCTTATTGCATACCAATATTCCATATACCACAGTTTGTTCAGTCATTCTCTAATTTATGTGCATCCTGTCAACTTTCAATATTTTGCTACCATGAAAAAAGCTGCTATAAATATTTTTAAATTTTGCAGGTGCTTTTCCCATTTTTATGATCTCTGGGATAAAGGTCTACTAATGATACTGCAGGATCAAAGGGTATACATAATTTGGTAAATCTGACTTCCAAATGCAAGACTCAAGAGAAGCATTAAAAAGTAAGCAGGAAAGAGAAATCATAAGGAACCTAATGTTGAACTGTTTTCATTCCTACATGGGATACCAATAATTTTAACTTATAGGAATTTCCTCATTATTCAAGCAATTAGGAGGAGTATATATAGGATAGGAGTTGAATATGATGGGATAACATCTAAAAAATAAAACTAAAAAGTGAGAAAGAAGGAAAAGGGAAAGGTAGAATGGGATAAATTATATCACATAAGAGGCAAGAAAGAGCTTTTACATTAGAAAGTAAGATGGGGGTGGGCAGAGCCAAGATGGCGGAGAAGGCACACACGGCTTTCTAAGCTCTCTCATTCCCCTCATAACCAACTATTTTATCCAGCCTCAGAAATGGCTCTTCACTGCTTAAATTCATGAAGATCAGAAGGATACAACTTACCTGCTGAAGAAAAGGTTTGTCCTGAGGGGGGCCAGGAACAGACTAGCACAGGTAGTGAGAGACTAGCGTCCTGAGCAGACCAGGAGCGGGGGTGATCTCTGTGGCTAGAGAAGTTATAGAGACCACTCTGCTATAGGCTAACTGCTCTGCCTTGATTACAAAGCAGTAAACTGGCAGAGAAATTAAAGCCTGGAACAGAGGGTACTCTAAAAAAAACGTCAGAACCTAACATTGGTTACCTCAAACCCGGAGGTAACTCAGGAGACTGAAACGCAGCCCTGCAGCCACATCCTGCAGTTCACACGCTTTTGTGGGGGCAGTTACAAACCCACACGCAGGGGGGCACGGCCTGGGCAGCCTCTAATTAGCACAGTGGGGGGCTCAGCCTGGGGCAATAGAACTTCCCCAACAGGACTGTGCTTCCTGGAGCAAAGACACTTCTGGTCCCTACAAATCCATTCACTGCTCAACGGCTAATACCCACAGCAGGATTTGGCTTGGGATACTGAAACTCTCACTGCTCAGCTTCTAGCCCTAGGGCAGTCATTATCTCACACAGCCGAGTTCTTGGCAGGGCACTTTCCCAGCTCTGCCCTTCGGGCCTGACTTACTTCCAGGTGGGGAACTCTTTCCCAGAGCACTCCAGTACCTCCTGCTTTTTGCAGCCGGTTAGCAGGACAGCTACCCACCCATACACCTCTCACTGTTCTGCAGAGGAAGCTGGTAACCTCCTGGCCCTGAAGGCAGACCCTACAGGCTTTAACAAAATATGTAAGAAAATCAAAAGGACAATTGATAGTTTCTACTCAGAAAGAGAACAGCTTTTCAACCCTGAAGAGACTAATAGCAGACAGTCTCCAGACAATTGTTGCTCCCCAATACAAAAGGCTATCCTAGAAGAGACTATTAAAAATCTTAAAAGAGAATTAGAAGAAAAATGGGGAAAGGAAAGAGAAGCTATGTAAGAGAGTACAGAAAAGACATATAACTCACTAAAAGAAAAATTTGACAAAGTGGAAAAAGAAAACAACTCCCTGAAATGTGAACTGGAAAAGGTAAAAAACTCCCAAGAAGTGCAGGGAAACAGAATTTGTGAATTGGAGAAAGAAAATAACTCACTAAAAAAAATTAGTGAAATGGAAAAAAATTCCATAGAGCAAAATGACTCATTTAAAAACTCAATTGGACATATACAAAAAGAAGCAAAAAAAGCTAATGAAGAAAATAACATGCTAAAAATCAGAACTGAACAAATAGAAATGACTGACTCATTGAGACAGGAAGAATCAGTCAAGCAAAACCAAAAAAATGAAAGATTGGAAAAAAATGTTAGAAAAAACAACAGACCTGGAAAATAGATCAAGGAGAGAAAACCTAAGGATCATCGGACTACCCGAAAATTATGATGAAAAAAAGAGCCTAGATACTATTGTACAGGAAATTATTAAAGAGAACTGCCCAGAAGTAATAGAACCGGAAGGTAAAATAGGCGTGGAAAGAATCCATCGAACACCTTCTGAAAAAGACCCTAAAATAAAGACTCCAAGGAATATTGTGGCCAAACTTCAGAATTTTCAGATTAAAGAAAAAATTCTACAAGCATCCAGGAAAAAACAGTTCAAATACCAAGGTGCCACAATAAGGGTCACACAAGATCTGGCTGCCTCAACATTAAAGGATCGAAGGGCCTGGAATTTGATATTCCGAAAGGCAAAAGAACTTGGAATGCAGCCAAGAATAAACTACCCAGCTAAGCTGAGCATTTTTTTCCATGGAAGAAGATGGACATTTAATGAAACAGAGCAATTCCATCTGTTTCTAAAGAAAAAACCAGACTTAAACAAAAAATATGATCTCCAACAACAGGACTCAAGACAAGTAGAAAAAGGTAAAAGGAACTCTTGAGAACTGTATTTCAGTTGTGGATATACATAAAAATCACATGTATAATTTGATTTTACTGATATAGCATAAAAAAGGGAAGTAGAAATGGAAAGGGGATAGTGTCAGAAAAAGTGGAAAGGGGAGATAAAAAGAGGGAAACTTCATGCGTCGATGAGGCAAAGGAAACCTATCATATCTGAGGGAACTTAGAGAGGGGAAGGAACATTGTGCGAATGTTACTCTCATCAGAGTTGGCTCAAAGAGGAAATAATTGACACATTTGTTTTACAGAGAATCTTCTCTCACCTCATTAAAAAGTGGGAGAGGAAAAGGGAAAAGGAAAAACAGTAATAAGGGAAGGGTACAAGAAAGGGGAAGGAATTCAAAGGGAGGAGAGAAGGATAGTAAAGAGGGAGAGCTCGGTGACACAAGTGGGACCAATAAGTTTAATACTAAGGAAGTGGGTAAGGAGGGAAAGAAAAAGAAAAGCATAATCTAGGGATATTAGGATGGCAGGAAATACAGAATTAGTAATCTTAACCGTAAATGTGAATGGGATGAACTCCCCCATAAAGAGGAGGCAGATAGCAGACTGGATCAAAAGTTGGAACACTACAATATGTTGTTTACAGGAAACACATTTAAAACAGGGAAATACATACAGAGTAAAGGTAAAAGGCTGAAGCAGAATCTATTATGCTTCAGGTGAAGTCAAAAAAGCAGGGGTAGCCATCCTTATCTCAGATCAAGCAAAAGCAAAAATTGATCTAATTAAAAGAGATAAGGAAGGAAACTATATCTTGCTAAAAGGTACTATAGACAATGAAGCAATATCAATATTAAACATATATGCACCAAGTGATATAGCATCTAACTTCCTAAAGGAGAAGTTAAGAGAGTTGCGAGAAGAAATAGACAGCAAAACTATAATAGTGGGAGATCTCAATCTTGCACTCTCAGATTTAGATAAATCAAATCACAAAACAAATAAGAAAGAAATTAAAGAGGTAAATAGAATATTAGAAAGACTAGGTATGATAGATCTCTGGAGAAAATTGAATGGTGATAGAAAGGAGTATAGTTTCTTCTCAGCAGCTCATGGAACCTACACAAAAATTGACCATATATGGATGAAATCCCTGCTAGGTGGAGTGAGAAAATAGCTAGATCCACAGATGCTCCTGCATGGGCCAGGTTGCCTGCTAGAGGAGGGTAGACTGTTCATCCGGTTCCAGCACCAGCTTCAACTGTTGAAGATGCTAGAAGGAGAAGGAATGATGGTGGTAGCAGTCAGAAACTCATATTGTTTATTCGAGGAAATGCTATATCAGGAGCCCCAATTATTAGGGGAACCAGTCAGTTACCGAAGCCCCCAATTATAATGGGTATAACTATAAAGAAAATTATTACAAAGGCATGGGCTGTTACCATAACATTATAGATCTGGTCGTCACCGATAAGAGTACCTGGTTGGCCCAGTTCTGCTCGGATTAGGAGGCTTAGGGCTGTGCCAATTATGCCTGCTAAGGCGCCGAATAGTAAATAAAGATTTCCGATGTCTTTATGGTTTGTAGAGAAAAGTCATCGAGTAATGAACATAGGTAAAACATGAGGATAAGCATTGAACTGTAAATTCAAAGACAGAGATAGAATCTCTTTTTACCAGAGTGATAAATTGAAGCCAAATGTTGAGGCACTTAGCTGTTAACTAAGAAGTAGGGGGATAAAAACCCTCCAGTTTAGAGGTAAAGGCAGTTTATTGAGACTACCCCTGGGACTCCCTGCCTTTTCTTTCTTCCGAGTTGGGGAGTCTCTGGATGACTTCAAAGGCTAGATGATTTAACACCTGCTTAATGCTTTGAAGGCCCTTTGATCTAGTTTGAACCCAAGCCTTTTAGTGGCTCTGAAGTATATATTACTTTGAATTGCATATTCGAAGAAGTAGCTTAAGTGCTACCCGGGCTTGTTTGGAGAACTTAGCTTAATTAAAGTGTTCGATTTGCGTTTGATTAATGCGAGATAAAATCTTGTAGTTCTTAGTTAGGAGAGTGTAATGAATAGTGGGGTTAGGGGGAGTAGGAGGCTAGAGATTACTGTGGTTATTGGAATTAGTATAGTAGTTTGTATTGAGTTATTATATCATTGTATTTTAGAATTATTGGTGGATGGAAATATGGTAAGGCTGGATGCATAGATGAGTCACATATAGAAGAAAAGGTTTAGTGATGTTGCCATTATTAATTAGTTCTTGTAAGACAAGTCATTTAGGTATGAAGCCGGTGAGAGGTGGTAGGCCTCCTAGGGATAGGAGGTTAAGAAGGATGATGATGGTTGCTGTAGCTGATTTGTTTCATAGACCCCCTAGGGATTTGATTTTGGTAGTGTTTGATAGGTTGAGGGTTAGAAATATAGTTAGAGTAGCTATAACATAGATAGAAAGGGTTAGGACGGTTAGGGTGGGATTAATTTGTACGATGATTACTATTCAGCCTATGTGGGCAATGGAGGAGTAGGCTAGAATCTTTAGTAGGTGGGTTTGATTAAGGCCACCTCAACCTCCTACTAAGGTGGATAGAATTGCTAGGATGCCTAGGATTTTTATGTTGAGGTGGGGGGCGATCTGGAAAAGAATAGCCGTAGGGGCAAATTTTTGTCATGTTAAAAGGATTATTCCGGTTAGGAGGCAGGATTCCTTGTGTTACTTCTGGCACTCAGAAGTGGAAGGGGGCAAGACCTAGTTTGATAGCCAGGGCTAAAGTTATTGAAAGAGAGGCTCAATTATCTGTAAGTTGAAGTAGGGCTCATTGGTTTGTTGATCATGCTTTATAAATGATAGCGAATATTATTACTATAGAGGCAGTGGCTTGTGTGAGGAAGTATTTTGTGGCTGCCTCGGTGGCTCTTATGTTGTTCGGGGCGGTTATTATGGGGATGATAGCTAATGTGTTAATTTCTAATCCCATTCAGGCTGTGAATCAGTGGTTGCTGAAATGGGTTAGGCAGGTTCAGATAAAGAGGCTTAGTGTTAAAATGATGAGAACATAGGGAGACATTAGTATGGGAAGGGTGTGAACCAAAATTTTCTGGGTATGGGGCCGATAGCTTATTTAGCTGACCTTACTAGGATGTGGTGTAATGGGAGCACAAAGGGTTTTGAGTTCTTTGGTATAGGTTCGAGTCCTGTTGTCCTAGAAATAAGGGGGCTTGCACCCCTATTTTTTATCCTATCAAGATAATTCTTTTGTCAGACATATTTCTATATTTGTGGAGGAATGCAGGATAGAGCGATTGGTAGGGAGATAAATCAATAAGTTGATTTGATTTATAAGTTGATTGATTTATGCATGATTTGATTGATTTATGCATGATTTAGCATAAAGCATAAATCATAAGCCAAAGTTATGGGTAGGAAATTTTTTCATAGGAGGTGTATTAGTTGATCGTAGCGGAATCGTGGGTATGATGCTCATACTCATAGAAAAGCTATGGTGAGGAGTGTTTTTAGTATGAATGATGTGTTTAGGTGGGATAAGCTTGGTGTAAGGGAGGGCCCTAGGAATAGAATAGTTGTGATAGCATTTATAGCTATGATGTTTGCATATCCTGCTAGGAAGAATATAGCGAAAGGACCAGCAGCGTATTCTACATTAAAGCCGGATACTAGTTTGGATTCTCCTTCGGTTAGATCAAAGGGTGCTCGGTTTGTTTCTGCTATTGTAGAGATATATCATATTATGGCAAGAGGTCATGTTGTAACAATTAATCAGAAGTTTTCTTGGGTGATTGATATTGTTTTTAGTGTAAATGATCCGTTGATTAGCAAGATTGATAAGAGAATGATAGCTAAGGAGACTTCTTATGAGATGGTTGGTGCTACTGCTCCTAGAGCTCCAATTAAGGCATATTTTGAGTTAGAGGCTCATCTTGATCACAGGATTGAGTAAACTGATAGGCCAGATAGGGATAAGACGAAGATAAGTCTGAGGTTAAGGTCTAATAGGGTATTGGGTATAGGTAGGGGGGTTCAAATTGTTAGGGCAATGGAGAGGGCTAGAATGGGGGCAATAATAAATATTGAGATGGAAGAGTTTAGTGGGCGAAGGGGTTCTTTTGTGAATAGTTTTACGCCAAGCGAATGGTTGTAGGCCATTGGACCTACAATATTTGGCCTTTTCGAATTAGATGTAGCCTAACACTTTGAGTTCAATAAGTGTTAGGAAAGCTACTGCTAGGAGAATTGGGATAATATAGAGTAGAAGATTTATTGTAAACATTTATTAAAAAGAGGGTTTGAACCTCTGGGAGTAAAGGTTTAAACTTTATGCAATTACCAGCTCTGCCATCTTAACAACCCTGTTCTTGGGGGCACATAAATTGATTTAGTATATTTAGATTGATTCATATGTTGGCTCTAAGGCTTATTGGGGATGTTGGCCCTATTTCTCTTCTCCTTTCGTACTGGGAGAAATGAATTTACAGATAGAAACCGACCTGATTCTCCGGTTAACTCAGATCACGAGGACTTTAATCGTTGAACAAATGAACTTTTAATAGCGGGTTACCATTTGGGTGTCCTGATCCAACATCGAGGTTGTAAAACCCTAATTTTCGATATGGGCTCTCAAATAGGATTGTGCTGTTATCCCTGGGGTAACTTGTTCCGTTGATCAAAAGATGGGTCAATTACTGGTATTGTTACACTTAGATTCGTTAATCTGAGTTATATTCATTCAGAGGTTATTTTATGCTCCGAGGTCACCCCAACCAAAGACTACAACTTGGCTTATAATGGGTTGTTCCAGTAGGTTATGTTGGTATTTGTTGAGTTATGCGACTTAAGCTCCACAGGGTCTTCTCGTCTTGTATAAGCATTCCCATTAGGACATAAAGACCTCAAAATTAAATGCAGGAAGGCAGAAATAGTAAATGCTTTCTTTTCAGATCACAATGAAATAAAAACTACATTCAACAAAAAGTTAGGTGTAAATAGATCAAAAAGTAATTGGAAACTAAATAATCTCATCTTAAAGAATGATTTGGGAAACAGCAAATTATAGACACAATTAATAAATTCACCAAGATAATGACAACAGTGAGACATCATACAAAATTTGTGGGATGCAGCCAAAGGGTAATAAGGGGAAACTTTATATCCTTAGAGGCCTAATTGAAAAAATAGAGAAAGAGAAGGTCAATCAATTCTGGCAAACTAAAAGCTAGAAAAGACCAAATTAAAACCCCAATCAATTAATAAACTTGAAATTCAAAATTAAAAGGAGAAATTAATAATATTGAAACTAAAAACTATTGAACAATAGATAAACAAGAGTTGGTTTTATGAAAACAATAAAATTGATAAAACTTTGATAAATCTGATTAGAAAAAGGAGAGAGGAAATCAAATTAGTAGTCTTAAAAATGAAAAGGGAGAACTTTCCACCAATGAAGAGGAAATTAAGAAATAATAAGGTTACTTTGCCCAACTTTTAAGCAATAAATTTGATAACCTAAACAAAACGGATGACTACCTCCAAAAATATAGGCTTCCCAGATTATCAGAGGAGGAAGTAATGCTTAAATAGTCCCATTTCAGAAAAAGAAATCAAGCTATTAATCAACTCCTAAAAAATCCCAGGACCAGATGGATTTAATGAATTCACCAAACATTCAAAGAACAATTAGTCCCAATGCTTTAATAAACTATTTGAAAAAGTAGGAATGAAGGGTCCTACCAAATTCCTTTTATGACACAGACATGGTATTGATACCAAACCAGGTAGGTTGAAAACAGAGAAGAAAATTATAGACCAATCTCCCTAATGAATATTGATGCTAAAATCTTAAATAAAATATTAGCAAAAAGACTACAGAAAATCATCCCCCGGATAATACACCACGATCAAGTAGGATTTATAACAGGTATGCAGAGCTGGTTCAATATTAGGAAAACTATCAGCATAATTGGCCATATTAATAACCAAATTAGCAAAAACCATATGATCATCTCAATAGATGCAGAAAAAGCATTTGATAAAATCCAACATCCATTCCTATTAAAAACACTTGAGAGTATAGGAATAAATGGACTTGTCCTTAAAATAATCAGTAGTATCTATTTAAAACCAGCAGTAAGCATCATATGTAATGGGGACAAAATGCAACCATTCCCAGTAAGATCAGGAATGAAACAAGGTTGTCCACTATCACCGTTACTATTTAATATTGTATAAGAAATGCTAGCTTTGGCAATAAGAGCTGAGAAAGAGATTAAAGGAATAAGAATAGGCAATGAGGAAACCAAATTATCACTCTTTGCTGATGATATGATGGTATACTTGGAGAACCCGAGATTCTACTAAAAGTTATTAGAAATAATCCACAATTTCAGCAAAAGTTGTGGTTATAAAATAAACCCACATAAGTCATCAGCATTCTATATATTCTCAATAAATCCAAAGTCAGAGTTACAGAGAAATTCCTTAAAGTAACTACTGAGATAAAAAATTTAGGAATCTATCTGCCAAGGGAAAATCAGAAACTTTATGAACAAAACTAAAAAGACTTTCCAACAATTAAGTGTGATTTAACCAACTGGAAAAATATTAAATGCTCTCGATAGGGTGAGCAAATATAAAAGACAATACTACCTAAACTAATCTATTTATTTAGTGCTATACAATCAGACTTCCCAAAAACTATTTTGATGACCTAGAAAAAATAACAACGAAGTTCATATGGAAAAACAAAAGGTCAAGAATTTCAAGAGAATTAATGAAAAAAAAATCAAATGAAGGTGACCCAGCTTCTAAAATTATATTATAAGGCAGCGGTTACTAAAACTATCTGGTATTGGCTAAGAAAGAGACTAGTTGATCAATGGAACAGATTAGGTTCAAAGGACAAAACAGCCAATAACTTTAATTATCTAGTGTTTGACAAACCCAAAGACCCCAGTTTTTGGGATAAGAATGCATTATTTGACAAAATTGCTGGGAAAATTGGAAATTAGTAGGACAGAAACTAGGATTGACCCACATTTAATAATGCAAAAGATAAAAAATGGGTTCAATGATCTAGATAAAGAATGAGATCATAAATAAATTGGAAGAGCATAGGATAGTTTACCTCTCAGACCTGTGGAAGAGGAAGGAATTTATGACCAAAGAAGAACTAGAGATCACTACTGACAAAAATTGAAAATTTGATTATATCAAATTGAAAAGTTTTTGACAAACAAAAATAATGCAGACAAGATTAGAAGGGAAACAAAAAACTGGGAATACATTTATTTCAGTCAAAGGTTCTGATAAAGGACCTTTCCAAAATATATAGATAATTGACTCTAATATATCACAAATCAAACCATTCTCTAATTGATAAATGTCAAAGGATATGAACAGACATTTTCAGATGATGAAATTAAACTATTACTACTCATATGAAATGTGTTCCAAATCACTATTGATCAAGAGAAATGCAAATTAAGGCAACTCTGAGATACCACTATACACCCTTCAGATTGGCCAGAATGACAGGAAAAGATAATGCGAATGTTGGAGGGATGGGAAAACAGGGACACTTTGATACATTATGTGGAATTGTGAACACATCCAGCCATTCTGGAAGCAATTGAACTATGCCCAAAATTATCCAAAATGTGCATACCCTTTGATCCAGCAGTGTCTCTACTGGGCTTATACCCCAAAGAATACTAAAAAGGGAAAGGGACCTCTATGTGCCAAAATGTTTGTGGCAGCCCTGTTTGTAGGGCTAGAAGCTGGAAATGAATGGATGCCACAATTGGAGAATGTTGGAGAAATTGTGGTATATGAATTTATGAATATTATTGTTCTGTAAGAAAGACCAGCAGGACGAAAACAGAGAGGATTGGCTAGACTTACATGAACTGATGCTGAGGAAATGAGCAGAACCAGGAGATCATTTATACCTCAAAACGATACTGTAGGAGGATGTATTCTGATGGAAGTGGATTTCTTCAACAAGACAAGATCTAACTTATTTCATCCGATCAAGGATGGACAAGAGCTACACCCAAAGAAAGACCACTAGGAATGAAGTAAACCGCTTGCATTTTTGTTCTTTTCCCAGGTTATTTATACCTTCTAAATCCAATTCTCCCTGAGCAACAAGAAAACTGTTCGGTTCGCACACGAATTTATCCAAGATTCTACCATAATCATTTAATGTATAGGACTGCTTGCCATCTGGGGGAGAGGGTGGAGGGAGGGAGGGGAAAAATCGGAACAGAAGTGAGTGCAAGGGATAATGTTGTAAAAAATTACCCTGGCATGGGTTCTGTCAATAAAAAGTTGAAAGAAAGAAAAGAAAGAAAAGAAAGAAACAAAGAAAGAAAGAAATATGGGGTATATAAATTCGCACTGGAATTGACTCAAAGGAAAAATACACACATTCAAGTGGGCATAAAAATTTATCTTACCCTATAGGAAAGTAGGAGAGGAAGAAGAGAAGACAGAGAGTAGTGCTCATAGAAATAAATAGGGAAGCATAATCAAAAGCAAAACATTTTTGAAAAGGGAAATGGTGAAAGGAAGAGATAGTAGAATAGGGGAAATAGGATTAGCAATTATAAATGTGAAGAAAAAATTTTGAAGCAAAATTCTCTGATAAAGCAAATTTCATCTTTCATACAAAAAAAGAGTTAAATTTATGAAAATAAGGGCTATTCCCCAAATGACAAATGATGGAAAAATATGAAGTCAGTTTTCAGATGAAGTAATCAAAATTATCTATAGCCACATGAAAAAATGTTCTAAATTCTAAGTTCTAAAAAAATGATCTAAATTACTACTGATTGGAAAAATGCAAATTAAAACAATACTGAGGTACTACTAATGTAGATACAGCCTTCTCTCATCCTCACATTCTTAATCTTCAATATCTCCCTACTTACTGGCTACTTCCCTACTTGTCAATATGCCCATATCTCTCCCATCCTCAAAAAATTCTGAAGCCTTATGCTTGCTAATAATTATCCTTTCTTCTGCCTTTTGAGGATAAACTCTTTAAGAAGGCCTGCTGAAATAGGTAACTTTTCTCTCCTCTCAGTTTCTTCTGAACCTCCTAAAATTCAGTTTCTGATATCATTATCCCACTGAAATTGCTGTAGTAACTGGTTTTTCGTTGCCAAATTCAATGGCCTTTTTCTCAATCCTCATTATCTTTGACCTCTCTGGAGTCTCTGCACTGTCAAGTCGCCCTCTTTTCCATATTCCCTTCTCTCTGCGTTTTTGAGACACCACTTTCTCCTACTTCTATTAGTTATCATACTTCAACAGTTCAGTTTCTGTAGTTAGATATTCATCTAAGCCATGCTCTGTCATGGGTTCTCTTCTCTATCCAGAGTTACTACTACATTTGGCGAGCTCATTATTATCCATGGTTTTAATTATCATATCTATTCTGGTGATTCTCAAATCTTCCTATCTTGCCTTACTGCCTTCAGTTATCTCAAACTGGGTCTCTAGCAAACTTTAAACTCAACATGTCCAAAAATTATTTCATTATTTTTTTCTTCCCCTTCCAAACTTCCCCATTACTGTAAAGGACTAAATCATTCTTCCAGTCCTTTATAGACTCACAACATGGGAGTTATCCTGGATTCCTCAACTATCTTTCACCATCCTTTTATCCAAAAACTACAATGTCTCTCAAATATACCCTCTCTTCTCCTATAATACTGTCTCCAATCTGATGCAACAGACTATTTCAATAACCTAACAGTGAGTCTATTTGCCACTACCATCTGGAAAGATATTAGGAGATACCCTGGTTTTCCAGAGTTAAGGCCTAGCAAGCAGGCAGTGTCTTGAACTTGACATAACAACAATCCTTTGCATTTACCTTCTGGATGATCTCACCCTCTGGCAAAATGACAATTTTTAATATTGCTTTGATTCCTATTTCCCAATGACCTAGGGGCCAGAAGTAGTTAACATGCTGCAACAGAAAGTGATCAATCAAAATCTCCTGACATGCTAACAATTCCTGAATTCCTATTCTAATAACTGCTAAGTGAACCAAACCAGATGCTTCACTCCAGTTCCCACCATGGCTAACTCTGGTTCTGTATCCTACTGAATGATCACCAGGCTCAACAACACTAACAACCTGAGACAATCAAAAGACTCAACAATTCCAATAACTTAGAGACTGTTCCTCAAGATGGAACTTGTCCCAAGAAATGTCAACTGTTTACTCAAGATTACATTGGGTCCTGCCTTCTTGTGGTTTTCATGTACAAAAGCCCTATCCTTGTAGGGCTCCTCCTCTGGAAGATGTATTTCTACTTGCAATTGTTTTCCTTACTTTGAAATTAAAATTCTGTTTGATGCCTGTCTCTCCAGTCCAGTTTGCTTTTTCAGCTCCAGTCACCCACAGGTCAGATACTAGTTCTAGTCCAGTTGATAAGTCCATCCTCTATTTGACTATCAAAGTAATTTTCCTAAATTGCAGTTCTAATTGTGTAACTCCCATACACAATAAACTCCAGTGGCTCCCTTCAAGATCAAAAATAAAATTCTCCGTTTGGCTTTCAAAGTCTCTCATAACCTAGACCCCTCTATTCTTCTTACACTTTATAACTTCTCCCTTCTAAGTACTCTTTCAGTAAATTAAAACCTCATCTTCTGCAATAAATCTTTCTCACATCTCTTAATTCTAGTGTCTTCCCTCTACTAATTACTTCCTGTTTATCCTGTATATAGCTTATTTGTACACATTTGAATGCTTGCTGCCTCCCTCATTAGTCTCCTGTTGGAGGGCAAGGACTTACTGACTTTGGCCTCTTTCTGCATCCCTCAGGTGCCCCCATTAGCCCAGTGCCTGACACAATCTGCAAAGAAGCATCATCAGAAAGATTTTAGGTAAATTTGTTGATGGCCTAATAATCTTCACATGGGCAGTGATAGTTTCTAATTCACCTATCTTTTCCTACAAATGCACCTTGATGACTGCTCTAAACATAGGAGGTGCAAAATAGATGTTGAATAAAATGCTTTCCTTTTATTTTTTTAACCTGGGTGACACCTCAATTCAGGAGGGAACAAAAACTCTGCATCATATAGGCTCAACACAAAGCAGTGGCAAGAGCACAGAGTTTGAAATTAAGCTATTCGTGTTCAAATCCCAAATCTGACTGGAATATGAAATATGAAAGGAATCAAACCCAACCTCACTGAGATGAGTTTCTTCATCCTCAAGAAGTAGATAAAATGCTTTTACTAATATTATAAGGTTATAATCATGAGTTTTATAAATGTGAAAATGCCATATAAATGAAATTGTTAGTACTATTAGTAGTCAAGATATTGGGAGATACTGTTTGCCAGAGATAAGGCCCAATAAGCAGGCTGTGCCCTGAGCCTGGCATAATAATGATCCTTTGTTCTTTGGATGATTCCACCCTCTGGATAGCCTCAGCCATAACAAAATCCCAGAATTTCCCACCAGCATCATGCGGTCCCTGAGCTTGGACAAGCATGAAATTCTGCTGTAAACCAAATTCCTCACATTGTTACTGCTATTAACTTGAGATCTCCACACTGCTGCAGGCACCTGCCACTAGGGGCAGTGCTCTGGTCCATGTCTGGTTACAAACTTTTCCTCACTTTAAAATTAAACAGCTGTTTGTATCCTGATTGTCTTGTCTCTAAGCTGCTCTGCTCAGCTCGGGTGAACCCACAGATTAGAAACCCGTTACTACCTAGTTGCCAATAATAAGACCAAAAAAAAAGTAAAACTTCCTATTTTGAAAAGAGGACACTAATGGATTCATGAGTCTGACAAGTTTATAAATTGATATGTGGCTGCAATAAAAACTGAAAATATGTTTGGGTATATCCTCAAGACTGGTGCTTTGGAAGTGCCTAAAAAGGTGTGTTTCATATAATGTATCATATCACTGGCTGTCTGCCTCTCATGCCTAGAATACTCTCCCTCCTCCTCCTCTTTCCTAGTTTCCTTGGCTTCTTACAAGACATAATTCAAACTGTACTTCCTTTTTTTTATTATTATTATAATAACTATTTATTGACAGAACCCATGCCAGGGCAATTTTTTTACAACATTATCCCTTGCACTCACTTCTGTTCCGATTTTTCCCCTCTCTCCCTCTACTCCCTCCCCTAAATAGCAGGCAGTCCTATATATGTTGAATATGTCGCACAAACTGTACTTTCTACAAAAGAACTTGCCCCACCCGCTCTAGGAGAGAAGCTCTTTTTAGGGATTATTTATCATTTATTTGGTATACATATTGCTTGCACATTTTCTTACCTATTATAATGTGAGTTCCTGGAAGACGGGGCCTGTTTCCAACAAAATAAATTTCTATACTGGCCATATGCAAAAATGCAAGTCTTTTTCTGAATTTTAAATCTATCACCTTCTGGTAGGAGATAGCATGATATATCTTCAATCCTCTGATTTTATAATTTATGATTCTATTCATCAGGGTTTAAAAGTCTTCCAAAGTTGTTTTTCTCTATAATAATGTTGACAAGTAAACTGTTCTCCCAGTTCTGCTGATTTCTCTCTGAATCAGATCATAAGAGCCTTTCCAGTTTCTTCAAAAAGTTAAAAGTTTTATCATCATTACTTATTACAATAATATTCCAATACATTAATATACTACAAATTTGCTTAGCCACTCCCCATGAAGAAGCTGTGTCTTTAGTTTCCAATTTGGGGCTACACAAAAAGAATTCCTATAAATATATTTGTACATAGAGATCCTTCTCCTCAATTTCTTTGGGATATGGATCTAGTGATGGTATAGCTGGGTTTAAGGGTATGAACAGTTTGGATCTTTATTTAAAAGAATACTGCTTTTTAGAAAGTCTAGACCAGCGGTCCTCAAACTTTTTAAATAGGGGGCCAGTTCACTGTCCCTCAGACTGTTGGAGGGCTGGACTATAGTAAAAACAAAAACTTTATTTTGTGGGCCTTTAAATAAAGAAACTTCATAGCCCTGAGTGAGGGGGTTAAATGTCCTCAGCTGCCGTATCTGGCCACAAGCCCGCAGACCGTAGTTTGAGGATCCCTGGACCAATTGTAATCCACAGTTCCACAGTGCACTAGAATATCTGTTTTTTTTTTAATAGTCCTCCCATATTTATGATTTTTCTCTTTTATCATCTTTACCCATGCAATTGTGTGTGAAGTGGAATTCAGATTTGTTTTAATTTTCATTTCTCTAATTATTAATACTTTGGAGCGCTGGTAGTGGTAATGAAAGATTGGATTCATTCTCAGAAAAACTGCCTGTTCATGTTTTAACTAATGCCTGGAACATATGGTAGGCACTTAAAAATATTAAATGATTAATTAACTTATCTATTTGGGAATGGCTCTTAATCTTGTAAATTTTATTCAATTATTTAGATATCTTGGATTTGAGACCTTTATCAGAGAAACTGCTTCCCCCCTCCCCCAGTTTCTGTTTCACATCTAATTTTAATTCCATAATTTTCATTTAGGCAAAAAAAAAAAAAAAAAAAAAAAAAAAAAAAAGCTACCAATTTTATATAACTGTGAGAAATGGTGAAAAGTTAAGATTTCCACTGAATGTTGCAAACGTCAAGGCAATGTAAGACAATAAGCATCACTGACCAATGGATTTTCAAAATGTGAGAAATTAGTGAAGGTTAAATATCCCCAGAACAGTTAAGTTTTAATTTCTTAGTAATCTTGAGAAAATAAGGAATTGGGGAGCTAAGGAAGGCACAGGTAACTCAGCCAATCAGAAAGAGACTTAGGTTTTTGAGAAAACCATAAACTACAATAATAGCTCATGGACCTCAAACTTATTGGAGTCAATGACCTGACTCAACCAAAGCACTAACTTGTTTAATAGGCTAACTGCATATTAAATAACACACCCAGTAGGAGTTTTTTTTTCCCCATTTTTGAATATGGGATGTATAATAATGGAGGGGGGACATTTTATAGATAGATAGATAGACAGACAGACAGATAGATAGGCTTATCAGAAAGACTGCAGTCCAGAATCGAACAGACACTCTGTTCTCCGAAGGGAAGGGACTACCCCAGCTAAAAGTCTAGCTTCTGTGCTCAGTGCTCCTTTATCCTGAAGAGGATGCAGAATCTGCTTCTGGCTAGAAATGTTAAGATGGTTCCCTAAGATTCTTCTTTAATAAATTTTCCCTGGTATCTGAATTTTAGTGTCAAGTGTGTTTCTAATAATAACCAAAATTATTCACTTTATTTTTTGTGATCCCTTTAATCATGAATTTTCCCCAAAAATCCAAATAAGTATTTTCTTCCTTGATCTTCTGATTTTATTTATGTCACCTTTTACATCTAAATCATGTATATATATGAACTTTATGTTGGCACAATATGAAATGTTAGCATCTAACAATTTTTTTGTAGTTTTCCTAATAGTTTTTGTCCAAGTGTAAGTTGTTACCCTAAGAAGTATAGTGTTTATATTTTATACAAACACCAAGTTTGTTTACTTGTTTTTGTATATTGTATAATTTTTTTCACTGACTGACCTCTGTTTTAATCATTTTTACTTTGTCGTATAGTTTGAGCTTGGGTATCAAAAGATTCTTGTTGCTGTTTTCTTTTTTCCTTTTTTTCTTGAGATTCTTGATCAAATTTATTCCTAGAGATGAATGTTATTTTTTCTGGCTCTATAAAATAATCTTCTGGTATCCTGGTAATTATCAATGTCACTTTTATTATACTATATTATATATTATTGCATAAAATTATATTAATTATATTTATTTTATCAATGACCTAGTAATATTTTCCAGTTATTTAGATGTCTTTATTTTTACAAAAAATACAACTTCATAGTTGTATTTATACAGTTTTTGGTTCTATCTTGGTAGAAACATTCTCAAATAATTTACACTTTCTAATAGTTACTTTAAATAGAATTTCTCTCTTCATATTTTCATATCCATATTTCAGGTTTTCTGAGAGATATAAAGGAATGCTAATGACTTATGTGAACATATTTTATATATTGCAACTCTGAGGATTTGTTTCAATTAATGCTAAGATTTTCAATGTAAGTCATATAATTTGAAAATAGCAATAATTTGTTTTCTCTTTCTTATTTTTATTCTCAATTTCTCTTTCTTTCACTCCTATAGCTAGTATTTCTAGGACTTTGATAATTAGTGATGATAATAATGGTCATCTTTGTTTTACCCTCATTTTACTGAAAAAAAATTCTAATTTTTTCCCATTACATATAACATATGCTCCTAACTTATTTAAATATTATTTACTATATAAAGGAAAGGTCCATTTATTCCTATGCCTTCTAGTGTTTGTTGTTTTGGTTTATTTGTTCTTTTTTTAAACATAGATAAGATATTGGATTTTGCTAAAATTCTTTTCAGCATTTATTGATATAACATGCTTTATTATGTTATTAACATGATTTATTATAGTGATGTTGAACCAATTATGAATTCCTGTTATAAATCTAATCTGGTGACAGTAGTATAGAATTTTCCTAATTTTTGTTGTCAATCTGTTAATATTTTATTTGAAATTTTATTTGAAATTTACTTCAAGGTCCATTAGGAATATTAATCTAGAATTTTCTTAGACTACTTTCTTTCTTTCTGGTTTAAATACCATGATCACATTCATATCAGAGGAAGACAATGTAAAAATGCCTTCTTTCCTGTTATTGCAAATAGTCCATATAACATCAGATTTCATTTTCTTGTATTGATGGAATTTACTTGCAAATCCATCTGATATTCAAGGATTTTTTTGGCTTTGGCAGTTCATCTGTGGTTTATTCAGTTTCTTTTTTTGATACAGAATTATTTAAATACATTATAACTTTGCTAATTAGTTATTTTATATTTTTAAGTATTCATCTATTTCCCCAAAATTATCAAATTTGTTACCATGTAATTGGATAAAATGGCCTCTAATAATGTATTTTATCTCTTCTTCAATTGTCATCAATTCTCCTTTACTTGAAGCTATTTTCAGAGTATCATGAAAGCAATTATTTTGGCCTTTCTTTCTTCAGCTGCCCATGTAATAATTGGTATAGCTGTTTAGGCATCCTATTGTAATTCATTCACTTCATATATTAGACTTGCTAGAGTAGGAAAACAAAGAATTTCATTTTGTCTAGAACCTTTATATTGCTGGATTCTATTGAATCGTTTAATGTTAATTTGGTTTAAGATTAATCTAATAAAACTGGCATTCATCTTAATTTATTGACAAGACTTACAGTGTTCAATAAATAAATGCATGTTGATGATGAATTGCTATTTTATAGATCTCCAGTTGATTGTCTTAAAATGGTTTTCTTTGAACACAAGCCATCTAACAAACTCCAAAAATCATGCTTTTCTAATCAGTCCTTTTGATTCATTCTCAACTAATGCATTGATCTTAAATTGTGGCATTCAAGTGAGCTATTCTTCTTTATCACACTCTTGGTCAATATAGGTTGGCTTTAATACTTCCCTTGGATCATTCTGTAATATTTCAATAGAATATCTTAAGAACAAAAATTATAGATACGACAAAGTTTCTAAGCATATTACTTATTCCTTAAAAAGTCTGTTTGTTCCCAAAGAATTTTAAATTATGAATTGGAGATAACTTTACGCACACCATGATCACCCTAAATTTTTAATTTTGTCTATGAAGCAGAATTCACAAAAAGTGATACCAAAACAAAGTTATGTATGAAAGTATAGAAATATCTACTTCAAATTATACAAGTTGTTCATACCACTGATATAGGGTCAAGTTAGAGATAGTTCTTTCTATTTAGATTTTATAAAATATTTTCCTGATAACATCTTCAACTAAAAATTAATTTTCTATCAACTGATGATGGTAACTTTCAATTATTCACATAAAAAGGACCTAATATTTTAAATCAAAGGATGCTTATACTATTATTTGATCTTTTGCTATTATTTTAAAACCTCAGCTGGTCATAAGGTTTTTGTTTGATAAAGTACATCTTTTCTATATATAGCATATAAAAATTTTAATGTACAGAAAAACATACCTTCACTGTCCTTGAATTTCTTGATTGCCACAATTTCATGTGTTTCCTAAAAAAAGAAGAGTCAAAAGAAAAGCAAATGATTTTCAAAGTGCAAACGTCAATACAAAACATTTTTCAAATTCTATCATGGCCATGTTAGAAAGATATTTGCAGAACACAAGGACAAGTATACCCTCACCTTGCCTTTCACAAAATTATTCTGACCAACTATTCTCCCCATTTCAATGGGGGCAAAAGTATAAATAACTTTAGACCATTAAAAAGTGGCAGAGTGAAGGTGAAATTAAGTCTTCATTTGTACTGGCAAGCTTAAGTGGTCAAGAGAAGCTGTTTAGAGTAGTCAAAAGAAGCTGTTTAAGAGAGTTGTTAACTATGGACATGGTAGGTTCTAAAAAACTGCTTCATACTCGTGACAAGAGTGACTCTACACACAAAAAAAGAATTTTCTTCTATCTAAATGTTTTTTTCTACTCTGGCTCACTAGTAAATTATCTTTTATTGTTATTAAACAACCACAGACGTTTATTTTAATAAACAATGTACTCTTTTCAAGTGCCTCTTCCACCAACCTCTTCCTAAAGGAAATAAAGAAGCACTATTTTTATCAGAGCATAGAAATTCTATTATTCTTTTTTAGGGGATGGAGGGAAGCAAAGGGTAGCTCAAGAGTTGGTGACTAGGAATCACTGAACTAAATGAAGTCTTACTTTTAATTCCCAATTCTAAAGTGAAGGTAAATACATTTGACAAAAGAATTAATAAACACAGGAAAACTAATGTCTTGTCTAACCTTAGGGCAAGCATACATTTTAAATATTTTTATCATCAATCATTAAGTATCTTTAAATGCCTAAAATGTCCCTGTCTTCAAAGACTTTACAATCTCTCAAGATGAAAAATACATGTGTATATATGTACATATAAAATAAATGCAAAGCAGAAACAAGGTAATGGAAGACAAAGTACTAGCAGGTAGGGCTCAAGAAACAGAAGGAAATCATTTGAGCCCAGCTTTGAAGGAAAACATGCCTTCCAACATGAAAACTAGAAGGATAATGGTATAATAAAAGTAACAGACATTAGCAGAAGAAAAGGAATAGACAATTATGAAAAGGGAAGAATCTATTTCAGTAAGACAGTAGGTTAGTCAGTAAGCATTTATTAAGTGCTTACATATGTCCCTGGCACTATCATTGCAGGGGATATAAAAAAAAAAAATTAGTCCAAAGACAGTCCTTGCCCTGACATAACTCACAATTCATTGAGGAAGACAATAAACAAATACATACAAACAAGATATTTAAAAAAAATAATTAATAGAGGGAAGACCCTAGAATTATGAAGAGTTGGGAAAAAACTTCTTATAGAAGATAGTATTTTACTTGTGATTTGAAAGCAGTCAGGGAAGCCAACAGAGAAAAACAAGGAGAAAGAACATTCCAGGTAAAAGGGACAGAGATGTAAAATGCAATATTCCTGGAATGGCAAGAAGACTAGTATCACTGGATCAAGGAGTTATGTTGAAAAAAGTTAAGATGTAAGCCTGGAAAGATACCAAGGGGTTAGGTTGTAAAGGGCTTTGGGGGTCAAATAGGGAATTTTGTATTTGATTCTCAAGACGAAGGAGCCACTAGAGTTTATTGAGCATGGTGGTGAAACAATCAAACTTTGACAATGGAATGGAAAATGGACTGAAGAAGGGAGGAATTTAATGGCAAGTACAAAAGCAGGCTATTGCAAAAGTCCAAGTCCTGCATCAGGGTGATGGCTGTATCAAAAGAGGAAAAAGAATTTTTAGAACTAAGTCAAATTTATTTTTAAAAAAATAAGATAAATTGATCAATTGATAAATGATCAAAAGATTATCATCTATGCCCAAAGGGCTATAAATTCATGCATATCCTTTGACTTAACAATTTATGCCACTACTAGGCATAAATACCAAAAGAGATTTTTTGAAAAAAGAGGAAAAGGATCTATACATATAAAAATATTTGTAGTAGCTCTCTTCTTAGGGAAAAAAAAATGGAAATTGAAGGAATGCCCATTAATTGGGGAATAGATGAATAGATTGTACTTATGTGATTATCATGGAATATTATTGTTGTGTGGGAAATGATGAGAAGGATGCTCTCAGAAAAAAAAAAAAAAAACCCTGGAAAGTCCTCTATGAACTCAATCAAAATGAAATGTAAGGTATACAAAGTAATAACAATGTCCTGAGATGGCCATTTGTAAATGACTTTGTTATTTTCAGCAGTACAATGCCATGACTACTCTGAAGGACTTATGGATGAAAAATCTTATCCATACCTAGAGAACTGCGTCTGAATACAGATTGGAGCATTCTTTTCTCTTTCTCTCTGTCTCTGTCTGTCTGTCTGTCTGTCTCTCTCTCTAACTTTATTTTTCTTGAGGGTTTTTAAAATTAGGGTAGGAGAACAGTGTTAGGGTTTTTTTTTTTTTAATAACATGACATTTATAGAAATATTTTATATAATGGCTTCTTAATGGGAAATGGAGGTAAGGATAAGAGAGAGAATCTGAAAATCAAGTTTTAAAAACAAATGTAAAAATTATTTTAAATGTAACCAAGGGAAAATATCAATTTTTTAAATTACAAACTTCATAGCCATAAGAAAGAATAATCCAAATCATTAATAAGACAAGTGCAAATCAAAACTACTCAGAGGTTTTACCTCACAATTGACAACCTGGCAAAGATGCCATAAAATGGGAATAGTCAAGGCTGAATACCAGTACGTTACTAATAGAGTTGTGAACTGGTGCTGAAATGCATTTTGGAATTGTCAAGAATGTGATTCAAGTGCCCAAATTCCAAGAGAAACAAACTATTAATATGGTCACCTGATGATATGTGAAAACTCAGAAACAAGAAAAGTTTATATAAACTGATTTAAAATGAAGAAAGCAAAACCAGGAAAATAATATAATAATGACAGTAATATAAATAGAAACAATAACAAAACACAACTGAAACAATATTATTAAATTATAATGAACAAGATTGGCTCCAAGAAGATATTTTCTTTATAGAAATATAAACCATGACTGGAGAACACTGTAATAATGGCAGATTTTTTTTTCATACAGGTTATTTTCACTGAATTTCCTTTGACTTTTAAAAATTCTTAATTACAAGGGAAGGCTCTCTGGAAAAAATCAGGAAAGGGATTAAGTGAAAAATGTAGGTGATATAAGAGCTGAAATTTTTTTAGAAAGATATCTTCTTTGCTTTGATATCTCTATCCTTTCTAGATCTGCCATCATCTGGTATCTCTCCTCAACATTTATCATGCATTTATTTTGAAGATACTTAATTTTGACCATCACCTTTATGAACTCCTTGAAAACAGGAGCTGTTCTGTTCTTATCTTTACATATCTAGAGCCTGGCCAAGTATCTGGTACAGAATGGCAGTTAAGATGTTGGCTGAATAGCTAAATAACTATTTCTTCAGGCTGGCATGCTAAGTTTGGCACCACATTTTAAAAACTATAAATAATTCCATATGGTTGTCTGGTATGACTTACAAAAAAAAAAAATACAAAAATGACAGCACTTTCCAAAGCTGATGTTATATAAGAAAAAGTTAAGCAACTAAGAATAAGTAAAAATGTTATCACAGAACATCAGCACTAGAAAGGACCCTCAAAAGTTTTCTAATCCAGTGCATTCAACTTACAGAAGAAAAGAATGAAGAGTAAAAATCTTACATGACTTGTAAAAATTCAGATTGCAAATGAATCTCACAGAGGGATCAGAAATCTCTCCAGCATTCCATGGCCAGGATAACTCTGACTGCATCAAATTTTTCTCTGCTCTAATAATATTCTCTCAGCATTTTCCAATATTGTCTGTCACTTAACCACCCACATTTGTGGGCAAAGCCTAATTTCAACCAATTCAATTGCTACTTGTTATATCTGTGTACTCGGGCATCATTAAACATAAAATTTGAAGGATGACAACTTGAACTTAAATTATTAAAGATTTAATACATAAATTAAACACCGGAGCTCTCTATTCTGAAGTGGAGAGTACATTTGCTCCTTATAGAAGAATCTCCCCCAAGAGAAAGGAATAGTGCACCATCAAATAGAACTTTTAAAAAGCTTTAAAACTTGTAGAAGACTGTGCCTTTATCATCTCAATTGAGCTTCACAACATTGTAAAGTAAGTACTATCAGCATTCTCTCCATTTTACACACAATGAAACCAAAGCTCAGAAAAGTTCATTGCCTATTCCATAGTTGCACAGCACTTAAGTATTGGAGATGGATTTTAAACCCAGGTCTTTCTTCCTGCAAGTCTTAACACTCTATTCAGTATTCCTTTTACAGTGATAATCTGTTCTACTAATATCACAGGACTGCTTAGGGGAAAAAATTAGATAGTATCAAAGAAATATAAGATGCTACCATATGAAATAAAATCCTGTATTTCATTTAGCTAAAATTTTTAACAATGTATGAAAAATATTACAGTTAAAAGAATCATAGAATCAAATCTGGAAAGGACCTTGAAGATCAATTAGTCAAAGGCTCTCTCATTTTCTACTGCTGCTATTCAATCATTTTTCAGTTATGTCTGATTCTTTGCGATCCCATCTGGAGTTTTCTTGGCAAAGATACTGGAATGCTTTGCCATTTCTTTCTGCAGCTTATTTTACAGATGAGGAAACTTAAGTGAAGAGGATAAAGTAACTTGCCTAGGGCCACACAGCTAGAAAGGGTCTGAGATCAGATGCACAACATTTTATAAGTATGCTAGAGAATTTAAAAAAACAAAAATGCTGTCTGAGACTTGTGAATCACAGAAGTGCTAAGATGGGCTTTAAAGAGAGGAGTAAGTGAGACAACAATAAAGGAAGGAGGCCATTTCAGGTATATGCAAAGTGTACAAGGAAAGCTGGCTAAATAGGAAATGCAACATGTGGTCAGAATGGGAAAGAGGAAAGTTTGGCTTTAATGAGAATGTAGCATTTGAGGAAAGAGAAACTATGAAGTGATGCTGTAAAAGGCACAAAGGCACCAGATTACAAATCACGAATGCTTTGGCAAAATGAATGAGATGCTTATCTGGAGGTAACTTCAGAAAATACTCAATACTTCAATAAATATGGTATGACAAACAGAAGCTTGGACCCATTAGGTGTGTCATCCTGACTTCACTAAATAAAGCAACTTTGATTGAGCATGATCATAATCTCTTGAGTTTGTGTTTTCTCATATAAAAAGGGGAAAGCCTACTTCATGATTTGCTATGAGGATCAAATAATAAATACTGTTATGAAATAGGGGGAAAACATTAAATACAATATAAAGTTAGCTGGCAAGCAAAGTACATTGCAATCTTTGGCTTCAAGGGTCTGTCACTTAGCTTTGAAATGATAAAAAATACCATTAAGAATTTAATAAATTCCTACTATAGTATAAGTACTAGGTGCTATGTTAGACAATGGGAATAATATCCCCCCCAAAAAAAACCAAAAAACAAAACCCCAATCACTATTCTAAAGTCATTTGTATTCAGGATACAGAATAAATATAAAGAAAATAAATACAAATAAAAACAGATAGTTGGAACACTACAAATTGTAAAGGATGTGTGAAATAAGCAATCCAGAAAATAAATATTATAGGTATACCAGAGGAAGAAGAAATAATTTTGCCAGGGTGACCAAAGAAACTTCCAGAGATAGAATTTCTCAATGTATATAATTGAAAACCTTTTGCTTGATAAAACAATCTATTATTTTTAAATGATTTAAGCTGTTAATCAACCTATTTTTATCAACTAAAATTTCTCGTAAGTCTATCTATGAAAACTAGTTTTCATAGACCAGTTATCTCCTTTAACATACAACTATATTAAAATTATTTTATGGTTAAGTAAGTCCTTCAATAAAACAGCAACTAGACAATCTAGTCATTTTCTCCATAAACAAGCTGAGACACCATCTAATATAAAGCTCAAACTCAAGAAGTAGGACAGAAAAATGAATAAATATTTGAAAAAAAGAATTCCATTATAAAGATCAATTATGATGACAGGAACAGTCAAGACACAAACCCAAAAGAAAAGAATTCTCCAAACATCTCCAAATAAAGTCTCCCCATTCCCTTTCAAAAAAACAAAGGCTTTCCTTGCCCTTCCCCACAAAGTATATTAAATTCTTAGGGAAAAAATGAAGCAACAGGTAAGAAATGAGTTTAAAAAGTATTTTTACAAATAAAATGAGTGATAGAAGAAACAAATTTGGAAAAGAAATAAGAACAACAGAAGAAAAAAAATTAGAAGACTAAAAAAAGGCCCAGACCTTATACTGAAAGAAATCTTGAACAGCCCACATATAGAAGCAGAGGGCAAAATTGAAATAAGAAAAACTTATTGGTCACTTCCTGAAAGAAATCTTTAAAATGAAAACTTCCAGGAGCATAACAACCAAATTCAGATCTTCTAGGTCAAATAAAAACTATTATAACCAGCCAGAAAGGAAGAAAAAATTTAAGTACTAAGGAACCCACAGTTGTGATTTAGCAGCCACCACTAAAAAGGAGCAAAACTTGGAATATGACATTTAAGAAGGCAAAAAATATACAGGCTTACAACCAAGAATAACTTTTTGGCAAAAATGAACATAATGCCATAGCTTCCCTTTATGGAGGACTCTGAATTTCCAGCCAAATCTTCATTCTCTATCAGCTGTTCTTCTTAGTTTCAATTCCATAAATGTCATGCCTCCTCAAGGATAAGCTCATTACCTCAAGATTTCTTCAGTTTTGTTAATCAATTACTTATTCATTCGTAACCTCACTGGTCTTCAAAAACTACAAACAACAATCTTCTCAGTCCCCTCTGATATCTCTTCTCTGATTGGAAGGCTAGAGAATAGAGAAAAAAACCTCTCCCAAACATCCCTTTATAGAAGGCTCAGATTTTCCAGATTCCCCATTAGCCCTTTACTGGGTTTTGCTCTTACCTCCCTTTTAATATCTTTTCTTATTTATATCTCCAGCACTTAGGATAATATCTGGCAACAGAGCAAGCATTTAAAATGTTCATTGACTATTGAGGGGAAAATAGGCCTTTAACGAAATAGACTTTCAAGTATTCCTCTAAAAAAATAAAACCAGAGCTACAAAAAAACCCCTGAAGTTTAAATACAATTATCAAGAGGAAAAAAAAAAGGCAAACATGAATGATCAATTCTTAGAAGCTAAAAAAGTATAAACCATTTATATTTTAACATGTGGAGTTGATACATCTGTCCCTTCTGAACCATCATCAGGCATCACCAAGGAAGTATAATTAGAGAACCTGAGAATAGTTTGATGCTCTTTAAAATGATTAATACAAATTGATATTATATTGCTTATCTTCTCAGGAGGTGGGGACAGATATGAGGAAGGAAAAGAATGTGGAATACAATTTTTTTTAATGAATGAATGAACAAATAAATAAATGAATGAATAATTTCTAGAGCTACTAGGTCAAGGAGAAAATACTTCAAGCAGTCAGAAAGAAACAATTCATATATTGTGTAATCCTTTACACAAGATTTAGGAGCTTTGACATTAAAGGATTGGAGAATTTGGAATAGGACATTCTAGAGGGCAAATGAGGAAAGATTATAACCAAAAATTCCTACCCTACAAAACTGAATGTAATATGTCAGAGAGGGAAAATGAATATTGAATGGAATAGAAGACTTTCAAAATTTTTTAATGAAAAGACCAGGAGTGGAGGAGAGGGAAGGTGAAGAGAGGGTGAAAAGGGGGAGGGAGATGAAAAAAGGAAAGAGGGAAAGAAAGGAAAAAAGGGAGAGATATAGGGAAGGAGAGGGAAAGAGATAAAGAGAGGGAGGGGGAGAGAAAGAGAGAGGGAAGAAGAGGAGACAAAGACAGAGAGAACTTTTGCTGTCAAACTTGCCACAAAATAAGAAAGGGAAGAAGTAGCTTAGAATGTTCCCTTCCAGTCTGAAAGTGACCAATATACTACTGGGAAAGAGCAATGCACAAATACAAGTAGCTTCAGTATTAATTTAGTGACCTAGCCAAAGGTCACCTAGCCAATGGTACTGAAAAGAAAGTCTGATTCTATAAAACTTAAACCTAAGAACCTAGAATGTAATATCTATGAGCCAAAATAAGCTGGATGTGGTCAAGCAAGGTGTCAGTGTACTTAAATGGACAGGAATGGGTAACTTTAGTTCAGATTATACCCATATCTGCTACTATGGGCAAGAATTCCTTAGAAGAAAAGGGTGAGAAAAGCAGTGCTGTGGTATAATCTCAAAAATGACCAAATGATTCATTTGAATCCAAGGCAAAGCATTCAATATCAGAGTAATACAAGTCTATGCCCCAACATTTGTTGTCAAAGAAGTCACAGTTTATCAGTTTTATAAAGACCTATAGCATCTTCTAGAAATAACACCAAAATAAAGTCATATTCGTCACAAAGGACAGGAATGTTAAAATAAGAAATCAAGAAATACTTGGAATAATAGGCAAGTTTCGCCCCTGGAGTGAAAAATGAAGCAAAGCAGAGACCATTAGAGGTTTGTCATGATAATCTGCTGGTCATTCTTCTTCAACAATCCAAAAGGTGACTCTACAGATGGACATCACCAGATGGCCAAAACTGAAATCAGATTGACTATATACTTCACAGCTAAAAGAGAAGTTCTATATGGTCAGTTAAAAAACAAAACAAAAAATCCTGAAATGAACTGTAGCATTTCTTATTGCAAAATTCAGACAAACTAAAGTGTATAGGTATGATCTAAATAACATTCCTTATGAATTTTAAGAAATGATAAACAGATTAAAGAGATTAGATATAGCACATAACATGCCACTGAAAAATTATGGACAGAAGTTCACATTATTGTAGAAGTAACAGCAACAATAACAACAACAAACATTCCAAGAAAAAGAACAAGAAAGCAAAATGGTTGTCTGATGAGGCTTTACAAGTAGCTGAGGAAAGAGGGAAAATAAAAGAGAAAAATTATTTGCAAAAAAATTTCCATAAAGCACCAGTTTTAAAAAGGTCAAAAAAAGATAGATAAGGACCAAATGGTAGAGAACTTTGAATGCCAACTCTATACAATGATTGCCTTCTTTAGGTAATGGGAGCCCAAAGAAAGTGAGATAATATAAAGCTAGTTTTAGGAAAATCAATGTGATATCTGTAGATAATAGAAATGATGTGGGAGAAACAAGGACCTAGAAATAGAGAAATCTATCAGAAAGCTTATAAAATAATTTAGGTATAAGAAAACAAAAATCTCAATTATAGTAAAGAAACAATTACTATTAGATGACAAAATAAGGAGTCAAAAAGAATCCTACTCTAATTCTCCCTCCCCTGAACAATTAAATATGCCACTAAAATGAATAAATAAATTTAAAAAGGAAAAGAAGGGGAGCAACCAAGAACTTCAAAAGAGAACAGTCTTTTAGCTAAGAAAATAATAAAAGAGAAAGAAATGAGCAAGCAACAGCAGGGGGAAACTTAATAAGCTGAACAAATACTATTGATTAAAAGAACATGTGATACTGTGGAAGAAGCCAGAGTCAAAGGAACTGGGTTCAGGTCTGGTCTCTGCTATTTATTGACTATAATCTGCATGAGTTATTGATGTTTGGGTCTTGAATTTCTTAATTCTAAAATGTGTAGGGATTGTGAGAGGAAGAGAAAGGGAAGAACTAAATGATCCCTGACGTCCCTCAAATCCTAAAGCTTTATCTTTGACAATGCCTAGACACTGTACTGAACACATCATCTAGGAGATATCTAAAAAGACTACCTACCAAATGAAAACAACAAAAATGTTTTCCTGAGAAAATGTGTGGCCTTTCTAAGAAAGCTTCCCTATATCAAATTAAAAATTTAATTTGTAAAACATAAGTACACAGTACAATTTATTTGATAACCAAAGAAGATAAGAAGGAATAATACAGAGCTACAGATTCAAAAAATACATTTATATTGGGATTGACTACCATTGCCAGTTGAGTATGGGGTGGCCCTGAAGTTTTTTCCTATCTTGAGGGTATACATAACCTCAGAGAAATGGGTTTTCCCTAGATTTTTCATTATGTTTGTTTTGGGTTTGTTTGTTTTTTTCCCCATTCTAGGGTCAGGAACAGAAATCTCTGATCTGAGTTGGGAATACAAGTTAAAGGAATTCTGAAGTCTGAATCTAAACCAGGTGCTATACATAACTTACCTTCATACCCCAATACTGTAGGTCTTTGTAATCAGCATTAGTGCCTTTGGATGTGACAAATGCTATGTAGAAATTGAACTCCATTTCAAACCAAATGACCCAAGATATCAAGATAATCTAAATGCTGGGGAAAATGTTTATTCTTACCATATCTTGAAAGGAAATTTCTCTTGATAAAAGCTTTAAAAATAAATTCTCACTGATAATTTACTAAGTAAGTAATATCAAGGGGTATAGATTTAGAAGCACATGATTAATTGTGATAAAAGCACTAATACTAAGCATAAATACTTTCCTTCCTCCTTCTTTAACACATTACTTTGTATTTCATTGTAGCACTACAAGACATGGAAAAATAAATGTTACATTAATATATTTCCCAAGTAAATTGAGGCCTAGTAGTACAAGCCAATTGACAGGGTTTCATTTCTGTTTTTACTCTCTAATGGTCATATAAATCACTTAAAAATAATTAGGAGTGAAAGTTATGGAGTGAAATTTGTTAATGGACTTGGGTTCAAGTGTAGGTAAGAGAAGTATTTCATAACTGGAAAGGAGGTAGGTAAGAGGCTGCCAGTTCAATTTCATTCAGCTCCTGAGATAAAATTTACATAAACCAAAATTGACATCATGGAAGTGTAAAGGAAATGAAAGTCAAAGAGTAGAATTTAAGTCACAAAGAGTAAAAATCTTCTCAGAGTGGCTACCTGAGGCACAAGTAGGGAAATAAAAATCCACACTTAAATGTCTCTTACTAGCTAGCTAGTTGGGTGTCTTCAAATTACTTCACAAAAGAAGTGATAAACCAATAGAACAGATGAAACTACCTTCCCCTAAAAGGAAAAAAGACCTCAGAGCAGTTTAAGATGACAGAAGAGTGGGAAGCAGAGCCAAGATGGCGGAGAAGGCACATGCGACTTTCTAAGGTCCTCTCATACTCTCACAACCAATTATTAAATTCAGCCTCAAAAATAGCGCTTGACTGGTAAAATTCATGAAGATTAGAAGTACAACAACTTACCAGCCGAAGATAATCTGGAAGACTGCCAGAAAAGGTTTGTCCTGAGGGGTGGGAACAGACCAGCACAAACAGAGATAATTAGAGGCTAGCATATTGAGCAGACTGTGTGGCGGTGGCCTCCGTGGTTAGAAAATTTACAGAGACTACTCTGCCATAGGATGACTGCTCTGCTCTGCTCCCAAAGCAGCAGACCAGCAGAGAAATTAAAGCCAAAGGTAGAGGGTACTCTAAAAAAATGCCAGAACCTAACAAGATCTGGTTATACCCACCCAAAACCAGAAGTGACTCAGCACAGACCACAGCACAGCTGTGCAGCTACATTCTGCAGCACAGGCCGGGCAGTCACAAATCGACATGACAGGGGGGCACAGCCTGGGGTAGTCTCTAATCTGCACAGTAGGGGACTTAACCTGGAGCAACAGAACTTCCTCAGCACGACTGTGCTTCCCTGGGTAGAGACACTGCCCGTACATGCGGAGCTATTTGCTGGTCAGCTGCTAATACCCACAGCCCCACAGCGGGCTTTGGCTTGGGGTAGTGACACTTTCACTGCTCAGCCTCTAGCCCCAGGGCAGTCGCTAATCCACAAAGCAGTTCTTCACCGGGCACTTCCACAGCTCAGCCTGTGCTAACTAAGCCTAATCACTTCTGGTGGGGAACTTTTTCCCAAAGCACTCCCGCACCTAGCCAATCTTTGCAGCCTGTTGGCAGGACAGCTATTGTCCATACACATCTATCCCTGTTCTGCAGAGGAAGCTGGTAACCTCCTTGCCCTGAAGGCAGACCCTACAGGCTTTTTAAATCAAAAGGATGATTGATAGCTTCTATACAGAAAGAGAGCAAGTTTTCAACCCCGAGGAGACTAAAAGCAGACACTCTTCAGACAAAACCACAAAGGGGGATATAACCTGGTTCCTATCACACAAATCTCTCCTAAAAGGGACTATTAAAAATCTTAAAAGAGAGCTACAAAAAAAAATGGGGAAAGGAAAGAGAAGCTATGCAAGAAAGTAACAACTTACTGAAATGTGCATTGAAAAAGGTAAAGAACTTCAAGAAGTTCATAAACAGAATTTGTGAATTGGAAAAGTAAAGAAATCCCAGGAAAATAGGATTTGTGAATTGGAAAAGATAAAGAACTCCCAAGAAAGTAGGATTTGTGAATTGGAAAAGATAAAGAACTCCCAAGAAAGTAGGATTTGTGAAGAAAATTTAGGGATTTTCCAAATTGGGTGAAAGTAAAGTAAACAGATGCAAGTTCCTGAAAAGTTTTCCTAGAAAAAGGGTTGTTCTACTCTCCCAAGTGTCTATATTAAAAGGAACATGGATTAATCTTTGGATCTGATCAAGTTTCTGGTCAGCATAACCCAGTTATTTCGTTAAGGATCTCTAAGCAGCAGGTATGACTGGTCAAACTTCCCAGCCCAACAAAGGTGGATCCAAACAGTGCAATAAATTTTTTTAACAATTCCTATAATTGAATAAATTTTTCTTAAAAGACAAAAATTGGACTAGACTTATCATTGAATAGAAAGGGAATTGAACAAGGCCCATAATTAAGTCAAATCATGGAGTCAGCATGCTTCATTCAATTTCTACAATCTTCTAGTTATATAAATAAGTGGTAAGGATATGATATGAAATTGGTACAGATCTGATCACCTGTAAATATGCTGTTTATATGAAATTACTAATGAAAATGTTAGGCACCACTGGGTCAATCTTGGATACTGAGGGCAGCACCAGAGACTTTATAACTAAATTGCCATCAGCCAATTAATAACTACTCTTTAGATGCAGTCATTTATAATTTTCTGAAACCATTGAATTGTGATATCATCTAATCCATAGTTTCCTATCTTGTCTAGGATAGTGTGAAAATTCTCACCAATTTTTTGCTAAAAACCCAGGTATACTACCAGGTAGTATTTCTGTTTAGTTTAGCAATTTTGCCACAAAAGAAAATGAGGTTAGTCTGGAATGAACTGTTTTTGATAAAAACCATACTAAACCTTAGTTATTATTGCTTCTTTTCTAGATATTTATAATCAATCTTATAGAATTTTCTCAGTAATGTAAGTTACACTGTGTCTAAAATTTGAAGACTTCTCTTTTTTTTTTGAAAATTGGTAATTTACCCTTTTCCTCTCCTGTGGTATCTTTCATTTTATTTTCTCTGTAGAGAACTGGCAGGTCCTTCAGTCCAGTATCTACATTTCACATATGAGGAATTCAGAGCCTTTGGAGTTCAAGTGACTGTTCCATGGTCAGAAAGAGAGGCAGGGTCAATACATGATGGAAATAATCTGCTGAAGTCTCAGCCAGTATTATTCTTCCTAGTAGTACTCTTTCTTCTGACTGGCTAATCTTCCTACTCTTCTAGAATTATGCAAAAAAGACAACATCTTCTGCACTAGTAGAATTTTCCCCACACCCCTTTCATATAACATGAGTTTCCCTAAAGTTCAATGTGAACTTTTATAAGATAACATTTTTAATGAGGATTTGTGTAGACTATAAGCCAAATTGTGCCTCCCTTGAAATGTAGCTTAGGTAGCCCTTCAGTTCTTATTCCAAGACAGAGGTAAATATAGTTGATAAACATATATTTCTCTAGGATATTTCTTTTTATTTGTCAATATTTTGAATACACTTTTGAATACTTTAAGAACAGAGTTTCTTTCTAATTCCCTCACTACCTTTAAGGATGGGATTCTTAGGGGACAACAGTCTCATTCACCAGTTCAGAATATAAACAATAAGCACCAAGTCCAATTCAAATCTGTTTACCTTTCTTTCATTTCTACTAAACATTATGTTTCAAAATCCACTCCTAATCCATCCTCCACAAAACTGCTATGGTAATTTTTCTTCAAGCAGATCTGACTACACAATAAAGTTCTTCTAGAATCAAAAATACTACTACTATTTTAAGCCTTCTTATACATTATAACTTATCACTCACTCTATCTTATAGCCATACCAGCCTTCTTTCTATTCCTCACACATGACACTTCAACCCTATTTCCAAGGATTTCCTGGAATACTCTCCTTCATTAACTCTGCCTCCACCCCATTACAGCAGAATTGAGTTTCACCACTGTGAATGACAACTATTCTCAGCAATACAATTATCAAAGACAATCTCAAAGAACACATGAGGTATGCTTTCCCCTCCAGAAAAAAGAAGTGATATTGATTGATTACAGACTGAAGCATGATACTTTTTCACTTTCATTCTCTTTTTTCTTTCATAAAATAACTAATAGGGGATTGTTCTATATTATATATATAAAAACCTATATTAGATTGCTTACCATCTCAAGAAGTGGGAAGAAGTAGAAGGGAGAGTGGGACAGAATTTGGAAACCAAAACATTTATTTAAAACTGTTTTACAATTTACCAAAAAAAAAAAATAGTTTTAACATATAATTGGGGGAAAATAAAATATTAAGAAAGATTTAATATCATCAATCCAGAGAAAATAATTAAATTCACAGGAAATGATAAGATTACTAAATGAAATAGTACACAAAAAGAAAAGGGGCCAGAACAAAGCCCTCTGGACCATCCCCAATTAACAGATGTGACTTACAGTTATCACCAAGTAGGAAGAGAACCAGAGAAAAAACATAGAAAGAAGAGAAAAAAGTGATTGACAGAGTCAATGGCTATAAAGGTCAGAATGAATGAAGATGAAGAAAAATAAGGAGTGATAGTAATTTTGGAGAGAATCATTTCTGCTAAATGATGAGATCAGAAACTCCACTGTGGGGAGTTAAGAGAAGAAAGTAAGTAGAGGGACTTATTGTAGATAGCTTTCTCAAGGAGTTGAGTCATAATACAGAGGAAAAAAAGAAGACAATAAATAACAGAGATAAGGGGTGTTTTTTTTAAGGAAAGGGGTAACAAAGGTAAGTTTGTAGGGAACAAGGAGGCAAGGGGAGGAAGAAACTGAACATAAGTAACAGGATGGGGATGGCATGAGACAAACTTTTGGAGAAAATAGATTAGAATTAAGTCACATAGACAATTACAAAAGTTTCTCTTCCAAGGCAAGAAGATACCTCCTGAAGGTACCTGGGTGATATAAAATGAGGAAGAGGAGGAAAAAAAGTTCTTAGTTAGTAGTTTACATTTCTTTAGTAAATGGTTTTCAAATGAGAAACTTGGCCGAGGGTTGAGCCATGGGTGCTCTGAAGTGAATGAACAGGTTTGGAAGAAATCTGACCTCAGACACATACTATGTGATTCTGGCCAAGTAATTTAACCCTGTTTATTTCAATTTTGTCAATTGTAAAATGAGTTGGAGAACCATTCTACTAACTTTGCCAAGAAAATTCCAAATGGGATCACAAAGAGCCAGACATAAATGAAACGGCTAAACAACAACAAACATATGTGGGAGCAAAAGCAGTGGACCATGATAGTGACCCAAAGCTGAAGTTTGGTAAAGTAAATTTGCTACAGAGAATAAAGGGGCAATGAACTCAAGAGCACAGTGAAAAATTCAACTGATTCATCAAAGATTCATGATGGGGGGGGGGGGGGAAGTAGCTAGTGCAGGAGTAATGGCATAAAAGAGAAATGGGGGATAGGAAGAAGTCAATGATCAAAGGTTTCAGTGTGGACATAGACCAGGGAATAGGGGTTGCAAGACAGAAGAGATAAAATGTTAATAGACTGAAGAAAAAAAGGAATTTTAGAGCTCATCAACATAGAGATGTTGATCTGTGGGTGATGACAAGAATATAGAATAAGGAATAGGTGATAGAAAATCATTAAATTGAGGAAATGGGAAATTTGAGTATCTGAAGGAGTGATACTTATGCAATATTGATGTTCCAAGTTTTCAAACATAAAAGAAGGAGTTGAGGAGGAAGAAGCACTGACCTCACAGAGCAAAAAGTAGAGTATCCTACAGAATGAGAAAGATTATAAAAAAAAAAAACAAAAAAAAACCCCAGCTACCAGAATTTTAATTAGGATAAATGAACCTCAAAAAAGAAAAGGTTACTAAGTGATTGTGATAGAAGAAGAGAGTAGAAGTGGCAAAGGGGATCAAGTAGTATTTCAATTCCTCCACCTGAACCAGCAAGTCAGGAAGAATGAATGAAAAGGCAGTCAGTCAGTCAGTATTAGAAAGGATGGCCAAGAAGGCTGTGTCATCCATCAGAGGGAATCAGGTCTCAGTAAGAGCCATAAATGGGAGAAAAAGAAAGAGATGTAAGATGAAAACAAAACTTATTGCAGAAAGCACTTAGTGGATTGAGTAGATATAGCTTTAGTGTATGATACTAAGTAGAGTGAATTGAGGAGAATGGAAATAAGGGATTGGGCCAGGGTCAAGGTCAGGCAGTAAAGTCTGAATGATGACCATAGTAGGCTCACAATCACTGGGAAGGGGAGAGCACAATTCAGGGCAGGAGGGAGGCTGTGAATCAATGAAGACATAGGTTAGCTAAGTTAAGAGTATGTACAAAACCAAAAAAACAAAGTAAATTCAGGGGAAGAGAGTACTAGCAATCTACTCAGTGGAAAGAACCCTACATTTATAGTCAGGAGAAGCCCAGATTCAAATCCTGATTCTGTCATTTTTTACTTATTTTATCTTGAACCAGTCATAAAGTTCTTTGCATTTTTTTATCCAAGAAAGAAGAGGGTTAGATTAAAAGACATTTTAGGACCTTTAAAAGCTCTAAATCTATGATCCTATGACAAAATGTCCTTGAAGGTCCATTCCTTCTAGCTGTGAATCTCATGATTCTGTACTGCTTTCATATTTCTTCTATCTTCTAGATACACAAGGTCAGGAAATACTCTTCACTCCCCAAAGAAACTTTCGCAAAATCCCTCTCCCTGTATCATCTAGAAGTTCTGCCTTTAAAATTTGTTCCATATTTTCCAGATACTTGCTACTATCATCTAATGACCTCCAGTTCTCTTTCTCTCTTCCTCCAATATATTGAGCATCTAGCACATAGTCTTCTTCTGAACCCTAACCCGTAAAAGATATGAAGAATTACATCTAGAATCTCACAGAAAAACAGATTGAGACAATGCGACTTACCCTACTAAGATTCATAAATAAAACAACAAAAGAAAACTTTTATAAAAATAAAAGACAAACATTTTACGAAATAGTGTTCATGGTTGTGCCATACTAAAATAAAAAAGGTGGTATCACCCAAATTATTTTACAGGTCTGTTATTATTCGATGTAACACAAGGGAAACTTTATAAAGCTATAGACAAAAAAAAAAAAAAATGGCAAAATTCATCAGAGGAATAAAAGATCAAGAATTATCAAGGATACAATGGAAGGAAGAGAAGAAAGGAGGAAGGCCAAAGAATGAAAGGGATAGAGAGAAGATAAGAAGCCAGAAGAAGAGAAAGGAGAAAAAAAGAAGAGGGGAAGGGATCTTGGCATTACCTGATATTAAATCCATGGCTGTTAACAGGGATGAAATGACTGGAGCTTTGCCCTAGGACACCAAATTTAGAAGGGCACAAATTTAGAGGGAACCAAATTTTAAAGGTACTGACAGCACTTGCAGTACTTACTGTCTTTGTATCTCGTTAAGAAAAAATAATTTATTAAAACAAGAAACCACCTTCTTCGCCTGCTTCAAGTTAATTGCTTTTCCCATTTTTTATTTTCTATAGATTTTTATATAAATATGTTGTATGTCTATATATGTGCATATATATATGTATGTGAATAAGCAGAATGTAATGAAACTGCACTAAGACTTTTGGAACATCCTATATATACATGCATGGATACATATATGTTTCTACTCTGGGGAACTCTTTCTTGTCAAATATGAGATATGTTTGTGCCTGACACATAGATGGCACTTAATCAATGCTTGGTGAATTGTATCAGTTTGGTATTTATACTCAGCACATAAAATTTTGCCACTTATTATCATATAGCTTTATATATTTCTTGAAAATATTTTAATTTCCTTTTATTGCAATCACTTAGACAATTTATAATCTATAATCTTGATGACATGTTTTCTATGTTTCAAAAATAATTAAGTTTGCTAATAGCTTGTAAATGACTGAATGGGTGAAACAGTATTTATTAACCTCTAAATATATATCAGCATTGAGCTTAAAGTGATAGGGATACAAATGTAAGCAAGGCAAAATAGTCCACTGTCCACAGGGAGATTGTTGTAATGGTTAAAGAGAACTTATAAGGTGTGCGGGGAGAGAGTGAGAGACAGTAATAGAAGGGTTGGTTTAGAAAGGACAATATATCCTGGTTTTAGGCAAGCCAAGGCAAAATCTTAGTTACTACAGCACAGGATAGCAGGACTGAAAGTTCAAAGTTCAAATAGGAAAAGTTGGAAGTCAAGGATTGCCAGAATATAGCCTTCCCAAGTAATCCCACTTCATCCTTTCTATTCCAATAGTTTGCCCCCTCTGTCATTCCTATTCTCTTACTTTCTTTTTTCTTAAATTTTATTTTTAATTTATGGAACAAAATGAGCATTTTCTTAACACTATAATGAAAAAAAAGATGATAGTACATGACACTGAAAATATATTATGGACAACTTTCTATTTCTTTCAATCTCTTTCTCTCTACTGGCTTATTTACCATTGCCTACAGACATAATTATGTCTTCCCCATCCTGAAAAAATCCCTACTTGATCCACTCTTTCTTGATAACTACTGTCCTATATCTCTTTTGTCCCCTTGTGACTAAACTCCTTAAAAAGGCCAACTACAAAAGCCTCTCTTCTCAACCTCACAACTTAACTTCCAACTTCCTCATTCCACTGAAATTGCTTCCTCCAAAGTTACCAGATCCAAAGCCCTTTTCTAAATCCTCACTCTTCTTGACCATTCTGTAGACTCTGACATTGTTAATGATTCTCTTTTCCTTGATACTCCCTTTTCTCTAAGTTTTTGGGATGATTTTTTTTTTCCCTGAACCCTTTGCTTACTGCTAATATTCTCTGCTTTTTTGCTGGACTCTCTAACAGGTCATACACTCTGTACTGGGTCCTTTTCCCTTCTCCCTCCCTACTATTTTACTCAATTATCTCATCAACTCTCGTGGATTTAATTATCATCTCTATATTGATAATTCTCAAATCTAGCTTTCTTGCCTCAATTTCTCAGCTGAACTTCCAAGCTCCCACTTCGAAATACCACTGAAATATTTCAAAATAAATGTTTAGCAACTGTCAAACTCAATATGTCCAAAACAGAGCTTATTATCTTTCCCCAAAACTCTACCTTCTCTATTACTGTAGAAGGCAATACCAACCTCAGTTTCTCAATTTAGTTATCCTGAATTCCTCACTATCTCTTACCTCCCCATAGCCAAGCTGTTTTCAAGGTCTGCTGATTTCACCTTTTCAACATTTCTCAAATTTGCTCCCTTTTCTAACAATGACATTTCTCTGCTGCAGGCCCTCATTGTCACAGATTGGCTGCTGCATAAGTCTGTTAATAAGTTGACCAGCTTTAAGTCTCTCTCCATCCCAGTCTACCCTCCATTCAAGCATTAATAGTGACTTTTCTAAAATATCTGCCATTTTAAATGTCATCCATCTTGTCACCCCCTATTTAAACCTTAGTGGCTTCCCAAATCCTCTGGTATTCAAAGGCCTTCATAACATAGTCTCCCCCACCTCCTACTCTCCATTCTTCTTATACTTTACTCCCCAATACAGACAGTGGCCTTCTGCCTGTTCCACAAAAAAAACTCTTCATCTCTCGGCTCTAGTCTCTGTCTCTGGCAGGAACCCCTTTCCTGATATCCTCCACTCAGACTTCTAACCTCCCTGGCTTCCTTTAAGTCCCACCTTCTACTGGAAGTCTTTCCCAAGAAAGGAAATTATTTTAATTTTTACCCGTTTTTAATTATTACCTGTTATCCTGTAAAGAGTTTTCTTATATAGTTAAATGCATATTTCCCACCATTAGATAATAAGCTCCTTAACAGCAAAGACTGTCTTTCATCTTTTCATAACCACAGTTCTTAAACTGGGTTATGCCCAGTTAAGTCCATTTTATTATTGCTCAGTCATTTTAAGCCATGTCTAACTCTGAAGGACCCCACATGGGGTTTTCTTGTCAAAAATAATGATTCACCATTTCCTTCTCCAGCTCATTTTACAAGTGAAGAAACTAAGGCAAACAGGGTTAAGGGACTTGCTCAGGGTCACACAGCTAGGAAGCGATTAAGGCCAGATTTGAACTCTAAAAGATAAATCTTCCTGACTCCAGGTCTGGCATTCTAGACACTGTCCCACAGTTGTCCCATGTCTGACATATAGCAAGAGCTTTTTAAATATTCACTGATAGATTGGCAGGGTTGGAAAATGACTGGATTTATCAGTCTCCTTAAGGTTCAGCTCAACTGTAGCTTCTTAGATGCACTGGTGTCATTTTTAACATACCACCAGAAAGACCTAAGTTTGCGCATGCGTGTGCGCGTGCATATGTGTGTGTGTGTGTGTGTGTGTGTGTGTGTGTGTGGTGTGTGTGTGTGTATTAATTCTAACCTCCTGACAGAATGTGTGTTTCTTAAATGGCAGAGGTAATTTTTTGCCTTTTCCAAGGATGCTGAACAATATGTTTACTGAGATGATTTTTAAACTCTATTTAGTTTATTAATTCAAAGGATTTTTTTGCATTTTCTATTCTATTTATTCCTGTTCTTAATATTTTCTCTCCTTTTCTACTTTTCTTTAAACTACCATTTTATTCCATTTCTAATATCATTAAGTCCACACCTAATTCATTTGGAATCTTTTCTCTCTCATTACAGGTAGTGTTATAAAATTTCCAAGAATTGTTTTGGATACACTACACAGACTGCTATGTGATATCAGAGTTGTTATTTTAAAAATACTTTCTCATTTTTCTGTTCTCTTTAGTCTAGAAAGGATTATTTTTTCTATGTAATCTTTTATGTCCTATTTATATGGTTATTGGTTCCTGTGTATTACATTGTAAATAGAAAAACTGCTTTTTAAAAATTTACCAGGGATGGCTCTATGATCATGCATGTGAGCAATTTTTCAGAGTCCTTTGTTACTTGGAAAGAATGTATATATTTGTCTCTTCCATCATTAAACATATCATTATTAGCATTATTGTTGACATCAACTCTGAGACCACACTTTATGGTTATATAACTTGCCCTAAAACTTTATCTCCATTCATCTTACCACCTCAACAGATTTTTATATAACTTAAATTACTAAACTATATCTAAAAGTTCAATCTTTCACCTGTTAAGTGTTCTAAAAGCAGGACACACCTATACTGAAAATAGCCTCAGACTTCCAAAGAAATAGCTTTTTAAATTTCAGTTTGTATAGGGGCTAAATTTAAAAATTCTAAATGCTTCCCCTAAGTTAGAAAATAAAGTAATTTCTAATAATGGGGGCTTAAGGACACTAATCAACAAATTAATCTCTAAAATCCTTTCCAATGTGGCTCTTTTCAACAATGAGATATTTCGGGCCAATTTCAATAGCGTTGTGATGAAGAGAGCCATCTATACCCAGAAAGAAGACTATGGGGGCTGAATGTGGATAAAACATAGTATTTTCACTTTTTTTGTTATTTTCTTGCTTTTTGTTTTCTTTCTCTTTTTTTTACCTTCTGATCTGATTTTTCTTGTGCAGCATGATAATTGTAGAAATATATATATGGAAGAACTGCACATGTTTAACATAGATTAGTTGCCATCTAGGGGAGGGAATGAGAATAAAGGAGGGAGAAACAATGTGGAATACAAGGTTTTGCG